>NW_006798629.1:2870399-2966844 GCF_000442215.2 Lipotes vexillifer | reverse complement strand
GCCCCAAAAAAAAAAAAAAAAAAAAAAAAAAAAAAAAAAAAAAAACCATCTGAAATAGCCTTTAGTGGGGGTGATAAGCAGTATGAACGAAATGGTCTCTTTCTCTACTTCCTTCCATGATTATTGGTCTACTCAAGGTTTTTACCACTTTGGGGACCTATTTTGGGAATTAACTACCCTCCCCAAAGTATTCATTTAATCTAGAAAACTATGCTGATAGATTTTTGCACAAAGTAATCTCATCATTTTAAAAGTCTTCTCAATTTATGGTCCTTTTTAAAATCTTAACATTGTTGATGTTGTCTCTATTTTTCCTTGAATACAATTGCCAGAAGTTTAACACTTTTATCTTCCTTTGGTTTTATTGATCATATATTTTCTAAACTTTCTTTTTCATTTCATTTATTTCTTTCATTTGTATATCCTTCTAGTTGACTCTTATTTGGTTTTCTCTTAGAGCAAGCCATAGTTATGGAGGTGACCATACAGGTTTATCCTGTGTCTGAGAGACCCTTTCATACAGGACTATGATTTACCAGGGCACATGGCTGCCCAACTAGGGCATTCATCTTAAGTAATTGATGCCTCACCCCTAACCACCCCATCTCTAAGGAATCTGGTCAGGTCCCACTGCTACATGGTCCAATTCCACTTTAGTCTTGTTCTTTATTTGTTGTGAAATATTTTTTACATTCAAAAATATAATATCTGCAATACATATAATATGAAAATATTCTTAAAAATCCCCATACACCCCAAATCCAGTTTAACAAAACAGAATTTTACTAATTCCATTTAGTAAGGCACATGGTAACCCAGCTAGAGACTACGTTTTCCAGTCTCTGCAATTTGCTGTAGTCATATGATTATGGGTAGTTTTGTAGCACATACATTTCCCTAGATGGTATATTACTTAGTTTTGCATGTGTGTGAATATTATAAAAATGTTGCCATGTTGTCAGTGCTCATCTTTATTGTTTTTGTACTTAGCATTGTGTTTTTGACATCCTTCTGTGCCAACAGGTAGGGGCACCATTTCATTCATTTTACAATTATTCTCACTAAGTCTAGTTTAATGGAATTTTAACATCCTATGTCATGACTATACAACCATTTATGCATTTCTTTTTTGTTTATGGACATTTGGCTTGTTTCTAGTTATACACACAAACACACTTGTGTTTCAAATGTATTTCATATGTATATTTTTTGTGTTTGTATTTATATGAAAATTATGAATTTCACTGTCAAGACTATTTTTTTAAAGTGAGTTGTTCCCAGCTCTATTTTCGATTTTTTTTTTTTTCATTTGGGAGCTACCAACCCAGGACCATTTTAAATTCATTCCTTTGCCTGGGAGATTTTCGATCACCTAAGTGGAATGATTTTCAGTCCCAATCTTGCATGAGGGTTAAATCATGATTAAAACTTTTCAAGGAACCCTTTTTTTTTTTCTTTCCACTTAGAGCCAAGACCAAGACACAGACATTTCTCTGACATTTCCCTTTGAGGGATTATTTTTTAAGATTATAAAATTCCTGTTGTTTGATTTGGAATATCTCACCCATAATTAGATTTCTCCACAGAGAAGGGATTTGGCTTATTGACTGTCATAAATCTCTAATCTGGTCCATTTTTTAGTTAGCATTGTAATTCCATCCGTCCTTTTCATACCGACTGACATTGCATAAGCAGCCTGCTGGCCTTTCCTACCACATTCCTGTAGACACTATCTTAAAACTCTGGCAGTTTTCCAATTTAAATATATGTAAAAATTACACCCTGATCGATTAATTATTACATTTTCAGATGCTACTTATAAGACTTCTACGCAGACCAAAAAACTTAACTTTTAGTAGTACAATAAAATGTGCTTTGTTCAATCGAGTTTCCAAAAAAAAAAGTACCCCTTTTGATCTTCTATGTTGTGTTTTTTTGTTAATCTGTTTTTATTGATTCAGGTCTATAGTAATATATTCTATTTTAAACATTCTTTCAAAGTTTGAAGCAAAAGGTGAGCAATGAAAAAACATGTAACATCAGATTAGACTTTTGCCATGGATAAAACATCCTATTTTCTGGTCATTAAAAACATCCCAGTGTGGACTGAGAATGGGGGGCGGGAATTAAAGGCCTTGAAACACCTGGAGATCAGGCCGAGAGGGACACTGATTATGACACATTCGTCTATGTGACACTTAATACCAAGCAGCATTTGAACATTGATTTAAGTCATTAAAGGACTTGGGCTACATGTGGAAGTAGAGAATTTAGACCAATCTGGCTTCACAGACTGGCTCTACTCCTAACTAGCCATGTGGTCATGTGACACAATATTAGACCTTTCAGTTTTCTCCTCTGTAAATGGAGGATAATAATGCTTATCTCACTGAGTATTTATGAAGATTAATTGAAATCGGTTAATACTGAGGATCTAGAACAGGGCCTGGCACACTGGCCATCAATAACAGTTACATGGCTTCCCCAGTGTAGCAACCAAACCAAATCATTTTTATGAAGAGGAATTAAAAAGCCTTCAAAGTACTACAGAGGTTTGATGATGAAGCTCAGATAAATAAGTTTTAAATTTTTATATTTTGCAATTATTGTCATATATATAGAATTTATTAAGCATTAAAATTATATGTTCACCAACTGACCAAATAAACACTAAATGTTTCTTCATTTCATAGTCAATTTATATATTTCTCTTTGGCAGTAGGCCTTTGGAAAGAAAATAAAATAGCCGAATTCTTACCTAATTTTACTAAAATAGAGTCCAACTGGATTAAAAATTTAAATGTTTAAAATTTAAAAATGAAGATATAAACATGTTGGAAGAAAGCAGACATAGATTTTTTAAAAATAATTTTTGAGTGAAGACAGTTTGGTTATGCAGGACATAAAGTCTAGACACCAAAAATTTATAGATGATAAGTCTGACAACATAAAAAATGTAAAATTTTTATACAGCATAAATAAAAATCCAAGGTCAAGTAACAAAAGAGGAGCATTGTCAACAGCATGTGTGATAAGAAAATGGTAACTAATATACAAAGAGCTCATGCAAATAAATAGAAAGTACCAACTTAATTTCAAAATTGACAAAAATAATACGAATAGACTTCATAAGAATAAATGCAGTTGGACAATAATATTTAAGTGAATGCTTATCCACACATCATTTTAAAAATGCAACTTCAAACAATGTATGGCATCTTTCAGCTATTAAAATGTTAGGCTACTCTTATTTTATATTTCATAATTTTGATGTCTGTGGTAAAGCAGACACATCCACTCAATGTTGCTGGGAGTGTAAGCTGCTGGAATTAAATTTGGAATATGTATACCAAAATTTGAAATGTACATATCCACTCCTAGTAATTTATTTACTGAATTTCTTGGCATACCAATGCACAGCTCTATGCATTTAAGAATTTTCATTGCAGGATTACCTACACAGATTTTTTAAAAATCCTGGATAAACCTAAATGTTCATGGTAGGGAAACAGTAAAGGAAATAAGACTAGTTATATCCTTAACATGGTACACTCTTAGCTGTAATAAAGAATGGCAGAAAACTATAATGTGCAAATTAGAAATGATTTACATTACTTTGATGTGGGAAAAGTAAAATATAAATAGTTTTTATTGCAAACTTCCATTTATACAAAGAAATAAATATAAATGTGGATATAGCATATGTATTAGATATTTTTCTGGAAAAAATTGAGAAAAAAAGGTTGAAAGTAGAATTAGGGATATGAACGTGGAACAGCAGGAAGGAAGGAGTAAGAGTTTTTTGCTTAATGCTTTCCTGAACTGTTTGAAAGTTTCTCTGTGCTCTTGTATGTTTTACTTTAATTTTAAAAAATAATTATGTTAATATGATGATAAAAATAAATAAATTGTAAGGAACTAAAATTCAATTAAATGTCATTAGGAGCCAGCAAATAATTTTAGGTGTTGAAAAACATGTACTGTGTGCTCTTAAGAAGGAACTGCCAAAATGACATTCTTGGGGTCAAATGATACATTCATTGATGCTTAATGAGTTTTTTTTTCCCCCAGACAAAGCCAAAGGGAGATCAAGAACAGGGACCCACTTTGATTCAGCCCGGAGACGGAGCCGAGCGGTCCTTTATCACATCTCTGGCCACCTGCAAAGAAGAGAAAAGAACAAATTGAAAATAAATAATGTAGGTGGTGTGTGTGTACACAGTGAATGCTAGACTTTCCCTTGGTGGCAGTGTTTGATTCACAAAAGAAAGCCTCCAATTATGCATTTATTGGCTTTGCTAGATTTTTTTTCCACTTTGACTTGTGCTTTCCTATAAAAAACAAACTGGAAAAGGTCAGCAGTCATGAGGCATTTCTGTAATAAAAATGATTAATCATAGTGTTATCACAGCATAGAATATTATTTCAGTCAGTACAATATGGTACTAGGGACACTGCAAATGGGACTGGTTACATTTTATGAACAAGTTATATTACACATCCATAGTTTGTTGGTTAAAATTTCTCAAATTTAATTTTAGCTCCATCTGTTTTGCACTTTATCTAATTTCACTGAATGCTTTCATCCAGGGGGACCATGAACAAATCAAAGTCATTACTTTATTTGGAAAATTTACATTTTATGCAACACACAGTTGGAAATTCCACACCTTGGAACTGGGTTTGAAGTGACATGCCATATATTATATGGTTTTTTTTTAAAGTCGCACTCTTAGTAAATTATGGTAGGGCTCCTCTCTGAAACCTGGTGGCTATCTGTCAACTGTGCCTGTAAAGGGTGACTCTGTAGTGTTTTAAGTGACACACGTCCTCCAGGATTTCACAGTTAATTTTATCATTGGTTCTGAGAACTAAGAGACTTCACTCGGAGATCCAGAACTCTGTCTGTTTGGTTGTAGATATTCAAAGATGATTTTTCAAATGATGGTAGTGTCATTAATCTGCCTTGCGGAATCTCCAGAACATACAACTTTGGGGGTATGTGTGACTATGGGCAACAGACATCAAGATTCAGGGTCTAACTTGCCAATGACTTTAGAAAAAGTCATATCAAACAACCCTTGCTGTTTTGGAATTGATCTCAGATCCTGAGGTTCTGGGAGTAAAGGACACAGGAGAGTCTTTGGCATCTCATTGTACACAGAGAGCTTGAGACTACCTAATCTGACATTCGGATGCTTTGCTAAAGCAGTCATGCATCAGAAACAAAAAGTATCCACTTACCTGATTTTAGTGAGCAAAGATGCATGAGCCCAGGTGTAGAGCACGATCTGACATGAAAGGGCTGCCAACCTGGTTGTGCTTCAGCGTGATTCCCCTCTGGAAACCAGACAAGCTATTTGCATCTGTTTGTGCTCCAAGACCATCACCCATGCTGGTGCTGATCTGCCATGCACCACTGTAAGAGTCACATTCTATTTAGTTTGTCTTGGCTTAATATAAAGATTTTCTAGGGACACCCGTATGTCACATTGGTTTCCTGAGAGTCCAGGGATAGACTTCAAACCGTGCACACCACTAGATCTCTGAATCCTTCCCCTGGTTCCTCGTTATACCTGCCTTCCGTTACCAAGTCAGCCTTAGTGACAGTAAACAAGTTCTAGGAAGAAACAAAGGTAACCACACCTGGGGTTGATTCTATGCAAGCCAGCCAGCAAAACACCTAAACAAATATTAGCCTGAGATTCTGTAATGCTGAAAGATGACACTCTTCTAGCATTTAGTCCAGAGTCATTTAAAAGTACCAAGTATTAGTGAGCTTAAAAATGCATTCACAGAACATGCTGTTTTTCCCCTTTTGATTCAACAAAGTACAGACAGTACTTAAAAATCTTATTTAAAAAATCATAACTCCCACCCCTTGGCTAATTTGCTAAATTGCATTTATTTAAGAAGTACAAATATCAGGGTGGAGCATTAAAATAATACATGGTAAGGAAGGGTGTCAAATCAGCACAGTGAATCTGACAATACAGGTAACATCTTATTTCTGAAAAGGAAATGTGGAATCAGGACTGGCCTTGTTCACCATCTCTTTTCAAGGAGAACAGGGCAGAATGACTAAAAGACAACAGAAAGAGAGAAGAGGGAAGAGGAAACAATGATCTGAATGGTTTACTGGCTAGACAATCAGTCTTTGGGGAATTCTGTATATATTAACATTCATGTGCCCCCAAAAAGGACTTCTTAATGTTTTTGTAGCTCTTTGCTATTTACAAATTCTTTTTGCTGTTATCATATCATTTGATCCTTACAGCAGGCCATTACTAGATAGGATTTTTATTCGTTCCAATTTAAAGATGGAAAAGAACAACTTATTTGAGATCTCAAAAGTAGAACCAGCAGGTGTGGGACCCATCCATGAATCTTCTGACTCAAAGCCACCGTGCTTCTGCCCCTACCTTGCTGCTTCTCTGGTACAATTCTGTGGAATAGGAATGTATGATTCAACTCAGAACAAATTAGCTCATCAGGCCATTAGCAAGCTCTGAGAATCAGGATGTAACACCCTTTAATCCTGGCTCTAACTTTGCCACATGGTACCTCTTGGAAAAGGTTTTTAATTTCTGGTTTCCTTGATTTGTTACTCTATTACACGACATTGGGATGATGCAAATGTCTTCAACCCAAAGATCACTTGGGAGCCTTGGGAGCTTGAAGGGACAGTGCTTTAGATGCCCACATATTACCAACAGGGTACTGGGCTAAGGTATATGCTACCTTGCAATTATCGTAATGACTGTAGAAACATTTTCCCATCCCTTCGTTCATTTGGATGTTAATTTCAAAGACATGTTGCAAAAATAGTTTAGGAAACAGTTACCTTGATTAGGCTTTGGCCTTAACTACTCTGTTTCAGTAATACATAGGGTAGAGGTTAAACTACTCAAACACCATTGGTACTAAACAATAGGCTTGAAAATTAATAAATAATATATATAACTAACATCGAGGGTAGTTGGTTGTATTATTCTTTTGGCAAACTTCATAGGCTTCAGGGTTATAAATAATATGTCTTTCCCCCCTTACTTGCTAAAAGCACACTTTCCAATTGTTAGAAATTTTCTTCCATTCAAGAGGTTTTTGATAAAACTTTACAAATAGAGAAGCAGGAGGAGGACATCTCTTTTTTTCACTCAGGTGATTGTGTCCGGATGTATGCAGAATTTGAATGAAAAACCTTTTAAAATTTAAGTCTAATCTGAGATGTATTGGATTCTCAGTATATTTTAAAATAACTTAAATCATATATTTTAAGTAGCCTATAAAAATGAAATAGTGTGATTTATTTTCTGATTTGTGGAGATAACTATTACATTGCTGACCTTTTTCATCAGCATCACTAATGCTTCATATAATCAACATAATTCAATAAAAAATACTTTGCTTCTTGAGTTTTCCCAACCTTCACTCCTAGAGCTGGCTTCTCCCTCAAATAAAGTAAACATTTCATTTCTGTAACATGATAGAAAAAGACTTATTTGGATAAAAATTGAGATATTCTTCCATGGCTTTTGGTTATGTGTTATCATAGTAAATATTTGAAAAACAATCGTATTGGAATCCATCATGTCCTATTGTAAGTAGAAGTGCTTGTCAACCTTGAGATTTATACTTATAGACCCCAACTCTCTCTTCTCCTATGCACCAGCCTCAGCTTTGATGAGAGGCCCAACAGGGGTTACTTTCTTCTTCCTTCCTCAGTTTTATGTCATAATCCTCCTTTGGAACCTGTTCCTAGAAACCAGAGAATGAGGCAAAGGAGGCAGGTCAAGTCAGGGAGTTGAATGGAGCATAGACAGGGTGGCAGATGGGCATCAAAGAACCATCTGGAAGGAGTGAAGCAGGCCCTCCCTCACCACAAAATCCTGGCTTTATGAGGTGCCCTGTGGGATGAGTGAGACTATTAACAGGAAGTAGAAACGTGTGTTGTAAATGCCTACCAAGGAGAGATGCAGGATAAGAGAGGCATTCATATTAAGATAGCAGAAATATTTGGGCACTGAGGGTCACCACTAAAGAGCTTGTGCTCCTGATTCCAAGTACTTTAGGAATCCCTGGACATACCACATTAATTTGCCCTTCCTTCAGTGGTGAAACAAGAAAACACACTGCGACCTGCAAGTAACAGGTATTCAAGAACTTTGAACTGTTCTGTTCATTCAATGTAACTTTCAAATTTAAGTTTCCATTACCTATCTTGTATTTCTCATTAATTGAGGTCAAAGCAAGGTCTGCAAGTATCTGGTCATAGGCTGTCAAATTGCCACACACGCTATTGTTGGGCCTCCCTTTGTCTCACAGCAATAAAGAGAATTGTTCCTCAGTTTGGACTGCTTTCAAAGTGAAGTGCTTTTGCAGTTATGAAAACTCCAGCTATTCTTCTGCATTTAATCAGCTGCACAGTGAACATTGCCTTTCTCCTCCCATGACTTGAATAATAACTGTTAAGTAACTGTTTCTTGCTTTGCCCTCTTAACAAGGGCTAACCAGTGCCAGAATAAATCTATGTCCATCAAGGTTATAAGATTTGGGTTCCCAGCTGGAAACTTCACCAACAACCATAATACAAAATGCAAGTAGTCAGCACAACCTGCTTATAGTTTGAAAGACATGTTAACAGCTATTTACAATTGAATTGATCATATAGCTATAACCTTTTGAGAAAAAAAATGGTACCTTTGCTGCTATTAGAAGTATTTCAGGCTCAAAATATTCTTTAGATAATGACTGTCATCTCAAAACTATAAGTATACGGAATGTCACCATGACAGTAGGAACATAACTGTATCTTTGTGTTTATAATGTATGTAGGCTTATACTTGCAACTTTGGATGTTTCTAGGTGACATTTTAGGTAGCAATCTTTTTATTCTTCATGAACAAAACCTGGATTAGTCACTTATTAACACTGGTGACTACACTCTGCATATTCCTGTCACTTATAACAAAGATCTCTGCCCGATTTTAATTAAAAGTCTACTTTTTGCATCACCAACTTCTAAAAGTCACTTGTAAGATGTATTGACATTGTTGGGAGATTGGGATTGACATATATACACTAATAAGTATAAAATGGATAACTAATAAGAAACTGCTGTATAAAAAAATAAAATTCTAAAATTCAAAAAAAAAATAAAGATGTATTGACATTGTATGTATAAATAATTCTCCCCATGTGTTTAAGGCTGTGTGTTCCTTATTTCTAATGTTGTGTTTCTCCCTTCTCTCCTTTTTGTCTTTATCCACAGAATGTTTTTGTAGATAAACCCGCATTTCCGGAGTATAAAGTTTCTGATGCAAAAAAGTCCAAATTCATACTTTTGCATTTTAGCACTTTCAAAGCCGGCTGGGACTGGCTTATTCTATTGGCGACGTTTTATGTTGCCGTGACCGTACCTTACAACGTTTGCTTTATTGGCAATGATGACCTATCGACAACTCGGAGCACAACAGTCAGTGACATTGCAGTGGAGATTCTTTTTATTATAGGTAAGAACCCACGGCTGTTTTCCTAGGAGATTTGCATAGGGGAAGTACGTTTGTTCCAGATTTTTCTAACATGAATTTGAACTAAGATCCATTTGCATGGGCATGACTCAGCCTCTGATACAAATTTTGGAGAAGCACATATTTGGATTTCTGAAAATTGCCTCTTCCAGCTTTCTTACTGTTCCTTTGTTCAAACAGATCTAAACCAATGTTTTTTGTTTCTATCCTTATTTCATCAAAAGTGGGTTGAAAAAGACTTAATGGCTGTTTTGTTTGTACTCTCAACTTCTATTACGATCTTACCTGTACAGGGTCAGAGATGAGGGTTGGCAAGAACCTATCAGTGGTGTTCTGATAATGGTCCCGTCTTGGGCATGTTTCTTCATGCCCATTGTGCTTTTCCGGCAGTTGATGGTGGTTGCCATAGGTGGCCTAGTTGCAGAAGCAACGGATTACATAAACCTAGTCAATCAGGAGAAACCCTGAGTATCTGATTTTAATGAAAGGAGAGGCCCCAAGAGATGTTTGCTAAGAATATTTATCTCTAGAATATTTGGAATCTCGGTTGAAGCTGCATCTGCTCCATGCTTGTAAGTCTTCTCCTATTTTCCTGTCTCTTAAAGCATCGTCTTGTTTATACCAAAGCCCAGCTCTTGCTTGCTCATTCTAGTTCTCCATGAAGGCTCAGACTGACCCCCATGTGGAGTTCCTGACCACCATTAGCAATCTGATTCCTGCGTCTTTACCTGGTCATGGCGGTGTAGGGTAACATCCTTTTCGTAAAGATGAGAGAATGTTTGGAAAATGTTTTCAAGCAGTAAGTGAACAAGGGAATGAAAAAATGGACCCTAAAAGTTCAAAGAAAAGGAAATAAATAAGTGAGGCAGATCAAAAGATTGTTTCAATGGCAGTGGTACTTTTTTCTCTGTGGAGCTGGTACAGCTTTGGATTCTCCAACTGAAGGTCTCACGTGTTTGCTCTGGAAGAGTTTGTATGTTCTTGATGTGACTTTGGCATCACTGTTAACATTGCACTTCCTGGACACACCCCTCAGACCTATGCTAGGACCCCAACTCCCACCCCAAAGGTGATGGCTGTGGTATGTTTCGGCCACTAGATGGCAATGTTGTCTAGTTAGGTAGCTTGGTAAGGCTGCAAACTCAAGGAAACTTATCTTTAACCTTTTTTTTAACTTAAACTATTCTTTATTGGAAAAGTATAACCATAAGGGATATTAAATCACAGTTAAATGGCAAGTAACAACATTACAGTTTGAAAAAATTTAAAATGAAAACTGTCCAAGAGGCCTTTCAAGATGGCAGTGTAGGAAAAGCCTGAACTCACCTCCTCCCACGGAAACAGCAAACACACAGCTGTATATGGAACAATTTCCTCTGAAAAAGACCTGAAAACTAGCTGAACAGATCCTTCACAACAGAGGATAAAAGGACCACGTGAAGAAGGTAGGAGAGGCAAAGATTCGGTCTCACCAAAAACCCCACACTACTTGTGTGGCAAACCCACGACTGGAAGGATCTCACACGTATGGAACTCCTTCCAGAGGAGTGAGCGGGTTCCTGCCCAACATCAGGACCCCAACCCTTGAGACCTGCACCTGAGAGACAAGCCCCTCAAACATCTGACTTTGAAAGCCAGTGGGGCTTAGATCCAGAAGTCTCCAAGGGCTGTAGGGAACAGAGATTCCACTCTTAAAGGGCTCACTCACAGACTTACTCACCCTGGGACCAAGTGTGCAAGCAGCAGTTTGAAAAGTGCCTAGACCATATGTGAAGGAGATGTATTAGCTAATATTAACGTGTCTGCTGGAGGGGCAGAAGCTGGTGGGGGCTCTCTCCAGAGACGGAAGGGCTAGTGGGTGCCAGTTTTGTGCTCCTTCTATATAGCTAGTGTTGATGGGAATACCCCGCCCCACTAAAGCCACTGGTGCATACTCCTTGATTGCCTGGCTCTGGTGGCCAGGGAAACTTGTGTTTCTGGGCCCCATGGGGCTGAAACAGCCAGAGAGACAGTTCTCGGCAGGCTGTCACCCCTAGGGCATGGCACAGACAGCACACTGAACAGGCTCCAGATCTTCCTGTGAAGAAAGGTCTATTTTCTTGTCCTAGAGCTTCAGCCTGAAGGGCAGGCTTCAGGTTTACTACACATCTAGGGACTAAGAAGGTGCCCTCAGGGAACACAGGCTGGGGATGCCTTCTCTGTGCTCTTCCTTGGCCATACTACAGCTCACAAGAGCTTATAGACTCACCTGGAATGCTGATTTTTGCAATTGTCACCAGGGGGACACCTCCAAATTGCCTGGTCTAGAGGCCAGTAGGGCTTACAACTGAAGTCTCAGAGGACTGTATATATTTACATACTTTAAAAGCTGCTGCCTGAGGATCTGACTTCCAATCAGCCTGAAACTGGGTACTGACTGAGATCCTCCCTTTGGAACATTGACAGGTATTGGCACACCCTCAACAACTGGGATCTATCAAGAGCCAATCAGGCTGCTTAGACAATCACAAAGGTTTGAGAGACAACCAAGAGCCAGGGCAAGGTTGAACAGCAAGGTTCATCTCCTACAAAGGCCTCTCCTTCAGGACTGAAAGGAGAATGCATAGAAACAAACACAAAGAGTCAAGCAAAATGATGAAACAGGAGTATGTTCCAAACAAAAGAACAAGATAAAAACCCCGGAAAAAAAACAAAAACCGTAGTGAAATAGAAATAGTAATCAACTAGGTCAAGAGTTCAAAAGAATGGTCATGAAAATCCTCACCAAACTCAGAAAAGAATGGATAAACATAGTGAGAACTTTAACAAAGAGATAGAAAATGTAAGAAGGCACATGACTGAAGAATATAATAGTTGAACTGGAAAATACACTAGAGAGATTCAACAGCAGACTAATTGAAGCAGGAGAAAGAATCAGTGATCTGGAAGACAGGGTAGCAGAACTCACCCAAAGAGAAGAGCAAAAAAGAAAAAAAAAAAAAAAGAATTGCAGCACTATTTACAATAGCCAGGACATGGAAGCAACCTAAATGTCCATCAACAGATGAATAAATAAAGAAGATCTGGTACATATATACAATGGAATATTACTCAGCCACAAAAAGGAATGAAATTGGGTCATTTGTAGAGATGTGGATGGACCTAGAGTCTGTCATACAGAGTGATGTAAGTCAGAAAGAAAAAAACAAATATCATATATTAGCACATATATGTGGAATCTAGAAAAATGGTACAGATGAACCTATTTGCAGGGCAGGAGTAGAGATGCAGACATAGAAAACGAACATGTGGACATGGGGGGAAGGGGAGTGGGACAAATTGGGAGATTAGGATTGGCATATACACACTACCATGTGTAAAATTGATAGCTAGTAGAAACCTGCTGTATAGCCCAGGGAGCTCAGCTTGGTGCTCTGTGATGACCTAGATGGGTGGGATGGGGGGTTTGGGAGGGAGGTCCAAGAGGGAGGGGATATAGGTATACATATAGCTGATTCACTTCATTATACAGCAGAAATTAACACAACACTGTAAAGCAACTATACCTAAATAAATAAATAAATAAGTGGAAATAGTTTAAACCATCTATGGGATCGTTTATATATATATATATATATATATAACATCAAGCAAAATAACATTTGCATTATAGAGGGTTCAGAAGGAGAAGAAAAAGAGAAAGGGGCAGAAAACTTATTTGAAGAAATAATGGCTAAAAACTTTATTAACTAGGGAAGGAAACAGGCATCAAGTTTCAGATCCAGAGAATTCCAAAAAGATGAACCCGAAAAGATCCATACCAAGGCACATTATAATTAAAATGTCAAAAGTTAAAGAGAGAATATTAAAAGCAGCAGGAGTAAAATGACTTGTGCACAGGGGCAGTCCCATAAGATTATAAGCAGATTTTTCAGGAGCAACTTTGCAGGCCAGAGGGGAGTAGCACAATATATTCAAAGTGCTGAAAGGGGAAAACTTCCAACCAAGAGTAATCTACCCAGTGAGACTGTCATCCAGAATCAAAGGAGAGAAAAACCGTTTTCCAGACAAGCAAAAGCTAAAGTTCACACCACTAAAATGACTTTATAAGAAATGTTAAAGGGACCTCTAAAGGTACTAATTAGTAACAAAAAAAAAAAAAAATGAAAGTAAAAATTTTATCAGTAAAGGTAAATATTTATAGTAAAGGTAGTATTTAGGCATTTATAAAGCTGTTATGAAGGTTAAAAGATAAAAGTAGTAAAAATAGCTATATGTATAATAATTAAGGAATACACAAAATAAAAAGATGTAAATTATGACATCAAAAAGAGAAAACATGGAGGGGTAGTAAAAATACAGACTTTCAGAATGTACTCAAACTTACCTTGCTATCAACTTAAAATAGGCTGTTATTTATATATAGTCTGTCATATGTGAGTATTGTGGTAATCACAAAGCAAAAACCTGTAGTAGATACCCAATAGATAATGAGAAAGGGATCTAACCATAACAGCAAAGAAAACCACCAAAGCACGAGGGAAGAGAACAAGAGAAGAAGAAAAAAACAGAGAAGAACTACAAAACAGTCAAAAATCAGTTAACAAAACAGCAATAAGTACATACCTATCAATAATTACTTTACATGTTCATGGACTAAATCAAAAGACATAGAGTGGCTGAATGGATAGATAAACAAGGCCCATCTACATGCTGCCTATAAGAAACTCACTTTAGATGTAAGAACACACACAGACTGAAAGTGAAGGGATGGAAAAGTTGTTTCACACAAATGGAAACCAAAAGAAAGTTGGGGTATCTATACTCAGATAAAATAGACTTTAAAACAAAGATGGTGGGCTTCCCTGGTAGCACAGTGGTTAAGAATCCACCTGCCAATGCAGGGGACACAGGTTCGCGCCCTGGTCCGGCAGGATCCCACATGCTGCAGAGCAGCTAAGCTCATGCACCACAGCTACTGAAGCCTGCGCACCTGGAGCCTGTGCTCCACAACAGGAGAAGCCACCACAATGAGAAGCCTGCACACCTCAATGAAGAGTGGCCCCCACTTGCCACAACTAGAGAAAAATTCTGCACACAGCAACAAAGACCCAACACTGCCAAAAATAAATAATAAATTTAAAAATAAATTAAAAACATATATATATATATATAAAATAAAACAAAGATGGTAATAAGAGGCAAAGACAGGTATTACATAATGAGAAAGGGATAAATCCAACAAGACAATATAACATTTTGTAAATATTTATGCACCCAACATAGGAGCACCTAAATATACAAAGCAAATATTAACAGACCTAAAGGGAGAAATAGACAGCAATACGATAATACTAGGGAACTTTAATATCCCACATAGATCAATGGATAGATCATTCAGAAGAAAATCAATAAGGAAGTATTGGCCTTAGCACATTAGATCAGAGGCAATGAATACATATATACAGAACATTCCATCCCAAAGTAGCAGAATACACATTCTCAAGTGCACATGCAATATTTTCCAGGAGAGATCATATGTTAGGCCACATAACAAGTCTCAATAAATTAAAGAAGATTGAAGTCATATGAAGCCTTTTCTTCTGACCACAGGGTATGAGTCTAGAAATCAATTACAAGAAAAATACTGGGAAAATCTCAAATATGTGGAGATTAAACAAATGCTACTGAACAAGAAAAGGGTCAATGAGGCAATCAAAGGTGAAATTTTAAAATACCTTGAGACAAATAAAAATGAAAATACAACATGCCAGAATCTATTGAATGCAACAAAAACAGTTTCAACAGGGAAGGAAGTTCATAGTGATTCAAGCTTATCTCTAGAAACAGAAGAATCTCAAACAAACAACCTAACTTTACACCCCCAAAAACCTAGAAAAAGAAACAAGCAAAGCCCAATGTTAGAAAAAGGAGGAAAATAATAAACATTAGAGAAGAAATAAATGAAGTAGAGACTAAAAGGACAATGGAAAAGATCAATAAAACTAGGAGCTGGGTCTTTGAAAAGATAAACAAAATTGACAAACCATTAGCTAGATTCAGTAAAAGAAAAAAAGAAGAGAAACTCAAATAAAACCAGAAATGAAACAGGAGAAGATACAACTGATACCAAAGAAATACAAAGGGTCATAAGGGACTACTATGAACAATTATATGCCAAAAAAATTGGCTAACCTAGAAGAAATGGGTAAATTTCTAGAAACATACAATCTTCCAAGACTGAATTATGAAGAAATAGAAAACCTGGATAGACAATTTACTAGTAAGGAGATTGAGTCAATAATCAAAAACCATCCAACAAACAAAAGTCCAGGACCAAATGGCTTCACTGGTGAATTCTACCAAGCACTCAAAGAAGATTTAATACCTATTCTTCTCAAACTCTTCCCACAAACTGAACTCATTCTATGAGGCCAGTATTACCCTGATACCAAAACAGACCAGGGCACCACACACACAAAACAAAGAAAATTATAGACGAATATTCCTTACAAACATAGATATAAAAATCCTCAACAAAATATCAGCAAAGCAAATTCAGCAATACATTATAAGTATCATACACCATGACCAAGTGGGATTTATTTCAGGGATATAAGAACAATTCAACATCTGAAAAACAATCACCATGATACACCCCATTAACAAAATGAAGGATAAAAATCATATGATGGTCACAACAGATGCAGAAAGAGCATTGGAAAAAAGCTAATATTCATTATGATAAAAACTCTTAACAAAGTGGGTATAGAGGGAATGTACCTCAACCTAATAAAGGCCATATGTGATAAGCCCATCATAGTATGTTAGCTAAAGCTTTTCCTCTAAGATCAGGAACAAAACAAGAAAACCCACTATTTTTCAACATAACATTAGAAGTCCTAGCCAGAGCAATTAGGCAAGAAAAGGTAATAAGAGTCATGCAAATTGGAAATGAAGATGTAAAACTTTCATTATTTGCACATCACATAATTTTATATATAGAAAAATCTTAAAGACCTCACCAAAAAACTATTAGAACTAATAAATTAATTTGGGAAGATTGTGGGGTACAAAATCAATTTACAAAAATCTGTTGCATTTTTACACACTAACAGTGAACTATCAGAGAAATTAAGAAAACAATTCAACTTACAATTGCATAAAAAAAGAATAAAATACCAAGGAATAAATTTAACCAAAGAGGTAAAAGACCTGTACACTGAAATCTGAGACGTTGATGTAAGAAATTAAAGACACAAATAAATCAAAAGATATTCTATGCTCAAGGATCAGAAGACTTAATAGTGTTTAAATGTCCGTATTGCCCAATCAATCTACAGAATCAATACAACCTCTATCAAAATTCCAATGGCATTTTTCACAGAAAAGAACGTACAATCCTAAAATGTGTACAGAACCACAAAAACCCTGAATAGCTAAAGCAATCTTGAGTAAAAAGAACAAAGCTAGAGATATAATGCTCCCAGATTTCAAACTATATTACAAAGCCATGGTAATCAAAACAGTATAAAACACACATAGATTAATAAGACAGACACATAGATCAGTGGAACAGAATAGAGAGCCCAGAAATAAACTCACACATATATTATCAATTAATTTTCAATAAAGAGGGCAAGAATATTCAATGCACAAAGCACAGTCTCTTCAATAGATGGTGTTAGGAAAACTGGAAAACCACATGCAAAAGAATGAAAATAGACTACTATCTTATACCATGTACAAAAATTAACTCAAATTGATTAAAGAGTTGAATGTAAGACCTGAAACCATAAAACTCTTAGAAGAAAACATGGGCAATGAACTCCTTGACATCAGTCTTGATAAAGATTTTTTGGATCAGACACCAATGTCAAGGGCAACAAAAGCAAGAGTAAACAAGTAGGACTACATCAAACCAAAAAACTTCTGCACAGTGAAGGAAACCATCAAAAAAATAAAAGGGCGACCTAATGAATGGGAGAAGATATTTGCAAATCATATATCAATAGGAGGTTAATATCCAAAATATATGGAGAATCCATACAAATCAATAATAGAAAAACAAGCAATCTGATTAAAAATTGAGCAGAGGGTATGAACAGACATTTTCCATCACTAATCATCGGGAAATCAAAACCACACTTGTTAGGATGGTTATTATCAAAAAGACAAGACAAGAAGTAACAAGTATTGGTGAGGATGTGGAGAAAAGGGAACCTCATTCACTGTTGGTGGAAATGTAAATTGGTGCAGCCCCTATGAAAAACAGTATGGAGCTTCCTCAGAAAATTAGAAGTAGAACTACTATAAATTCCAGCAATTCCACTTCTTCAATACCTATCTGAAGAAATCGAAAAGACTAATTCAAAAAGATATATGTACCTCTGTGTTCGTTGCAGCATGATTTACAATATCCAAAATACAGAAACAACCTAAGTTTCCATGGATGGATAAATGGATGAAAAAAGTTGTTGTGTATACAGTCAACCCTCCATATCTGTGGGCTCCACATCTGCAAATTCAACCAATTGTGGATCAAAAACACACAAGAAAAAAAGTTTTTAGAACTTTCCATGAAACAGAATTTGGATTTGTCACACACCAACAACCGTTTACATCACATTTACATTGTACTTACAACTATTTGCACAGCATTTACATTATATTAGGTATTGTAAGTAATCTAGAGATGATTTAAAGTATATGTGAGGATGTGTGTAGGCTATATGCAAATACTATGCCATTTTATATGAGACTTGAGTACCTGCAGATTTTGGTATCCTTGGGGATCCTGGAACCAATCCCCTACAAATACCGAGGGGCAACTGTTTATACAGTGGAATACTACTCAGCCATAAAAAAATGAGATATTTCTATTTGCGAAAACATGGCTGGATCTTGAGGGTATTGCACTATGGAAAACCAAACCAATAAATAGAGAAGAGATCAGTGGTTGCCATATAGGAAGGGAGTATTGGGAGGTGGGCACAATGTGTGAAGAGGTCAAGAGTTACAAACTTTCAGTTATAAAATTAAAAGGTCATGGGGATCTACTGTACAGCATGGTGAGTACAGTCAATAATACTGTACTGCATATTTGAAAGGTGCTAAGAGAGTAGATCTTAGAAGTTCTTATCACAAGGAAAAATCAGAGGGTGACAGATGGTAGCTAGATTTTTTGTGGTGATCATTTCACAGTATATACAAATATCAAATCATTATGTTGTATACCTGAAACTAATATGTTATATGTCAATTATACCTCAATTAACAAAGAAGAAAGGGAAAATTGTAGACAGATGGGGTGTGTCCATATGCCAATCCATTGTTTTTATTTATTTATTTATTTTGATAAGATTCTTTTTTTTTTTACAGGGGGTCCTTGGTTATCTGTTTTAAATAGAGCAGTGTGTACATGTCAATTCCAAGCTCCCACTCTATCTATCCCTCCCACCCTTGCCTCCTGGTAACCATAAGTTCATTCTCTTAAGTCCATGAGTCTGTTTCTGTTTTGTAAATAAGTTCATTTGTATCATTTTTTTTAGATTCCACATGTAAGCGCGATATCATATGATATTTGTCTTTCTCTCTCTGACTTACTTCACTTAGTATGACCATCTCCAGGTCTATCCATGTTGCTGCAAATGGCATTATTTCATTCTTTTTAATGGCTGAGTAATATTCCATTGTATATATGCACCACATCTTTTTTATCCATCCATCTGTTGGTGGACACTTAGGTTGCTTCCATGTCTTGGCTATTGTAAACAATGCTGCAGTGAACATTGGGGTGCATGTATCCTTTTTGAACCATGTTTTTCTCTAGGTATATGCCCAGGAGTGGGATTGCTAGATCTTATGGTAGCTCTATTTTTAGTTTTTTAAGGAACCTTCATGCTGTTCTCCATAGTAGCTGTAACAATTTACATTCTGTTAGTTTTATATCATTTTACTTTGCTAATCTTTGATGCCTTTTGCCACCCACCCAAGACAGACATAAATTAGGACTCTAAAAAGGCTCCTCAGGCTTCCCTGGTGGTGCAATGGTTAAGAATCCGCTTGCCAATGCAGGGGATACGGGTTCAAGCCCTGGTCTGGGAAGATCCCACATGCCGCAGAGCAACTAAGCCTGTGTGCCACAACTACTGAGCCTGCGCTCTAGAGCCCGTGCTCCACAACAAGCGAAGCCACCACAATGAGAAGCCTGCGCACCACAACAAAGAGTAGCCCCCACTCTCTACAACTAGAGAAAGCCCACGTGCAGCAACGAAGACCCAACACAGCCAATCAGTAAATAAATAAATAAATAAATAAATATTTTAAAAATAAATAAATAAATAAATAAAATTAAAAGGCTCCTCATGACCTTGTCAAAGTTCTCATGAGCTTCGACAATCACTCAACATACCTAAGCCTGAGTATCTGCTTAACGAGTATTTATTATCATTATTATTTTTTTCAACTCTGTCATAGAGACAAGGTTATATCTTGGAACTTTATTTCCCACTCTTCCTGGTTCTTAGATATTGGACATTTCTAGGGCTTAGAAGCCATTTCTGGTACTACCTATTCATTGACAGATGATGACTTGTTTATACTCAGAACTCACACCTGTGAGAAAGATATAAGGTGGTTTTTTTTCTTTCTAGAGTCTGGCTTGCCCCTCTGAGAGTTGCCCCTAAATCTTCTGCTGTTCTTTCTTATTGCCATTTCTACTGTGCTCCAGGCAGCAAGATGTTTTTCTAGGTAAAAAATACCCATCTTTTACTAGTTCCATGACAGAAGAATGGAAACTCCACTCCTGTTTTTATGCAGTTTAGCTTCTACAAAGATGACTTTATAATTTGGTATTTGGGTTTGCCAACAGTTTAAGTATAACTCCTGCCTGGAATCCCTAGTTAACTGACTTATTTTTATAAGCACTAAAAACGTCTCTGCTCTTTCCTACTGTTTTCCTCCTGCTCTTTTTTCTAAATGTAGAGGAGTTTAAACTCCTCTACATTTTATTATAACATATTTGGAAAAATAATTTAAACTAACCTTTTTCAAAGTATGTTTCCCATTCTTTTATTCTATGAAATATTTATTCCCATACTTTTATTCTATGAAATATTTCACAAAGGTGGCCTAAAAATGATCACTGAGAAAGAAATCAAAATATAAGGAATAAAAAAGTGTATTGCCTCTAACAATGTATTTTTATGATACTAAGACAGTGTTTTTATACTATTTAAAATTTATAAAATTGGTATGTGCAATAAAACCCATATTTAACATTGTTTATATTCTGTTTATAGAATAGTGTATTCTGTTCTCTAAGTTGGCATCTTATAGTCAAATGGTTCAGAATTATTAAGAAGTAGGTTAACAAGAGGTTTGGGAAGTTTATGTTTTCATATAGCAAAATAAATGATGTCTTTCAAAATATTTTGTTTTTTGTACCACTCTATACAAATGAGATTATTTTCTAAGTGGGGAAAAATTAAATGTTCCATGAAAAATAAATACATAGTCAAAATGAAAGTTGGAAGGTACTATATCTCTTTAGGAGATTTATAATGTACTTTAGCATTATAAATCCCCTAAGAAATTCAGTGATAAAGAAATCTGTTTAACTGTGATTAATTCAGCATCTCCTAAAGTTATTTTTACCTCTCAGCGTATTCTTCTCTGACCACTCAGTGACCCTCTTTGGGGAAGACAGACTCAAAAACAATCTTCCCTGATAGGTTCACCATAAAGAAAGCATCTGAATGTAGTTATGCTTGTCAGAATATAAATATGAATGGTGAGCTTGATCTCTCCTAACTACTCTCTTCCTCTTCAGATAAATTGTTTGTAAGCCACGTTGGTCCTTTAGGATCAATAGGGCACAAGCCTTGGCTGTAAGTTACAAAGTGGTTATAAGATTACTTTTAGTTTGAAAACCATCATGTATAACTTAGCTGCTGATTCAAAGCCTTACAAACTTAAAATGAGAAATGACCTACTGGTAATGTATCTAATGCAATCTTTCTTACTTTATAGGTGAGACACTGAGCCCTAGTGCCCAAAGCCCCATAACTAATGGATGGCAGACTCAGGCTTCCTGGTTGTTAGATCAGGTTTATGAAGAGTTTATAATCATGATGCCATTTTCTGAAAAATTCCACTTAACTTACTTTTCTTTATTAATAGCAATGAAGTAGAAAATTAGAGAAATAATACTAACTTCCTTCTCTTTTTTTCCATGAATGAAGAAATTAATAGTTTGAATCTATGAAATCTTGTTTGTAAAACTTCACCATTTCCTAACAACCCAAAGAACCCAATTTTGTGCAGGCAACAGTATGCCCAGGCCCAGGGAATTAATGATGAGTATTCTAAGCCAGGGGGAATTCCCTTCCCCTTAGCTGCTTCAGGAGCAGGGGTGAGTATGTGACTAATTCTGTCCTTTAAGAAATAGATTGTTTCTGTGGGGCTTCTTGGAAATCACTTTTCCCCTGAATGAAAGAAGAGAGACACGTGAGGGAAAAATATTCGTGTCCCTATTCCTTCATTTCCCCCTGTGATGTGTGAATGGAAGAATATGTTGTGTGTGACTACTGCAGTCATCCTTAATTATTAGGAGAGATATAGGAAAGACACGGATGGCAGAGCAGGAAGCTGAAATTTTGCACCTCTGGACTCTGCCTAGTGATATAATAAAGCTCCTATTATTAGAACCACTGTTAATTGGATACTCTGCTACTGATAACTCTCTCACTCTAAAAATAAAAAATAAATTACAACGCTATTATCCATGACCCCTTGTACTGGACAATTTCAGAAATTCTAAGATATATCTGTTCCAAGGAAATAGAATGCTCTTTCTTCTGACCTGTCATTTCACTGTGAGCTTATCTAGGAGGTGGTTTGCACATACTTCTTATCTGCTGCTATAACCACAAAGGCTTAGAAGTATAGGCTACGCCATAAATCTATAACTGATTGACTTGGTTTCTCTAAGAAGTCCTCAGAAAGCTACAAGGTCAAAAGAAACAAGATATGCAATTGAACTTTCTGTTTACTCTGCATTTAGCTTAGTCATAAAAGGACAGTTGACAGTTGTGTGAGATAAAGGGCAATCCTACACTGTGTAGTCCTGTCCAGGTCTGAACATCTAACATCCTCACCCACTACCCACCAGCAAGGCTTGCCAACTATTATGACAATGCCAAACACCCCATGCATATTTGAAAGGCATTTTTTTCTCAATGTTATATGTTTAAGGTTATACTCTGTTGATTTAGGTAGTTCCAGTTCATTGGTTCTCAGTGGGGACAGTATCACACGTAGCGACCATTTTAGAAATATACGGGTTTGACTTTAATTCATTAATCATCACAACCATCATTTGGTATTTATTTAGTGCTTTTAGATCACCATTTACATATTTTCAAATGATTTTACCCCAACTAATGAACAGAATTCCTGTAAGCACAGTATTTCTTATGAGCATATATCTATATTTTCATCATTTCTGATTATTTTATTTCTTTCTCCTTTCGTCCGCAGTTCTTTGTTAACCAATGCTTCTATTCACCTACATGTCACCAAGTTTTGCTGTCTCAGACTCTTTATTTCTTCATATCATTTAGTTTTAATTATAAACTTGTGACATAATTAAGGCAGGTCAATCTGTTTATACATAAGAAGGAAAGGGGGAAAAACAATAAGGAATTTATTCAAGATCTAGCTAATTACTGACCAAGCCTGGACCAAAACCCATTTGTAAAATGGCAAAAACAGTAGCATTATTGTGAGGATTTAGTGAGGTAATTGTATCAAGAAATCACTCACTGTTTAGTCAGTAGTGATGAGTATGCTCAATAACGTCACCAAGCCCATATATCCTTGGTTTGTTTTAATACTATTTTCAGAGAATCAGGACTCTTTAATACATACTGAAAATCCAGCTAATCAGGGCAATAAAGTAGAACAGAATATTCCACATCCTTAACTTTCAGGAACACAGGTATCTGGGGAATCATTTACCACTTAAAGGATATGAGTCTTTATAGCTCCTCCTACAGACTTGGTTCAGCATCCTTTTAGAAAAACCGAGAGATCTCAAATACTATCACCTTACATCTACCTAAGTCAAGCATCCTTAATCTGCAGTGCTGTGGTCTGGCATGCATCAAATGATTCCCAAACAATATTAAAGGCAGTTATTCCCGTGTCTTTTTCCATCCAGTCTTTAATCAGCACTTCTAGGAACAAGGAACTGAGCTGATCTGCATTTCAGCCCCTCTTCCTTTTTCCTGCCCAGCTCTGATGAGGCCTGAGAGCAAAAGCTGGGCTTCCAGTTATACCGTCGAGAAGGAAGATATATTAGCTAAAACCTTAATCCCCAGCTTTAGAGTAACTGACTTGTCTATACAACAACTTTATAATTTTACTGGATCTGTGTTCAGTTTCTAATAGTACTTTTAAATACATGTTTGCTTTGTAAAACTTCTCCCCAAATCCCGTTTGTTTTGCACAATCTTTATAAATATGCCTTTTTTCCATTTAATGTAGAACCAAGGAATAAGTTTCTTATCCCATTCAACTCCAGTTCATTACTCTCCAGTAGAAACCCAAGCCTCAAAGGAAGTACTTTAATTCTTTCAGCATTCTTGAGTATCTTTTTCTGTTAAGGGAAGATAAATAAATCTCAGTGGTGGAACCTGAAAGAGTATAGACATTTTGCTGCTATTTTATTGTACAAGCAAACTCCAACTTACACTCATTTTCCTGAAAAGTGCAAAGATGTCATTTCCCCCTTTAGTTAAATGCCTTAAAAGTAAAGATATAGACTTTGATACTGGAGGGAAAGACTTTGAAGAATAAATAAAGTTGAAATTTCATGGTGATGAAGGAATTACAATAAATTTTACCACTGAATGATTTGGGCATCCTGGTATTCCCGTACTACATATTTAGAAGGTTTGGTTAGTTAGCATCCATTTATCTCTTACCATTTGAGTCCTTCCCTCACATCCTCTCTCCCTCTGTCAGTCCCATTCTTCCTGTTAGTCTCATCCTGCCTTTCAAACATAGGGTGGCAACGAAAGTCCACACAGACATACATCCCCATATATGCATACCTGCAGCCCCATAACCCAAAGCCATAAGTATGTTGAGTTATCCCATTTAGCCATTCACACTGATCTTGAATGGAGTCATAGGGTCTCTAACAGTAACTCAAGATGACATTCATAGCCAGGGCTCAGGTTTGACCCTTGTCCCACGTGGCCATTCAAACCCAACTACAAGAGTATTAACAGTGCCTACATTCACAGATAACATATTTGGAGTGTCAGATAAATGAAACGTATTGTACTGAACATTAACCATTGGCTAGAAATGAATCAGTGCCCATTCGACTACTATTTTCTGCTGAACAAATCTAAGCCTGAGGATATAGCAATAATTAAACCAAAAACAGAAAATTACCCTACCCCTTCAGATTCCCAGAGAAGTATACCATATCCAGTGTCTTACCTCACAACTGGAGAGATTTTATATGTCAGAATGCCTTGGGGGGACAAAGAAAGCACACTGAAAAGTAAGGTACTACTTTTTCAATTTCATCACTGTTATTAGGAGTTCCAAAATAAGCTGGCTTATCTACTTAAGCACTTAAACAAAAACTAAAATTGCATTTAATTTTGTAAATAAACTATATTTCAATTATTGCTTCTTTAAGCTTTTCACATGAAGTGCTTTGATAAATCAACTATTGATATGTGACCATTGCATTTTCCTTAACCATGTGAAACTGCAGAGTGCTTCTTTGTTTGATTGGTTCAAAAATAGCAATTCATATTTTCCTAAGGCTAGAATAATAAGTTTATGTTTCATTATTAAAAGTACTTTATTCACCATTTCTTATTAGACACGTAGATTTCTGGAAATATTCTCACCATTCTTTGCTATAAACAAAATCATCTGCAATGACAATATTCTAACAATAACAATATTTTGTTCTACCAAAAAATTAGACTTTCAAGACATTTTCTTTTGATTAGTTTAACTTCTCCTCTGTGGATATATTATGCTAAGTATATAAACTTTAAAATAGAAACAGTGGAGAGAAACAAACGGTTTTCAGACACACCCATTCCAGTACAACCACTCCAACATTAAAGCTTTCTGGTTGCTGTTTTCTCTGTTTCTTTTCATGTGGTTGTAATCATAGTCCACACAAATTTTGGTGCCCCTTTTTTCACACAAAATTTTAATATAAATGTTTCTCTGTGCTTTATAAATATTTATAAACATTGAATAGTTGTATGATATTTCATCATGTAAGTGAACTATTCTGTGTACTTAACTGTGTCCTAGTTGTTACACATTTAGAAAGATTTTTAATTTTTGCCTCTCAAATAAAAAATTGTAATGAACATCTGTGTGAAAAATATACTCATTCACTAACAAATCTATATTGAATGCCCATTGTTTGCCATGCACTCTTTTAGATGTTGATAGAGCAGTGAAACGA
Source organism: Lipotes vexillifer (assembly GCF_000442215.2). Classification (NCBI taxonomy): domain Eukaryota; kingdom Metazoa; phylum Chordata; class Mammalia; order Artiodactyla; family Lipotidae; genus Lipotes; species Lipotes vexillifer. The sequence goes on along the minus strand of NW_006798629.1, from coordinate 2,940,819 downwards.
ATGGAGATCCTTGAATTTATATTCTAATAGGAGACAAACAGGAAAGAAAACAAATAAGTACAATATATAGCATGTCAGAAAGTGGTGAGTGGCATGGAGAAAAATAAATCAGAGAAGGGGGAAGGAATGGGCTGCAATTTTAAGTGAAGTGGTCAGGAAAGTGACTTCAGAAATGACATTTAAATAAAGATAGAAGAGAAGCAAGGAACAAATGTATTTCTTGATGACATTCCAAGCAAAGAGAGTATCAAATGCAAAAGACCCTACTCCTGTGGTTAGAAATATTTTAAGGAGTAGAATTGTTGGGCCAAAAATATTAATATATGCAGTTTATAACACATTTTTATTTCTTAATTACATTTTCCTTAGAGCATTTTTTGGTAGTAAAACTCTAGTTGAAATGCAATTTTTTCATGCTCATAGTTTTTTAGAGTAGTAGCCCTTGTGAGAAGTTCTAGGTGCATATTTCTTTCTGAATTTTTAAAATACTTTATTGTCATTTAATAGAGTAATTCAGACAAAATAATTTATCAATATTGTATTATTGTTCTTTATTCCTTTAGATTAGATAAACATGAAAAATAGAGCTGTATTTGCCTGACAAATATAAAACTTATTTCACAATGTACCTGAATTATTTTTAAATCTGAAACATTTGTGAGATGGCAAACATGGAGGAAAATTGTCTTAGCACACATCCAAGAAAGGTGCTGCCTGTGACTTCTAGATTACCTAGACTATGAGAATGAGCACGAGATCATAAAATATGAAACAATAGTGCTTGTTTTGAACGAGGTAAGGAAATTAAGAATGGAATATTACCAAAGTTAGAAACCCAAAAGAAAATGGTGAGTTCTTGATTTAGAAACTTATTGCAGAGAAATGAGGGGTTTTTTTCCACTTGCCTCTTACACAAACATGAACTCTGCTATGTCATTCTCAGCCCACTTTTTCAAGTATGTTTTCTTGCAGTATATAAAAAAAAAATGATGTTCTCTAAGTAAAAATGGCCTTATTTATGTGGCTTATATTTTCCATTTCAATCCACGCACTGAACATTTGCCATTGGAATAATCTTTACTCCCATTACCCCCATTGTTTTAAGATAAATACATAAATAATTTAGAAAACCAAATACACATTGAATATATTGAGAAGTTGTTTAAAGATTTTAAATACCTGACAACATTATGGTCACCTGGGCCTAAGATATAATTCACTATGTATTATTAAATTGATTAAATATTCGTTGGGGATCAATATAATGTCATCCAAGTGATTGCACATGGCAGTTCCTCATCAGAGCATAGAAGGCCCTTCATCGTCTAGACCCTGCATCTCTATCCTTTGATCTATCACCGCATGCTCCTCCTTTTTGTGGCTCCAGCCACATCAGACCACTTGCAGTCCCTCAGCTGTGTCATTCCTCGCATTCTTTGTATTTTCACATTCTCTGTATTTTCTACTCTCAGAAAAAAATGGCAAGACATCTGCTTAGCTCCTCTTTACCCAAGCAGATTCTCCTTATTCTTGAAGTATCATCTTTGAGCTCTTCTACAAAGTCTTCTTATCTCTTCTTATACCTGTCACCGTGATTCTGGGTTAGATTTCCCTCCTTCACTACTTAAGTGGTGTTCCTTGCCCATTCTTTAACCCTATGTCATAATTGTCTATCTCCTCCCATGCACATACTATAAATACACTATGAGCTCTGGGAGGATATGAACTGGATAGTATATATGTTTCTCTAGTCCCCCCAACTATTACAGTATCTGACCCATAGTAGGCAGTAAACTATTGTTTACCTACTTCCATAGTTCAGAAAAACAAAATATGAAATGCAGCTCATTGAGTTGAATAGCCTTGTTTCCAAGGGCAAGCCTGCATGGCTTTCTTTGAATGGCCTCACAGCAAAGTGTTTTTATTTTTAAACGCTATAAACCACTTTGGAATTACTAATGCTTGGCAAGTCAGTACCATTAAGCAAACAGCAGGTAGCTTGGGAAATTGCACAAGCTTTGGCACCCTGCCCAGCCCCTTGAAAATAGACCAGGAACTTGTTAAGACCCTTCAAGTGATGCACTTAAGTGAGAGTGGGATGAGGCCAGCAATTCTAAAAGCTAGGTGTTAGGATGCCATTTCTCTCTGGATGAATCCCTAGGAGGGAGATCTATGGGCATGCAGAGAAGCAAGGAGATGCAATAGCCTTGACTCAGCCGGACATACTGACCACCAGAAAATTTAAACTCTTTTCTGTCAATCAACTAATAAGAACTATTTAAAGGCAGGCCTGATATAAACCTGATACCATGATCTGGGTGATGAAAAGGGTACTGAAAAACTTGAAGGCATTCTCCCTCTATTTGAGAAGCTTATACAGTAATTGGGGAGATTTGCCTACATGTGAAAAACTCTTAGCAGACAGTAATAAGAGCAGTGGCAGCCCTGCTCCAGGCTGTGTAGTGTGATACCAGAACTGTGGGAAAGACATCTGTGCTGTATTTTGAAACAGATGTAGAACTGGTCCATATTAGTTATGGAATGTGAAGGTGTGATCCCAGAAGAAAAGTTGATAGGAAAGTGGGAGGGACTATGAGGTCTGAGCATCTGGAATGAGGATGGACTTACCAAGGTGGCAACAAGAAATAAGCTATGCTTGTGGTTATTCACTGGAGGGAAGCAAAGTTGGCCACCCCTAAATGTGTTCCTTTGGCATGCAGAAGAAACAGAAGACTCAGGACGTTATTTTTTGCACCTCTCCCTTAACTGCCTAAAAGAATTTAGATAGAGAGCATATTCCAGGAAGGAGAACTATACCAGAGAGATCTATAGTATAATATGAACTAGGTGTGTAGGCAGGGAGGAACCTAACAAAGTCTGCTTGTTAAAATTTCTCTGTGTCCCATTGTTTCTACATGGCCCAGCAAACATTTGTTTACCAAACATCTGCTCTTTTTTCATCTTCCTGTGAATTACATTCCTTCTCTTTGAAGTCCCAGACCCCTGCCCTCCTTTCTTTAGTCCAGAATGAAACCTATACATCATCTTGCCTGTCTTTGGACTCTCCCATGTTTATACAGAGTCCCTGTATGTATATATATAATTACATTTGATTTTCTCCTGCTAATCTTTCTTATGTCATTTTAACTATTCAACCAGTTAAAGGAAGCAAGAAGGGAAAAGGAAAATTTCAGCCTTCCTGATATCACCCATTCGTAATTCTGTCTAAGCCTAGCTTTCCAAGCAAAATTAAATTTATTGCTAGAGTGCAATGTTTGAAGAAACCTAACACGAATAAGGTCATTGGATAAAGTTCATAATCGTAGAAGTGGAATTCAGCATAAAGACCCTGGATTGCTGGTGTCTGGTGTACAGTAACTGTTCTATAAATTTATGTTGAATGTTTGAGAGTGAGCGTGACTGGAAATTGACTGCGATAGGAAAGAAGTAAAGAAGACTGTGAGTCACTTGTGCTGAATCAGATATTGGCCTGGATAAAACAGGTGGTCTCACTAAGACAGATGAAAGATGTTAAGTCTGATTCTTAAAATGACGGGTACTTCATTTCTATAGAAAATATTAGAAGATTTAAAACATATTTATTGACATTATCTCATTTAACCCTTTAAGAAGACAAAGTTGCAAAGAGCTACTTCCTGTTTTTCCTGTCTCACAATATTTTTAAAGCTGATCTTATGTATGATAGTATAATTAAGAATGAAATTCGATAGTAATACTTATTCCAGTTTATAGATAAAGAAACTGAAGCTCAAAGAGGTTAAGTCACTTTACAGCACTATTTACAATAGCCAGGACATGGAAGCAACCTGAGTGTCCATCAACAGATGAATGGATAAAGAAGATGTGGCACATATATACAATGGAATGTTACTCAGCCATAAAAAGAAACGAAATTGAGTTATTTGTAGTGAGGTGGATGGACTTAGGAGTCTGTCACACAGAGTGAAGTAAGTCAGAAAGAGAAAAAAAAATACTATATGCTAACACATATATATGGAATCTAAAAAATAAAAAAATAGTTCTGATGAACCTAGGGGCAGGACAGGAATAAAGACACAGAGGTAGAGAATGGACTTGAGGATACAGGGAGGGGGAAGGGTAAGCTGGGACGAAGTGAGAGAATAGCATTGACATAAATACATTACCAAATGTAAAATAGATAGCTAGTGGGAAGCAGCTGCATCGCAGGGAGATCAGCTCGGTGCTTTGTGACCACCTAGAAGGGTGGGATAGGGAGGGTGGGAGGGAGACTCAACAGGGAGGGGATATGGGGATATATGTATATGTATAGCTGATTCACTTTGTTATACAGCAGAAACTAACACACCATTGTAAAGCAATTATACTCCAATAAAAATGTTAAGAAAAAAAAAAAAGATCACACAGCTAGTGAATGACCAAGCAGAAACAGAAAAAAAAACAAAAAAGGAAATACAAAGGGAAATGAGGAGTAAACATATTTTGAATAGTAGATTTAATAAAAGTATTTTTATGTTTATTTTATTTAATGTTTGTAACAAGTCCTCATAAGTGTTTTCCAATCACCTGTAGCCTCTTGTTTGTCAAATGGTGCTTGTTGGTCTTTTTCTGATTAGATCTCTTTCCAAGCCCTCTGGATGTTTCATGAGAGCATAATAGTCTAAGGACAGTTGTAGCAATAAAAGAACTTTTTCTATTTATAGGGCATACTTATGCTAAAGAATTATTTATTCTTTATCTGAATTTCAAAGGTAACTGGCTGTCCTGTATCTAATTTGTTAAAGCTGGCAAGTTAACACAGGGGTGACCTCAGTGGATCATATTAATGCCTTGGCTTTAGCAAGCCCACCAGGAGGTTGAATGCCCAGGAGCACGTGCAGGAAGTGTTTGTATTGAAATGATGCTGACCTGTTTTTGACTAAGGATTGCCAAAGAAAAACTACTGCTAAGGAGTACTTGCCATCCTTAGTAGAGGCTGGAGAACTGGGTGAGTCTTTGTCTATAATGATAAAAAGTCACGTTTTGATTGGACAGTTAAGACCAGCCACTAAAACACTGCTTCTTGGGACTGGGAACTGTTAAATTACTAAGTTAATGGAAGAAGAGAGTTGTAGGCTTTGCTTTGTGTATTAGTTTGATTTAACAGGATATTATAACAAGAACTGCAACAATAACTCAGTGGCTTATGGGTTGTAGAAATTTATTCTCTCTCACCTAATGCTCTTCTGAGTGTATTGAAGGCTAGTAGAGAGGAGCAGAGGCGAGTGGTTCTCTTACATAGTTATTTACCAACTGAGACTGACAGTGGCTCTACCATATTTAGTAGATGGCTTCTAAGGTCACTTCATTCTTTATTCCAGCCAGAAAAACAGAAAAGCAAAGAGCATGAAAAAGCTAATATACACAATTTTATTGGACAGAGCATAAAATTTGCACACAACTATTCTGTTTGCAAGAGCTTAGCTACTTGACCACACTAGTTGCAAAGGGACCTCAGAATGTCATCCAGCTACAGTTCTGTTACTCTGGAGAAAGGGGAATATGAATTTTGGTGAACAGCTGTATTTTGCATTATACCCTATAGGTGCATTACAGGGCTTTTAGATTGAGGCAACAAGAGCAAAGCAAAGCAAGGGGTTATGTTAAATATTAGAGGCAATGACATACTTTAAGGGTGTCTCACATTCCTTTGGATATAATTTTGACTCAATGTAAATGACCCTTTACTCACCGAGCTCAGATCCTAATATCAACATAATATGCAAATTTTCTACCTGAAAAATAAATATATATGCTATTTCTCCACAGCCATTTATTAAGAGCTTTGCTATTACATGTTTTGAATGCATTTCAAATGGCGTGTATTACAAGACCCAAGCCAGTTCTTCCCAAGTGGTGAGGTCTGCTAATAAGCAAAGATAATAATTTACATGCTCATTAAAGGTACCCCATAAAAGAAAAGTAGGGGGAAGAATAGTGAACAGCTATGGAGGGTGATATTTGATCAGATCAACCCATGTCTTGGACATCTTTATTAAGATATTACAAATGAATTCTTATCATCAAGAGATGTATTTTCATGGCAGGTTGAAAATTTGAACTTGCCAAAAAAGTGAAAAGTCTGATAACAATTGAAATGTGCAGAAGGCATGGCTAATAGCAATCTAGAAGCAAGTTGAGGGTCAGCTGTGTTTGAATCTCCCTAAGAGCAAAGGGTGAATTCCTGCTTCTATTTAAATATGTTCAGAAGAGCATCAGCACTGCTGGACATTGAAATGCTAAAACAGCAAATAGCATTAGCTTGGGTAATAGAAATCATCAAAACCACTCAAAGTCTAGTAACATGCTAGTGACAGCCAAATACCACATTTGCATTACTCAGTTGTTTGAGTGATGCCTCAAAAAATAACTTCTCAGAATAAAACCTTAGGTTTACAGTTTGTGGCAGTGTTCAGTCCTGAGTAACCTGAATTTTGTAGGACCTTCTTACGCTAGCCCCAATAAAGACACGTGTTTTGCCAATATTGCTAGAAAAATAGCAGTAAAACAATCTCAGTATAATAAAAGGTTAATTTGAGGGCAAGACCTTTCCTGAGTACATGAGATCACTTTTAGCAAATAGATGTGTTTTTGTAAAATTTTATTCATTTTTACAGCAAAACCCACTACCCTATAAGTAGAAAACAAGTAGAAATAAGTAATTAAAATAAGTAGAAAATATAATAAGTAGAAAAACATAGGGTTCGTGGGTCTTGAGAGTTATGTTTTGTTCTTTCTGGAATATCACTGAGAAACTCTGGAGACTATTTTCATTATATAAACAGAAACAAGAGCAGTTTCTTCCCTTCCCTCCAGAAATATCATACAATAAGTTTAAAGGATAAACTTTGTAAGTACGTAAAAAAGCTTTCGGTGTGAAATACGAACAAATAAAATAACTGGAGACTCATTTCTTTTAAGGCTCCAGCTCTATTTGGTAGCCCTGTTGACACTGTATATTTCCAAACCATAGTTAAACCCCTGAAGCACATCTTCTGTCCTGACTCACTATAACCAGCTGCGTCCTGGAATTAACTGGCTCTGGAATTCCTCCTGCCCCATTCCAGTACTGCTCTATCTTGTTGAGTTCCAGCATGATTATTTAGAGTTTTAGTTCTGCTTGCCTTGTGATTTCCTTTCTTGGCTTTGGTGATCCAGCTACCATGATGAATTCTTGCATGTTAAAGGCCTCGTGATAGTGACTTGGCTTGTCATTATATTACCGAACTCAGCTTGTGCTGCTCACCGCTCAAAAGCCAATAATTTGAGAGGCAAGTAGCAATAGAAAGGAAGGGTGCTTTAATCAGAATAGCCGGCTATCTGGGGCAAAGGTGGACTCGTGTCCTGAGACCAACTCTGAGCATTCTGCTCAGCCAGGACATTTTATAAAGGGAGAATGATCTCAGTGAATCATCAAGTCAGGATATTGGGTTCTGTATCATTCTCCATTGGGTGCAAACTAGATGACTCTTTCTTCAGATGTTATCTTGCCTATGTGATCCACCTGCAGGATTGCTAAGCGGGCTGTTGAGGATAGAGAGCTAGTCATTCTTTAACTGCTTAATTCTTCATTCTTCTTTTTATCTAGGAAAAAAATCAACAGGTTAGGCAAGGCATGGTGTGCATTCAGGAGAGCTTAGGTCAGGAGTTAGGTTAAATTGCCTAGTGATCTCTTTTCTGTAATTAGGTTCTTTTAAGGTTAGAGGGGAAGAGAAATGGGCAAACAGGAAAGGGGCAAAAGAGCTGCTTTCAGTTGGGCTACACTCTGTACTCAAACAGCCCTGAGGGAGAATTAATAAAACAGACACTATTTTACTTTCCAGCTTTCCCTTTGATTTCAGTGACCTGGAATATAACACAACAAGAGCAAAGAATTAGTGCCACAACTTTGGCATTTTTGCCTGGGCCTACTCATACATTACTGAAAGCAGATGGGTGTGGCTTGATAGTATTGATCTTTTTGTGATTTTACTCTTTACAATGACTAAAAATAGACTGAATTATAAAAACCACAAGTGGAAAAGCAATTCCGGCATAACACAAATGTAATTTCTATTGATGGCGTTCCTAAAAATAACTATGAAATCATCATGTGCTTAAGTGAGAATCTATTTTTCTCATCATCGGGCATGGTTCCATTATTTCAAATACTTCCAATTTGATATTTAAAATTCAAATATTTCAGATAAAATTCCATTTAGTCTCTTTTAGTGTAACTTCAGATTTGTGACTACTAAACTTATGCTTTAAAAGTCAAATATATTAGTCATATTTCGAATGCTATTGAGAGTCCTTAAAATATAGCTTGAACACATCTGTTTCTGACTCTACTGGAAAAGCTAGGATCTAACAGATAGGCAGGTCATTGGAGCAAAATATACAGACCAGAAACAGACCTGCACATATATGATCTCCTGATTTATGACAAAAATGTCACTGAAATGCTTTGGAAATGATAATGTTTTCTAAAATGGTGCTGGGTCAGTTGAATTTATCTTCCACCGGGAAAATATAAATCTTGACTCCTGTATCACACCATATACAAAATCAATTGCAGATGGATTGTAGACAAAATATGAAAGTTAAAAAATAACACTCCTAGAAGACATCAAGTAGAATATCTTAATTACCTTGGCAAAGGCATCGATTACTTAAACAGAACACAATTCATATTCAGGACATATAATAACAATTCCTACAGATCAGTAAAAGAAAAGGGAGGGAAACATATTTCAGTAGATAAAAGTCCCATACCAAAACTTCATGAAAGAGGATACCCAAATGTGAGGTTAGTATGTGCTCGATATCATGAGGAAAATGAAAATAATTTCATCACCACTAGAATGGCAAAAAAAACAAAAAAAGACAAATTATTACCAAGGTAGCGGGAAGATACAGAGCAACCTGAAATTTCATACACTGTATGTAAAAATGTAAATTAGGACAGTCTCTCTGTTAAACTTTTTGCCACCGTACTAAAGTAAAATATATAATTACTTTATGACCCAGAAATTTGACTCATAGAATCAACAGACACACCTATACTTGTACAAGGAAAGGTACAGGTATTGTGTGCATGCATACACACATATTTATGTATGTATGCATGTATTTGTTTCTAAGAGCATTAACTGTAATAGCCCAAATTAGAAACAACCCAAATCAAATTTTCAGCAACAATAAAATTAAGAAATGAATTTCTTTATAGTTATACAATGAAATTCTATAGAGCAATAAAAAACAGTAAACAAGTAAACATAGTACCATGGTACCAAACTGATGAAAATCGCATATGCAATGTCTAGTGAAAGAATTTATATATAAGAGTACCTACTATATGATTCCTTTTATACAGAGTTCCCAACTAATAAAGCAAAACTATTCTATGATAATTGGGACAACAGTGACTTTAGGAAGGGTTAATGACTGGATGGAATCATGGAAGTCTTCTAGGGTTCTGGTCCTAGTTATATCTCTATCCATGTTGATGGCAAAGATGGTCAACTTTGGGAAAATTCGTCAAGCCATTCATTTAACACCAGTGTACTTTACAGTATATATGTAATTCTTGAAATGACATTTTAAAATATGTTGAACAATTGAACATATGGCAACCTATGGCCAAAATGCTATAGTTTTTAGGACTCTAAAAATTACCTAAATTTCAAAATAGTTAATATGTGTACTTAAGCCCTGTCACATAGCAAGAATTTAATAAACTTACCTGTTATTATTTTTGTTATTTTATTGTCATTTTAATGCCATTATAGTATTTGTGCCATAATTATCTGTCTATAAAGTAACAATAAAAATAATAGTATGAATACATCAGGCAACCTTAGATAAGTCATTCATGGTCCCTGTTTCTCAGTTTTTGAAGCCTATAGAACAGCAGTAGCACTACTGGTAAATAACAGTAGGAATAACAGCAAAGACAGTTAATACCTGCTCAGTGCTCTACCACCTAGGACCCTGACTCCAAATTCTCACTGTGAGCCACTCTTCTCTATAGCCTTTTAAGAATGTCTGCCAGGATGGGCAAGGGTTTTCTGTGGTAACAAGCAAGCTCAGACTCTCAAAGGTTTGTGCCTCTTTCATACTGAGTGCTTGTTGTGAATCAGCTGTGAGCTCTGAGCCCTGTAGTCACTCGGAATCCCAAGCTGATAGAGGTCCCATCTTGTCACATGCTTCCGTGATCATCAAGGCAGGGAGAAGAAAATGTGAGGAATTGCATACAAGCTCTCAAAACTTTGCCCGGAAGTGTTTCAGGCTGCTCCTGCTCTCACAATTTTAGCCAAAGCAAGTCATAGACACATGCTTAATCTCTTCAGGTGGTGGGAAATATAATCATACCAGGAGGTCAAAAGCCAGAAAGATTTGGCAAATAGCACTAAAGACTATCACAAATATTAAGTATATTCTTTTCCTCAAATATGAAAATGAATATGAAAGTCCTAATTAAAATGTAAAATGTTATGCAACTATAAAAGCTCTCATTATTTAATCTAAAATTTTTCTAATGAGGATATATGTGTTGAATTTTACACTGGGGCAAGCACTAATTATATTAACACTTTTTTTTTTAAACGTCTTTATTGGAGTATAATTGCTTTACAATGGTGTGTTAGTTTCTGCTGTATAACAAAGTGACTCAGCTATATATACATATACATATATCCCCATATCGCCTCCCTCTTGCGTCTCCCTCCCACCCTCCCTATCCCACCCCTCTAGGTGGTCACAAAACACGGAGCTGATCTCCCTGTGCTATGCGGATGCTTCCCACTAGCTATCTATTTTACATTTGGTACTGTATATAAGTCCATGCCACTCTCACTTCATCCCAGCTTACCATTCCCCTCCCCGTGTCCTCAAGTCCATTTTCTATGTCTGCATCTTTATTCCTTTCCTGCCCCTAGGTTCATCAGAAACTTTTCTTTTTCTTTTTTAGATGACATATATATATGTGTTGGCATACGATATTTGTTTTTCTCTTTCTGTCTTACTTCACTCTATATGACACACTCTAGGTCCATTCACCTCACTACAAATAACTCAATTTCATTTCTTTTTATGGCTGAGTAATATTCCATTGTATACATGTGCCACACCTTCTTTATCCTTTCATCTGTTGATGGACACTCAGGTTGCTTCCATGTCCTGGCTATTGTAAATAGAGCTGAAATGAACATTGTGGTATATGACTCTTTTTGAATTATGCTTTTCTCAGGGTATATGCCCAGTAGTGGGATTACTGGGTCATATGGTAGTTCTAATTTTAGTTTTTTAAGGAATCTCCATACTGTTCTCCATAGTGGCTATATCAGTTTACATTCCCACGAACAGTGCAGGAGGGTCCCTTTTCTCCACACCCTCTCCAGCATTTATTATCTGTAGATTTTTTGATGATGGCCATTCTGACTGGTGTGAGGTGATACCTCATTGTAGTTTTGATTTGCATTTCTCTAATGATTAGTGATGTTGAACATTCTTTCATGTGTTTGCTGGCAATCTGTATATCTTCTTTGGAGAAATGTCTACTTAGGTTTTCTACCCATTTTTGGATAGGGCTATTTTTTTTTTGATATTGATCTGCATGAGCTGCTTGTAAATTTTGGAGGCTAAATCTTTGTCAGTTCCTTCATTTGCTAATATTTTCTCCAATTCTGAGGGTTCTCTCTTGGTCTTGTTTATGGTGTCCTTTGCTGTGCAAAAGCTTTGAAGTTTCATTAGGTCCCATTTGTTTATTTTTGCTTTTATTTCCACTTCTCTAGGAGGTGGGTAAAAAGGATCTTGCTGTCATTAATGTCATAGAGTGTTCTGACTATGTTTTCCTCTGAGAGTTTTAGAGTGCCTGGCCTTACATTTAGGTCTTTAATCTATTTTCAGTTTATTTTTGTGTATGGTGTTAGGGGGTGTTCTACTTTCATTCTTTTACATGTAGCTGTCCAATTTTCCCAGCACCACTTATTGAAGGCTTGTCTTTTCTCCATTGTATATGCTTGCCTCCTTTATCAAAAATAAGGTGACCATATGTGCGTGGGTTTATCGCTGGGCTTTCTATCCTGTTCCATTGATCTATATTTCTGTTTTTGTGCCAGTACCATACTGTCTTGATTACTGTAGCTTTGTAGTATAGTCTGAAGTCCAGGAGCCTGATTCCTCCAGCTCCATTTTTCTTTCTCCAGATTGCTTTGGCTATTCAGGGTCTTTTGTGTTTCCATACAAATTGTGGAATTTTTTTTTCTAGTTCTGTGAAAAATGCCATTGGTAATTTGATAGGGATTGCATTGAATCTGTAGATTGCTTTGGGTAGTACAGTCATTTTCACACTGTTGATCCTTCCAATCCAAGAACATGGTGTATCTCTCCATCTGTTTCTATCATCTTTAATTTCTTTCATCAGTGTCTTATAGTTTTCTGCATACAGGTCTTTTGTCTCCTTAGGTAATTTTATTCCTAGGTATTTTATTCTTTTTGTTGCAATGGTAAATGGGAATGTTTCCTTAAATTCTCTTTCAGATTTTTCATCATTAGTGTATAGGAATGCAAGAGATTTCTGTGCATTAATTTTGTATCCTGCTACTTTACTAAATTCGTTGCTTATCTCTAGTAGTTTTCTGATGGCATCTTTAGGATTCTCTATGTATTGTATCATGTCATCTGCAAACAGTGACAGCTTTACTTCTTTTCCGATTTGGATTTCTTTTATTTCTTTTTCTTCTCTGATTGCTGTGGCTAAAACTTGCAAAACTATGTTGAATAATAGTGGTGCAAGTGGACAACCTTGTCTTGTTTCTGATCTTAGTGAAAATGGTTTCAGATTTTTACCATTGAGAACAATGTTGGCTGTGGGTTTGTCATATATGGCCTTTATTATGTTGAGGTAAGTTCTCTCTATGCCTACTTTCTGGAGGGTTTTTATCATAAATGGGTGTTTAATTTTTTTGAAAGCTTTCTCTGCATCTATTGAGATGATCATATGGGTTTTCTCCTCCAATTTCTTAATATGATGTATCACATTGATTGATTTGCATATATTGAAGAATCCTTGCATTCCTGGGGTAAACCCCACTTGATCATGGTGTATGATCCTTTTCACGTGCCGTTGGATTCTGTTGCTAATATTTTGTTGAGGATTTTTGCATCTATGTTCATCAGTGATATTGGCCTGTACTTTTCTTTCTTTGTGACATCTTTGTCTGGTTTTGGTATCAGGGTGATGGTGGCTTCATAGAATGAGTTTTGGAGTGTTCCTTTCTCTGCTGTATTTTGAATGAGTTTGCGAAGGATAGGTGTTAGCTCTTCTCTAAATGTTTGATACAATTCACGTGTGAAGCCATCTGGTCCTCAGCTTTTGTTTGTTGGAAAATTTTTAATCACAGTCTCAATTTCAGTGCTTGTGATTGATCTGTTTATATTTTCTATTTCTTCCTGGTTCCGTCTCGGAAGGTTGTGCTTTTCTAAGAATTTGTCCATTTCTTCCAGGTTGTCCATTTTATTGGCATAGAGTTGCTTGCAGTAATCTCTCATGATCCTTTGTATTTCTGCAGTGTCAGTTGTTACTTCTTTTTCATTTCTAATTCTGTTGATTTGCGTGTTCTCCCTTTTTTTCTTGATGAGTCTGGCTAATGGTTTATCAATTTTGTCTGTCTTCTCAAAGAACCAGCTTTTAGTTTTATTGATCTTTGCTATCGTTTCCTTCTTTTTCATTTATTTCTGATCTGATCTTTATGATTTCTTTCCGTCTGCTAAGTTTTGGGTTTTTTAGTCTTCTTTCTCTAATTGGTTTAGCTGTAAGGTTACGTTGTTTATTTAAGAAGTTTCTTGTTTCTTGAGGTAGGATTGTATTGCTATAAACTTCCCTCTTAGAACTGCTTTTGCTGCATCCCATAGGTTTTGGGTTGTCGTGTTTTCATTGTCATTTGCCTCTAGGTATTTTTTGATTTCCACTTTGATTTCCTCAGTGATCTCTGGTTATTAAGTAGTGTATTGTTTAGGCTCCATGTGTTTGTATTTTTTACATATTTTTTCCTGTAATTGATATCTAGCTTCATAGCGTTGTGGTTGGGAAAGATACTTGATATGATTTCAATTTTCTTAAATTTACCAAGGCTTGATTTGTGACCCAGGATATGATCTATCCTGCAGAATGTTCCATGAGCACTTGAGAAGAAAGTGTATTCTGTTGTTTTTGGATGGAATGTCCTATAAATATCATTTAAGTCCATCTTGTTTAATGTGTCATTTAAAGCTTGTGTTTCTTTATTTATTTTCATTTTGGACAATCTGTCCATTGGTGAAATTGGAGTGTTAAAGTCCCCTACAATGATTGTGTTGCTGTCACTTTCCCTTTGTATGGCTGTTAGCATTTGCCTTATGTATTGAGGTGCTCTTATGTTGGGTGCATAAATATTTACAAATGTTATATCTTCTTCTTAGATTGATCCCTTGATCATAAGTAGTGTCCTTCTTTGTCTCTTGTAATAGTCTTTATTTTAAAGTCTATTTTGTCTGATATGAGAATTGCTACTGCATCTTTCCTTTGTTTTCCATTTGCATAGAATATCTTTTTCCATCCCCTCACTTTCAGTCTGTATGTGTCCCTAGGTTTGAAGTTGGTCTCTTGTAGACAGCATGTATACGGCTCTTGTGTTTGGATCCATTCAGTCAGTCTATGTGTTTTGGTTGGAGCATTTACTCCATTTGCATTTAAAGTAATTATTGATATGTATGTTCCTATTACCATTTTTGTAATTTTGGGGTGTTGTTATTATAGGTGTTTTCCTTCTCTTGTGTTTCCTGCCTAGAGAAGTTCCTTTAGCATTTGTTGTAAAGCTGGTTTGGTGGTGCTGAATTCTCTTAGCTTTTGCTTTTCTGTAAAATTTTTAATTTCTCCATCGAATCTGAATGAGATCCTTGCTGGGTAGAGTAATCTTCGTTGTAGGTTTTTCCCTTTCATCCCTTTAAATATGTCCTGCCACTCCCTTCTCTCTTGCAGAGTTTCTGCTGAAAGGTCAACTGTTAACCTTAGGGGGATTCCCTTGTATGTTATTTGTTGTGTTTCCCTTGATGTTTTTAATATTTTTTCTTTTTATTTAATTTTTGATAGTTTGATTAATATGTGTCTTGGTGTGTTTCTCCTTGGATTTATCCGGTATGGAACTCTCTGCACTTCCTGGACTTGACTGACTCTTTCCTTTCCCATATTAGGGAAGTTTTCAACTATAATCTCTTCAAATATTTTCTCAGTCCCTTTCTTTTTCTCTTCTTCTTCTGGGATCCCTATAATTAGAATGTTGGTGTGTTTAATGTTGTCTGAGAGCTGAGACTGTCCTCAATTCTTTTCATTCTTTTTTCTTTATTCTGCTCTGCAGTAATTCCACTATTTTATCTTCCAAGTCACTTCGTTCTTCTGCCACAGTTATTCTGCTATTTATTCCTTCTAAAGAATTTTTAATTTCATTTATTGTGTTGTTCATCATTGTTTATTTGTCCTTTAATTCTTCTAGTTCCTTGTTAAATGTTTCTTTTATTTTCTCCATTCTATTTCCAAGATTTTGGGTCATCTTTAGTGTCATTACTCTGAATTCCTTTTCCGTTAGACTGCCTATTTCCTCTTCATTTGTTTGGTCTGGTAAGTTTTTACCTTTCTCCTTCATCAGCTGTGTGTTTCTCTGTCTTCTCATTTTGCTTAACTTACTGTTTTGGGGGTTTCCTTTTCGCAGGCTGCAGGTTTGTAGTTCCGTTGTTTTTGGTGTCTGCCCCCAGTGGCTAAGGTTGGTTCAGTGGGTTGTGTAGGCTTCCTTTTGGAGGGGACTAGTGCCTGTGTTCTGGTGCATGAGGCTGGATCTTGTCTTTCTAGTGGGCAGGACTGCGTCCAGTGGTGTGTTTTGGGGTGTCTGTGACCTTATTATGATTTTAGGCAGCCTCTCTGTAATGGGTGGGGTTGTGTTCCTGTCTTGCTTGTTGATTGGCATAGGGTGTCCAGCACTGTAGCTTGCTGGTTGTTGAGTGGAGCTGGGTCTTAATGTTGAGATGGAGATCTCTGGGAGAGCTTTCGCTATTTGATATTATGTGGAGCCAGGAGGTCTCTGGTGGACCAATGTCCTGAAGTCGGATCTCCCTCCTCAGAGGCACAGACCTGACACCAGCCAGAGCACCAAGACCCTGTCAGCAACACGGCCAGGTACGTGGGAGTTTCTTGCCTTTTGGGAAGTCTGAGGTCTTCTGCCAGCATTCAATAGGTGTTCTGTAGGAGTCGTTCCACGTGTAGATGTATTTCCGATGTATCTGTGAGGAGGAAGGTGATCTCCACGTCTTACTCCTCTGCCATCTTGAAGGTCTCTCATTAGCACATCTTTTGTTGTCTATCTTAGTCTTCATTAATTCTAACTTTTGTTACTTGGATAACTAATATTTACTTCATATGAAATTAATAGACTTTATTATTTTTTTTAATTTCATGACTGAATATTATAGATGTTATAGTCCTTATGTTTTCTATTGGAGTTAAATTTGGAAATTTTACCACTCAGAAACTACAACTATAAACAGGATAAGTATGCCAAAAGACTTTCTATAATTAAGTAGTGTATGCATAAATCATGGTTTTTCAGTAGCTTATGTTGAATCATTAAATTATTTTTACTAAAAATGATCAAGTAATTCCAAAATCCAATACCTAATTTAGAGTTATGTAGCTCTTGAAAGTGGATAACTTATATGGAGCTGAAATTGTTAGTTTTTACGCATACCAGTGTACAAGTTATGTGGAAGTTTTTTGAGAAGGTAACGTTATACAATAAAATGGAAGCAATGTACAAAGTCACTATAATAAAATAGTTATAGACAATAAGTGGGAGCTTTCTTAGAGATCTGCTGGGAATGTGTGCTATGTCCTTTGACCTGCCAGCATATTCACAGATGGGGCTTCAGATAACAAAAATGGGGGTCCATGGTCCCCATCAGAGGCATGCTTCTTTTGGATGCCTTGTCCATCTTTGAGTGCCAAGAACCCTGCACACAGCAAAGAGCACAACAGGTCCTCAACTGACACATTTTCATAGTACTTAAGGATGTTGCAAAGCTGAAAGGTATAGCTATGCTTTAGATCTTCCGGTAAAAATTAGAAGCAGTCAATTGGGTGCAATCTGTACAAAAAAACCAACATTTGGGAATTTAACTTGGCAAAAGTTTAACTAATAGTAACGCAAGAGTTTGTGTGTGTGTGTGTGTGTGTTTTTTTAAGATTCCCCAGCAGTTTACTAAAGCTGCATTACTAAAAGAAAGAACAATTCTAAATATATACTAGAAGCATTATAGTACGACCCAACTGGCAAAAATTTTTAAGTGTGACAACGTTGAGTGTTGGTGAGACTGTGGAATAATGAGAACTCTGCAAACACTGCTGAGTATTTGCTACTGTCTTCCCACTGGACAGGCTACATCTGGGGATTAACTTTTGTCTTTCCTGGTAGAGAAGAGAGCAGGGGACACTTTTGAAAATGTATGTCCTGCTTTGAGGCAAATAGGAAGAGGGAAGGGAGCTTTTCTGGCTTCTGCTCCTTCTCAGTTGCCTTCAGCTCAAAATAATTCTTATTCCAAAGTGGCATATTTGAGGATGGCATAGTCTGCTACCGTTTCATTACCTTACTTCCAAAAGGACAGTAGTCAACTACGTGAATGGTTTTCTTTTCTTTATTGTGTTAAAAACCTGAAAATTTATTTTCAAAATAAAAATTGATGGGGCAACTCACTATGTAAAGGTACAACATATTCTGTGTTGCTGCTAATGACAAAAATAGAAACAAGGAGAGGGAGTTAGAAGGAGGAAGACGCCTATTTGAGGAAACTAGGAAGGATGCGTCAAACTAAGACAGCGCTGGCAAAAGGCAGAGGGCTCACCATTGCCAGAAGCATTCAAGGCCTTGTTGACCGCATCCTTATGAAGCATGACATGGATGGGGTTCTTCCATTCAAAGAGAAGTTAAGATGGAAGGACTTCTTTTCTGGGCTCTTCCATCTGATGTTGACATTGAGGGTCAAAACTGATGTAAGAGTCCACCATGACCCTGGTGCAAAACAGAAATCAGTGGCGGTATCGACCACGCCCAACCCACCTGGTTGCATTCTTTCAGCCTTACCTTTTCTTCTGCAGGCAATTGCTCTTAACTGCTGCTTCTCCCTATGTCTGCTGCCCTTTCTTTTCCCTAAACTTCTCATTTAAGGTAAGCAGGAGGGACAAATGCTGACAAGATGAGCAAGGATCAGGTGGTATGAAAATCTCATCCACTAATCCTAGCAATCAATTACAGCCATTCTTAGGATTTTGAGTCCCTCAAGCCCCTTCATTAATCAACCTCCAGTTATTCATTCTTCCCACACGTGCAACTCAAATTTGCTGTGGCATCATACTGTGTTCAGAGGAGTGTCTCACAAGCAATGGAAAAAGACTGGGTATCTTTAGAATATTAGTCGGCAGCTGGTTTAGTTAAATCTCTCTCCACCCTCTCTGTACTATATTGATTAAATTGTAAAGAAATGGCTAAATGAAGATATTATTTGTATTTTGTGCATATGCTCTCATGCACACCATTCTATTTTAATTTACTTTTTAACAAGTAAGACAATATTATTTTAAAATTGTTTCCCATCTGGCATGCATGCTAATAAAGAAATCTACTAATTTGTGCCATATCAAGTTTAACGTTTTTTTTTTTTTGTACTTTCTAATTACATAGTTCTCAAGGAAATGAAACTGGAAAAACTGGATTTAATCTTCTTGCCTTTTAGTTCTCATACATAACCATTTAGTGAGAGGGAGAAATGAAACACTAGTTTTTGGAGGTCTTAACCATATGAGAACAAAACACGTACAGTTATCTCTCTATTATTTGTCTTTATTTTCATCATGCTTGTGTAAAACCTAAACACAGCAAGGTAAACTGATTATCCTGCAAAATAATTCAATGTGATCTGAATCATAAAAGAATTCAATTATAGTCTGCCTCATTTTGGTGGGGTATATTATGATCAATTTTTTGAAATTCTGTAAATGACATGTATGTATGTATATATGGTAATTCTCTATTACCCTGTTTGTTTATTCATTTCACATGATACCAGCACCATGTGCCATAAGAGACTGCTTATGCATACACACATACGTGAGGCATTAACATTTCTAAGTGCTAAATTCGTATAACTCAATTCATTATAGTTTTGGAAATATTTTTCTTGATTCAAACTGTGTGTGTGTGTGCTTATAGACAGTTGTGCACGTTGATAGTAAATGGAATTAACAAGAAAAGTTAAATATAAACATTTCTATATTAATGAATTTTCATGTATTTTTCAACATAGAGTTGAAAAACATTATACTTTCTAGATATCTCAGAATGAAAACCATACTGCTGCCTTTTAGGAAGGTTAGGGTTAGGGTCTGGAGTAGACCACATTCTTACTGCAACATTTGAATGAGTCGCTGAGTTAATAATTCACTGAAGGTGTAAAACTTTATGGGAAGTGAGACAACTACAGGGGAAAGAGCAGCTGGACCCAGTATAGTTGGTGAATCTCCTCTTCACCCCCTTGGTTCTTTTATGAGGAACACCAGATCTGGGAGGCTCTTTTTTCCCTCGTCACAATCTAATTTTATTCTGTTTCCCTCACTCTGAAAGAACATGTGCTCCCCATTTCTGCCCTTCCGTTAAGGGAACATTTACATTGCCACCACATCTTTATCAGTGGAGAGAACACAGAGTGATTTCTCAGTTCTCCCTGGACAGATGCTTAATCCTCGTATTTCCAGAATCAAAGACAGTTCATTCCCCCACATTCAATTCTGTGACCCAGATTTAATATTCTTTTACCTGGGCGCTGCCAATGCTGAATTGAATCTAAGGGCTAAAATCGGAAATACATTTCTCTGCACTGACCTATTGGTATTGCCCCTAAAATATATTTGAAAGTGCAGTAAATCTTTAAGATAATGGAAAGAAAATGGAATTGCCTGTCAAAAGATGTCCTGTTTCTCTCTTGCTTACTATCTTCATGACTTTAAACAATTTCCTTAAATCTCCTGAGTCATTAGTAAAATGTCAGTGATAGTACACCTGAGAGAGTTGGCATGGGAACAACACAAACTAATAAACATGAAAATATGTTTTGTAAATCACAGTACAACAGAACTATGTCTATTATTATGTGTATGACAAAAGTAGGTTTTTAAAAAAAGTCAGCTATCTAAAAATAATTATGTAATAACCCAAATGGGAAAAAAACTTGAAAAAGAATAGCTGCATGCATATGTATAACTGAATCACTTTGCCTTACCCCTGAAACTAACACAACATTGTAAATCAACTATACTCCAATATAGAATAAAATGTTTTTTTAAATAAATAAATAAATAAAAATAATACACTGTAAACCAACTATACTTCAACAAAATTTTTAAAAGAGTTAAAAAATAAATAAAAATAATACTCATCACTCACTCAAACCTACAGTCCTTATATGATACCATAGTCCTAGAAATCTTAGAATATAATACATATCTAGTTTTTTTCCCTGAAAATAAACCTGAAAGTACTCAAGTACTTCAAAAATATATTTGTATCCATAAATTTAAAAGATAGCTTTTATTCGTTTGCTGTTAACGTTCTTTGTGTTTAAACGTCTTACCATTACTTCTTTTTAAACTTAAAAATAAACATGGGGGCTTCCCTGGTGGCGCAGTGGTTGAGAGTCCGCCTGCCGATGCAGGGGACGCGGGTTCGTGCCCCGGTCCAGGAAGATCCCACGTGCCACGGAGCGGCTGGGCCTGTAAGCCATGGCCACTGAGCCTGCGCGTCCGGAGCCTGTGCCCCACAACGGGAGAGGCCACAACAGTAAGAGGCCCGCATAACGCAAAAAGAACAAAAAAACACATCTTCTTTTCATCCAGTTAACTCAATTGAGTAACAGATTATTTTTTAAAAAGCTTTCTAAACTAATATTTTGTAATGACTCATCCAAGAAAATATCTTTTCTGTTCAGAAGTCTGCACCTCTATTTTATTCTTTAGTCAACCACTTAGCTTTAAAAATGTTTACTGTATCAATCAACCAAAGACCAATCAATCATTTCTTCCATTCCTCCATTCAGGAGAGCACCCCAGGTATGTGGATGGTGGCAGTGGGTTTTCTGTAAAATCTGTGGTAGAACCTGGTGATCAGTTAGTAAATACACAAAGGCATTTATTCCTTCAATTTGATAATGAACTACTTATCGACTGCTTTATTTCAACAGCTGCTGGTCTAAGCTGTTAAATTGCTCAGCTAATGCACAAATACATGAGTCTAGAAAGTTAGAGACTCTAAGAATGAAAAGGTCACCTGCTACCCTAACAACTTCACAACATTCCCCCAAGCTCCTAGCCCCCTTTGGTGGCCATACTTCAGGGATGCATTGATACTTTTTGCCGTGATAGCACTTTTACTCTGCAGTGGAAATCACCTTGGGATCGTGTTCATCCTTTGTGAGTGGCTTATCGACTAGCTTCATCCATTCATATTCTCAGTATTAACAATGGAAGTTTTTTGTTTGTTTGTTTGTGGTACGCAGGCCTCTCACTGTTGTGGCCTCTCCCGTTGCGGAGCACAGGCTCCGGACGCGCAGGCTCAGCGGCCACGGCTCTCGGGCCCAGCCGCTCCGCGGCATGTGGGATCTTCCCGGACCAGGGCACGAACCCGTGTCCCCTGCATCGGCAGGCAGACTCTAAACCACTGCGCCACCAGTGAAGCCCACAATGGAAGTATTTTAATATTTTTTATTTTTTGACAAAAATGACTTCTAATAACGCCGTCTTAATAAGTTAGATCATTCACAATAGTCTAGAACAATTAATGTTTTCTTTTGAGTCACCTAGAACTTGCTTCCAGATCTGAGATGTGACTGGTCTCTGTTGAGGCACCAAAACCCAAAGCACAGAATTGGAACTTAAAAGACTTGAATCCGGGTCTTGCTTTTTTCACTAACTAGCTGAGGGGTTTAATCTTGAGCTTTAGTTCATCATGTGTGACCCTGGGCAGATCACTTGACGTCTTTTCTGCCTCAGTTTTCTCATCTGTAAAAGGGATTAATAAAAATACTTACCTCTTAGCATTGTTGTAAGAAGTCAATGAGATTATGATTATAAAGGTCATAGAACAGCACTTTGTTCATATTAAGAACATATGTGTTATCTATAATAATGTAATAGTAATATGTTCTGTCAGAATTCCTGTATTATCTCATCTCACAGGCTATAATGAGAACCAGATGACTTAGTAAATGTTGTATTAGTTTTTTATTGCTGCCTAGCCAATTACCGCAAACACATCAGCTTAAAACAATACGCGTTTATTATCTCATAGTTTCTATAGGTCAGAAGTCCAGATCTACCTTAGCTGAAGTCTCTCCTCAGGGCCTCAAAAGGTTGAAATCAAGGTGTCAGCTTGTGGTCCGTCCTGGAGCCCAGGATTCTCTTCCAATCTCATGTGGCTGTTGAGCAAATTTCTTTATGGCTGTGGGACTAAGGTCTCTGTTTCACGCGAGATGTCAGTGAGGGGTCGTTCTCAGCAATTAGAGGCTGCCCGCCGTTCCCGGGCGCGTGGCCCTCCCCATAATACGCAGTTGCTTCCTGCCAGGCCAGGAAGAGCATGCCTCACTGCTTTCCAGTCCCTTAACACCAGATGAAGAAAGGTCTGCTTTAAAGGGCTCACCTGACGAGGGCAGACCACGCAGAGCATCTCTCTTTACCCCTATGATGTAACGTGATCACACCTTCATATCTCATCATGCTCAGGGGATCCACCCTTACCCAAGGGGAAGAGATCAGAGAAGAGTGAGGGTGGTGGCAGGGAATTGGGGGTGGGGGGCATCTTAGAATTCTCCTTCAAATGTTATGTGAAGGGCTTCCCTGGTGGCGCAGTGGTTGAGAGTCCGCCTGTCGATGCAGGGGACACGGGTTCGTGCCCCGGTCCTGGAGGATCCCACAGGCCGCGGAGCGGCTGGGCCCGTGGCCCATGGCCGTTGAGCCTGCGTGTCCGGAGCCTGTGCTCCGCAGCGGGAGAGGCCACAGCAGTTAGAGGCCTGCGTACCACAAAAAAAAAAAAAAATGTGAAGTGAAAAGTAAACATGATCTACAAATATAAAGTGCACATTATTGTAATCTTTATTATTGTTATCATTACGATCATGATACCAACAAGTTCTTAACCTCACGTAACACGATTCCACATACTTGCAATGGTTTACATTAGCTGTAAAGAGTACTCCAATTCATTTAAAAATTATGTAACTCAGAGCTTAACATTCGTTTCCTAGCTCCTTGAATTCCTATTCTCTTTGGGGTACTTACTTCCCAATTCCTTCCTTTGATCTTTGCCACTGAATCACAACACTCCCTAAGAACAAAATCTCACAGACAAATATGTTTCTGTTGGGGTTGCCAGTGCAGAAAATGAGCAGCCTTCATCACACTTGCGTGTATGCACCAATCCCAAAATTCCCCATAACTTGGTCGTACTCAACTCTAAAACAAATTAAAGAAAAGATAACCTTTTCCAGTGCTTTAATGATATTTAACCCAGGAACTATGTGACAGACTCTGAGAAGTTTATTCATAGGTGGCAGGATTGAACTCTAGATGGTCCACATGTCTATGGCTTTGTCCTTTGACCAGCCCTCATAAGGATGTCATATATTGTAAAAATTTTGATAAATAGATAGTAAAATATAATATAAATATAAGTACCAATATAAAATAAACATAAAATAAAAATATATTAAAAGGATGATGTAAGGAATGGTTGAAAATGATTATATCTTCCATTTAAATGGAATGGGGAGTTTAACCTAGAAATCCAAAGAAGAAACTTTTGGTATTTTGTGAATACAAACACCTTCAGGGCAAGGATCAGTTTCCTAAACATACGGAGATTAGTAAAACTTTTGTACATGGAATAGAGTACTACTGGATAAAAAATAAATAAAAAGAACATAGACTGCAAATTATACTTGTGTTCAGAATCGTCTCTGCCACTGTTGGTGAGATGATCATGGATGAGTTACTTTTCCCACTGAGACTTAGTTTCTGCCTCTGCTAATACTGCCTACTATGTACTGTCTGCTATGTTACCATTGTCGTCTATGGTGGAAGATGTTCTGAGTAAGTGAAACAATCTAAGCTAAGTTCTTAGGACAATGTCTGGTACACAGTGAGCATTCAGTAAGTGTTGCCTATTGTTGTTATTGTTATTATTATTTATTTTAATTATGTTAACATGTGGCCCAAAGTCTGGAGTGTATTACTGCTCAAAAAATACTGCTTTCTTCACCTTTCTCCAATACCTGTTTGTTGAGCTGAGCTGGATCTGTCAAGAAGAGTATTTTGGATATTGTCAATCTAAAGTACATTAAGAGGTTACCGTTACTCTAATTTAATATAGTTTTCTTCCTCCCTTCCTTCCCCCCCGCCCACCTGCCTGTCTTCCTTCCATCTTCTCTTCTTACCTTGTCTTTCCTTCTTTCCTTCTCTTTCTCTTTCTCCTAAATGCTCTTACTCTATCCTTTTTTTTCTCAAGCAGATATTATTTTAAATTTTCGAACAACCTATGTCAGCAAGTCTGGCCAAGTTATCTTTGAAGCAAGATCAATTTGCATCCACTATGTCACAACCTGGTTCATCATTGATTTAATTGCTGCCCTGCCTTTTGATCTCCTGTATGCTTTCAACGTCACAGTGGTGAGTAAAGAGCTCCCTTCCACATGACCTTGAAGGTTGGTTTTACCCCTGTGCTTATTTTTCACATGTTCAGGTTTTAAATGTTTGTGGCAATTTGTATGTCCAGGATTTTGTGCCCTTTTTAATAAAGAGGCCAAGATCACCAATGATATGCAGACCAGATTCTCCACTTAAAGGAGTTACTTCCTTTTTGAAATTTGTTTTACCCATTTCTAATCATTTAAATACCTAGAACCAGGATATTAAAAACTTGAATTTATCATCAAATTGACTCACTAAACAAATCCTTTGATAAGGAAACCATCTGCAGGAATAGAAGCATTACTTTATGTTACTGAGCCAGATATTTCCCTCAAGAATTTGGTGGAGAGTTTGAAGATTTCTTCTACTTTTATGACTTTTACTCACTACCTTTTGAATATTTCATTATTCATTGGCAAAACAAACAGAAGACCTATCAAGATAGAAAGATTGGTTGAAATTAAAATAGAATTCAACTACTTCTTAGAAGTCCCTGTAAAAATGTTTGATTGAGCAAAAATCTAAATGATAAAATGACCAACGTAAACCAAACATCCTCTTGAATTTTTATTGATATTTGTAACTTCTCCTCTTTCTTCATCTAAAACTTTTATTCTCAGATTTCTTACAGGAAAGAAAGCATGCCCTCTTGTAGTCATAGCTATGTTTACTATTTAATGATTGACACTCTTAAAAGCATTAAGTGTTCCCTTATAAATAGAGAGACTTTTAGGAAGGTATAAGAGAATTTTTGGACCAGTAATACAATTTGCTGCCAGAGTAACCAATTTTAACAGGCAAAAATTGGCTAGACGTTAGTTCAAATTAAACATATTTCCTACTCAGTTGACAAACCTCTCCCCATAGAAATTATATTCTCTATCAAGAATTTAATAGCATAGTTTTCAATATTAAACAAAGTGATCAATGTTTCAAATACAATCATTACTGACTTCAGAAGGAAGACTGAACTAAACACCTACTACATAGTACAGATTTGTGCATTTGTTGCATTTGTTAATTGCCTGTATAATAGTATTTTTCTTTTCTTTTCTTTCAATTTTTTTTAAGTTGGGAAGTTGAGAGTGTCAACATCGTTAAGAGGTTTATAACTCAACTGAAGGGAAAGCTCTGGGGAAAATCTAGTATATAATATCAATCAGTGCTAAACTGGATTGTTATCCGAGCTTTTTAAAGTGCTTTTTAAGATTGAATTTGACTAGATAAGTATACTATAATGAAAGTGTAATGACTTAAAACAAGGCTTTTGCAAACCTGCCAAAAAATATCCTGAAGAAGTAGATAATTCATAAAATGATAAGAAAAATTTTCCAAATTATCCTGGAGAATTGTTAAATAAATGGTGTTTCATAGACTGCTGTAAATTAACTTGCTCTGCTACTAAATACTAATAATCATTTTTTATATTCCATTTCTCTTTGGGCACTGAACAAATAGGATAATTTTAAACATATATATATCATGTACTATAAAGTCTATAAAATAAAAAATAAGTAAAATGTTTAGATATGATGAAAATTTCCATTGCCTAAAATTAACACGAGTAAATAATTTTGAAAAAGTCTAATTCTCATAATTTGATGAATTTTCAATACTTGTACATTTTCACTGTGCTTCTGCTACCCTTCTTCGTTCTCACTTGTGAAATACAGCACAAATCCTTTATAAAGATTTGAAGTTATAGATCAACATCTATATCAGAAAGAAAGAAAAAGAGGAAGTAAGTAAGGAATCTCTCTCTATTATCAGTGATACTTTTTCTGCTTTTCACAGGGGTGAGCATATGATCATTTAACAATTGGCATATAAATTTGTTATTCCTCCCAATATATTAGTCAGTATGAAATATTCGATTTGAATAGAAAAGCTTGTTCAAGATATTATATTTACTTCCCAGGAAAGCATAAGTTATAAGGAAAAGTTCATAAGTTATGCTACTGTTATACTACACAGACTTACAAAAAGAAGAGCAGGAACAAACAAATAAAATAACAAAGGGGCTGATTTTCCAGGTCTAAAGTGGGTCCAGTTAGTGCATCTCCATAGATGACATTCAAAAATGCACGGCAACCATCAAAAATGTATCGCGTGCTTTAGCTTTGGCTGTGCCCACAATTGCTGATGGCAAATGTTTTACATGCAGCTCACACATTTACTTATTAAAACTTACTGTGTATAAGTCACGATGAAAGGCACGACGAGAGATAAAATTGTGAATGAGAAAGAAAGTATGTTAGAGTAAAAAGGCAGAAGTATGAATCCAAGTTTTATCACTTACCATCTGAGTGACTTCTTGGGAAAGTTAACATCAGAATAGGCCTAAAGTCATAAAAATACCTGCAGGGTTTCTGAGTAGCCTAAAAAGGAAACTTTTCTATAAAATACCTTGCCAAGTGTCTAACACCTAGAAGGATCTCAGTACGGTAATTAACTTTTTTCTCTCTCTTTTTTCTTCCCTAGTGGATAGCCAGCAGGTGGTTATGTCCACTTGGTAACAGGGGAAACTGCAGTTTCATAGAGGTTTTTGAAGAATGCATCATTCACTGTCTTGCACCTGTCTACAAGGTGCTTATAATTCTTATCAGTGACAAATTCAGAGCAGCATCCCAAGAGTAAGAAGGTCCTTTCTCTTTTTCAGATGATATATTTCCATCGAAATCAAATATGCCTCTTTCTTCTGTCATTCACCAAGAGCCAAAATTCACATTTTATAGCCGGAGGTTTTGGACTCAGATAGGAATAAATACAAATTTTTTAGTGACAGCGAAATCACCAGGGCTGCCTCATCCTGGACTCCCAGGCTCATGTCCCTTATTTTTGTAAATGACTATTGTTCTCATGTAAGGGCAGCCTCACATTATTCCCTCAAACATCCCCTTTCTGGCCAGAGAAAATGGGGAGCTTGCCTGCATCAATACTCTATATCCAGATGGTGTGTTAGTCTACTCAGGTAGCTATAAGAAAATATCATAAACTGGATGGCTTCAACAATGGGAATTTATTTCTCACTCTCCTGATGGCTGGGAAGTCCAAGATCAAGCTTTCACCAATTTGATTCTTGGTGAGGGCTCTCTTCCTGGCTTGTAGACGGCTGTCTTCTCTCTGCGTCCTCACGTGGCCCTCATACAGCGAGGGGAGGGAGAGAGAGATTGGGGTGGGTGGCGAACAAGAGAGAGGGTGCTCTGGTCTATTCTTTTTTTTTTTTTTTTTGGTCTATTCTTATAGAGGCATTAATCCCATCTTGAGGACCCAACCCTCATGACCCCGTCTAAACCAAATTATTTCCCAAAGACCCCATCTCAAATACTGTCACACTGGGGGTTAGGGCTTCAACATATGAAATTTGCAGGGACACAATTCAGTCCATAGCAGATGGTATCCTCCATTTGAGAGTTCTGCTCCAGGATTCACTTTACTTACAAAATTGTTATCTATCTATCAAATTCACCTAACTATAAAATAAATTTCACCCCTAGTAATTCCTCTAAGCCACAAAGTAGAAACTGCATCTGACTTACAATCAGCTGGAGAAATGATAGATGAGAACATGAGTATGATGGAGAAGAAAATAAAACTCTACCCAGAAGACCCACAAAAAGGAATAAAAGGCCACAGCTACCTGGCAACTTCCTCAATTGACCTTATTATGATTTTTTTTTTTTTTTTCCACACCACACTTTGCAGGATCTTAGTTACCTGACCAGGGATCAAACCCAGGCCCCCTGCCGTGGAAGCGTGGAGACCTAACCACTGGACCGCCAGGGAATTCCCATCCTTATGATGTTTTTATATTTCAGTATAGAATAATTAACAAGATTACAGTGGAAGACACTTTTATTGAATATCTATTGTTATAGTGAGCCTGGAGTGTTTTGCATCTTCACATAATAGCTTATCCATTCACTCATTTAACACAAATTTACTGAGCACTTCCTACGTGTCAGGCACTGCTCTAGGTACATTTTTCTTGGAGATAAGGGAAGATGGCTGGAGGAGGGAGAAATTAGAAATCAGTTGATTCCAGATAATTATAAAGGCAGACTCTCAAAAGATGCTGACCTTGTTTATGATTCTGCCTGTAAAGGAAAAATGATTCTTAGGCATAGTCATACAAACCACTTCCTTACCCTCTATTTATGGTTCACCCCCCAAATTAGAATAGGTCAAGGAACTTGTCAGATTCTATTTGCATATGAGATAATGTTTTATTTAACTTTTCTTTTCTCTTGGAAGGTATTAAAAAGAGTGTCTATTAGAGCACCACATGTGTCGTAATAGTGACATTGACCTTTCTGGTGGACACCAATGGTGCACATTTTTCAGTTGAGCCCTAAAGTCAAGAAACTAACTCCTTAACTACAAGTCTGTTGTTCTAGTTCATACAGAGGCAGAATCTAAAAGGTTTTTCCAAAATTTTGTTCCATTTGATTTTGGTTCCCTAAGCATGTTTGTTTAACAGAAAGCGCAGTATGTATGTGCTCCAGGCAAATGTTTTCTTTGTCTATTGATAATATTAGAAGGACGATAGCAAAGCACATGAGGCAGGAGGTGCTACTGGTATTTGTGAGCAGATCTTACTCAAATTTTTAGGTCTCACTATTTAAAAATAAGAAACCTAAGTTACTTTTGCTACCACTTTACAGGGGGGTTTTACTTCAGTCTATACAAAGTTTTGTTATAACACAGCTCCCTTACATGGAGAAGGGGAAGTGGAATTGAAAGAAATTAAAAGAAAGGGGTGGAGACATCTTCTATTCAATTCCGATCCCATAATGTGTTTCAGTTGTATATCAGAATATATAAAATTATCTTCAGTCATATAGGTAGAGAAAAAAAGATACATCTTAATTAAGGGATATAAGTATTCACTCAAAGAAATTAAATTGCCTTATCATCTTTTATCTTATCAACTTCCAATATAATATATCAGGAAACGACATAGAAATGATCATAAAATGGTCACAGTGTTGGAATCCCGATTACACTTAATTTCAAGAACTTCCCAGAGTGGCTGTAGCTGAAGTGACTGTTATGGATGTAATGACTCCGTGAGCCAAGCTGTGCGGCTCTGTTTTCCCACGCAGGTGTCTCTCGTGCATCTCCTGAAGACCGTCCGGCTGCTGCGTCTTCTGCGTCTCCTGCAGAAGTTGGACCGTTATTCCCAACACAGCACAATCGTCCTGACTCTGCTCATGTCCATGTTTGCCCTTCTTGCACACTGGATGGCGTGTATCTGGTATGTCATTGGAAAAATGGAGATGGAAGACAACAGCCTTCTGAAGTGGGAAGTTGGTAAGGGCTTACATTTGTCGCATTTTCCATTTTTAAGTGAAAAAGAGGATTGTCTAGAATTTGGAGGAGGTGAAAGATGAGGCTATAAATATATGTCTTCTGACTGTCGATTTGTCTCATCGTTTTTGGGGGTGTGTGGAGAGGGTCCATGGTACAAGTGATTTCCTTTAAGAAAGTTTTCTGGAACAACCTAGCATTTTTTTCAAAGAGAATTTGTTTAAGTTCTCAATGGGTGAACTTTTAAAAATGCCCATCACGTCTGTAGAAGTGTTTAGATAAGTAATGTGTGATGTTATCTTGGCATATCCAATGGAAGGCTAGTAACAATAAATCATGGGGACCTGGCCAGTCATTACAATATTTTTAAATCATAAGAAAATGATCATTTGTATTTGAGGTGGCAAGTGAATAATAAAAAGGATATCTCTACTATTTTCTCCTAAAAAAAGAGAGACAGCACTATCATACTGACTTCCACATTTAGTATACTTTGAGAACTTGTGATGATACAGAAGAAAGGATATTTACAAATATAATTTGTAAAGTTTTGTGTCCGCATAATCCATGGGAATTTAAGGGAGTTGTTTCAAGTGTTACATAATTCTGCATAAATGAATCTGAAATGTTCTGCACATGAACACATTTTTAAACTTATATCAACCACAAGAACTTTCTAAAAAAATGAAAATTCTGAAGGCTATAACCCTCTATCCTAAAATATCTGCGTTCTCACAGTCTTTCTTTTTAGAGAACTGTAATAGTACCTTATGTAGGGTATTTTTTCTTCTTAATCTGACATTTAATCAGAGAATGTGTTTCTTGGTTAGCTAGAAAATCCTTCACTTATCTTCTCCAAAAATCAATCTTGGACTTTTGAAAGAAGCTCAGACCTTTGCCCAGGGATAAAGCCATAGAGATTCTCAAGAGAAAAAAATGCTCTAACTTCTTATACCAGCACTTTAATGGCAGAGTGCATTTGGAACATCCCTGGGTGGACTCTTATTAAATGCCACTCTCTCACCATAGGGCATGTACAAAGCCTTAAAGGACATCTTTGGAGAATGAGCTGGGGACCTTAAGAAAGCTGGTTCAAGGGAGTGAGTCTCCTGTCTACGTTCTTAAAAATGCTCCTACACATCTCAGTTTTGTCCTTGAGGTACACAAAGAAACTAATGCATCCTGAATTGTTTTATCTTCCTTATCAAAGCACTTTTTCTATGCCTTGCTGTAGACCTCCATTCTCAGGAAAAAAGTAAAGAGAGAAATAAGACTGTAGAATGAGAGCACAAATATCCTGCATAAAGAGAACATGAGGTGTGTATGTGTGTGTGTGTGAGAGAAGAGAGAGAGAGAGAGAGAGAGAGAGAGAGAGAGAGAGAGAGAGGGATGGGGAAAGAGAAGATTTGATTAAAAGGGGGATCAAAGTCTGGATTGTACTTGGATGAAAACATTTTATGTCCTTCAGTATCGTTTCCCTCTTTATAACTTTGTCCTCCGGCTTCCTCATCACAGACCCTAGCATGGTCCTAATGCTTTTCAGTGAATTACGGCATTAGATCTCCTCTCTGTTGTGAATCCATGTTAAAGTTCTGATTTGTGGCCAGCCACCTGATTCCTTTTCGGACCTGACCTCATTTCCTTCAGGCTCCAGCCCTATACACACATATTAATTTGTAAGGCTTGTCTAGTCTGAGAGTCTCCAGATGGGGAGATTCAGCTTATGCACGCTGTCAAATTTTGTTAGAGGAGGAAAGCTTTGTGTTTCATTTCCAGCATACCAGTCCTGCTGCAGACTGACAAACTAGCTGATGTTTTTCTTCCCGCAAATATGCAGAGGTATTTGTTTTCCAAGGAAAAAGAAGCCAACCCCCTGAACTTCATCTGCATTGCCCCCTACCACGCCTATGCTTGGTCTTGGTGATATGGCTCAGTGTCATGTATGGGAGCTTGTAAGCTGGAAGTTAGCTCACAAAGAGAGCTAACTATTGGCAAAATAAAATGATGGGAAGAACATTGGGCTGGGAGGCGATGGATCTCTCCTTGTATCATGGCTCCAACACCTGCCAACTGTGAGATTTGCAGTAATTTTGTTCACCTGTCTGGGCCTCAGTTTCCTCATCTGCAACATGAGAAAACTCACTATGTAACTTGAAAGGCTCTTTCAGGATCCATGATTTATGACTATAATGGAAGAACAAACCCAGTTTTGTGAGTTTAATATTGTGTATCTATTTTCTATCATAGCTCAGTGCCCATGTTAACCAGCAGAAGCAATCAGTCATCCAATGTCAACAAATTTGAGGGACGTGTCAGGAAGGACATCCTATGATCATAGCATGTCAATGAATTGATATGGTTTACTCAGTTATGATAAAAAAAATAACAGAACATTTATCTTTAGAGAATTAGATTTCCTGTCCAAACACCTCTAGGGATATGGTCAGGAAGGTAGCATGCTAATTATGTTTGTCAATATTGGGTTTTTAAGCTTGGCTACAAGGACTTTCCCTTCCCCTAAAATTACTTGGATCATTTGTTCATTTGGAACATTCTCCAGCTGAGATTTGGACACAAATTAAATAATTATGATTTTTTCTACCTAATTTTGTAATGAAGCAGCTGAGAGTCTAGACTAATTTAGTTTTTACTATGTAATTTGTCCGCTAATAATATGCTTTACCTTTTCTGGTCCAATTACCATGAATCAAAAAACTCATCACACACATAAAACTTGATTAGAGAACATATTGTTCTTTATGTTCTGACTAACATTAGATGTACAGAACAGATTCATCTTCCCAAGGAGTAAAATAGATCTTCCTTTCTCATCGTTGTTAATTTCCTTGAAATGATTTTTTCCCCTTTTTGTCCTTGACAGGCATGCTATTGTACTTACAACTAGAGAGGGTTCAAATATTTTGCATCAGACCAAACCAAAGTTAACCTTTAAAAAATGTTTCATAATGTCACTTCTCTATAATATATCTATTTTTGTAAGGAGGAATTAATATTCCTAGATTAATTGTATCAGAGGCAAGTTATGAACTGATTTTCCTAGTGTTCTATTTTATTTCATATTCTTATGTGTTCCTATATTATATTTTATGGAATTTGAGATTTGGCTTATTGTTTCATGGAATTTTAAGCCTGGAAGGACCTTAGTCCAGCTCTTTGACTTTATGGTGAGAAATCCAACTCTAGGTTATACAAGCTTTCTGGTGGAAGGGGCTTTTGTCACTTGTGTCCACTGCTGCTTCCTCACTGTCGTGTACAGTTCCTGGTGCATGGCAAATGCATAAAAAGAAAATTGTTGAATGAATCAGTCTTCAAGGTCTTTTCATTACTAAATGACAATCATGGGACAAGAACCTAGATTCCCTAACTCCTTGTGTAGAAGTCCTTCTCATAATATTGAGCATTATGATATAATAGCGAATGGTTATTTAGCAAATTCTTTCCAGCAGGAAGATAGAAAGAACAAATACGGTGGTAACTTAAGATTTGGCCACTTATTCAAAAAATATTTTTTGAGTGCCCACTGCATGCTTGGTCCTGTGTTAGGCACTGGAGATACCAAAACAAATTATATACTTAAATTAGGAATTTGGGATTAACATAGACACACTCCTATATATAAAATAGATAAGCAACAAGGACCTACTTATAGCACAGGGAACTCTACTCAATATCTTGTAATAATCTATAAGGGAAAAGAATCTGGAAAAGATTAAATATATATATTTAACTGAATATATATATTTAATATTTAATATAATATTTATTTAATGTATATTTAACTGAATCACTTTGCTGTACACCTGAAACTAACACAACATTGTAAATCAACTATACTCCAATTAAAAAAAGAAGAAAAAAATAATATACTTAATGTCATGGCACTTAAAGTCCAGTAAGAAAAACAGACAAATAATTCAATGGATATATGGCAGTGCGGTATGTTCTGTAGCAAGAACCTGCATAGAGGGCAGGCTACTAAATCTAACAGGTTATCAGCAGAGGCATTTCCAAGTTGAGCTGAGTTTTAAAGAATGAATAGTCTTAAAAAAAAAAAAAAGAATGAATAATCTTGTCTCTGTGGATGCTGAGGAACGGGTATGTGTCACAGCAGGGACAGGACTGTATGAAGCCTTTCACTAGAACCAGCATAAAGGGTGAATGGGGGGATGGTAGTGAGGTGATGAGGCTAAAGAGGTAGGTAGTCAGGGTCCAGATCTTTAAAGACAATTCATGCTAAGCTTTAGAGTTTGGGCTTCATCTAAGGCTGCAGCAAGGCTTAAAATTCTCTCTCGAGCAGCGATCCTTTGAATATAGAACCCCAGGAGGCAGGGGGAGATGTTTTGCTCTGTTTCTTTTTCAATATCTGTAAAGTGGCCCTAATAATAGTGCGTACCTCACTGGGGTCGCCAGTATTAAACTAGGCGATCTCTGTGAAGCATTAAGCACTGTGCCCGCCACCTAGTAACTGCTCGATAAATAGGAGCTATTGTAACCATCATTACTATTTTATTAAGACAGTTACTTCTAATAAAGAAAGTACTATGACCTGGGACTACTGATACTTATCATCTTATATGGGAAGAGTATTAAGTAATGGCTTTAAAAGTGTTGCCTTCAAGTTTAGTGACAGTGCTCCATAAGTTATTACATACTTTTTCACACGTATCTTCAAAATAATATATCTGCCCAAGCTTTCTATTACAGTCAGCCTCTGAAAATAAGTAATTTTCACATAGCCTCGTAATTGCATACAAATAGGATATTTTCCCTTAAAAACTAATATAGGGGAGAGGTTCAACATCTACCCTACATGCTTGTTGGGATATAGCAAACTTTTATGGAATTTAGACATAGTGCTTCAAGTCTAAGTGTGGCTTTTAAATGTAAAATTTTGTTTTCACTGTGAAGAAACGTTTCAGAACATTTCTATAAGAAGACTTCAATAAATACCTAACTACAAATGTGTTAGAAGGCTTTGCATGAGCACAGGGAACTATACTCAATATTTTGTAATAAGCTATAAGGGAAAATAATCTGAAAAAGCATATATATATATATGTATATGTTAATGAATATATATATATGTATATAACTGAATCACTTTGCTGTACAACTGAAACTAACACAACGCTGTAAGTCAACTACACTTCAATTTAAAATAATAATAATAAAAAAGGAGACCTTACATGTTTCCTTACATCCCAGTTACTGTAGGGATATATTATTTTAGTTATCATTTATTAGGTTCAGTTAATGACATTTATAAAGTTCAATTAATGACACTGAATTAGTCCTTAAAGAGCTCCATTAGCATCCTGGAGAGAACATAATGGTTCTGATTTAAGCTAGAAAGGTTTGGATTTGAATCTTGCTTTGGGGATTTACTAGGCATGTGATTTTGGTCAAGGTGACTTCAATGTGTGACTTTTTATACAACAGTCTTAGTTTTCTCATCTGTAAAATGGGTGTGGCAGTACTGATCCTCACAGCGTTTTCTGAGGAATTACAGGTACTCAAGTTGACGTGCCTCACATAGTTTCTGGTACATGTTATGTTCTTGCACCTGATAACTACCACCATGACCACCACCTCCACTCTTAATCACTAATTGAGGCCATTTTCAAATTGCAGCCACCTACTTAAACTTACATCAATGAGCTATATAGAGCTGAAGTAGCAGTGCTGTTCAAATGTAGTGAACAACACAGAAATAGAGTCGCAGACGTAAAAAACAAACTTATGGTTACCAAGGTGGAAAGGGACAGGGGAGGGATAAATTGGGAGATTGGGATTGACATATACACACTACTATATATAAAATAGATAACTAATGAGAACCTACTGTATAGCACAGGGAACTCTACTCAATACTCTGTAATGACCTATATGGGAAAAGAATCTAAAAAAGAGTGGATATAAGTATATGTATAACTGATTCACTTTGCTGTACAGCAGAAACTAACACAACATTGTAAATCAACTATAACAAAAAATTAATTTTAAAAAACCAAATCTAGTGAAGAGGTGATATTTCTGTATCAGGGACAATTCTTGATTGCAAGCAAAAACAGAAAAAGAATGCATTAGCAGAACATGCAGACTCAGAAACAGAATGATGGAGAACAAGACTTGGGAAAAAAATGTGAGCCAAGGCAGATCCGGATACCCCAGTGCAAGAAGCACAGTTGCTGACATTTTGCAAAGATGACCTGGACATGTTTCTGCCTTTGTAGATGCCATGAGCGAGTCCTAACCTTCTGTTCATCTCTGATTCACAGTCCCTGAAAGGAGAATCCGATTGGTCACGCTTACATCATACGTTCAGACACGGACTGCTGGGCAAGGAGGGATCCCCCCATCTTACACTTTCATGGTTAGAAGTGGGACCCTGTGTCTCTCCATTACTATACACAAAGGAGAATACCCCCTTCACATAGGATTTTAGACAGCCCACCCCTCAAATAAAGACAAAATGCTACTACAATAACAACTTTATCCTACTACTCAAAAAAAAAACAATAACATTTATAAAAACACTTATTAAAATGCTTCTGTAAATCATCATACCTCTCTCAGACATCAGATGTCAGATGGAATTAGCTGAAAGATGGGGATGCTGTAATTCTCGGTGCATCTTGCTCCCTGTAAGGCAGTCTGTGCTGCTGTGTCAGCCTAACAGTGGTACTTACCAAGCTGTGCTTCCACAAGCAGACTGCACCATGGTCGGTAGCTCTCTTTTGTAGCTAAAACACTAACTTACATTCTTTCTCGAGGCTATCTCTGTTTCTAAGGCTATGACACACTGAACTTTAAATGATCTGCTTCGAAAGTTAGAGCTGAGAGTATATTGTAATAGAGGGAAGCTTTTTTTTAATCTTTCAATCCTTTCGCTGGAGTACATTTATCAATTGCAGATGTCTAAACGTGTATCTACATCACGGGAAAAAAAAAAGCCCAAGAATATCATTTTCAAATTTTCATTGACAATTTTAGTCTTAAATCTCCTGATCCTCATTGGATAAAACATCATAAAAGCTGATTGATTTGAATGGCTCTCTAGTTACTAACTGCTTAGCATTTATAAGCCACATGTAATGGGGAAAAAAATGACCAGGCTTATGATATTGTAAGCTGATTATTTCAATAACTATCAAATTTTCCTCAAGAGAAGGTAGAATTGTCCAGCACTCTACATTTTCAGGTTCTGTGTAAAGGATTATATAAACATTTTTAGATAACCCTGATCTGTAGATTTTCATTCTTGCGAATACATGAAATAAAGAAAGGGGAGAAATAGCCTAAAATGAAGATTTCTAACCATTAAAATGGACCCTAGTGACGGACTCCTGGACTTAATTTTTTTTTTTTTTTTTGAAGCAGGGTCTTGAACTTTAATGTGCACTGAAATTATGTGAGGATTGCATTAAAAAAACAGATTCTAATTCAGTAAATCTGAGGTGGAGCCTGAGATTCAGCATTTTTAACCACCTCCCCAGTGAAATCAGGGCTACTGGACCCCACACCACACTTTGAGTAGCGAAGTTTTAAAAAGCCTTGGGACGTTGTGTGAATTTAATACTCCTGGTTATAAAGTCCTTCCTATTTTTCACTTTCCTATGCTTTTCCAATCCCCATGACACCTGTGAACTAGTTCACAAGTGAACTAGGAATAAATTTAATGAGTAGAAAAATAACTTACAAATTTATTTTTTCTCCACATTTTTTGAAAACAATTGATTTGTATCAGATTAATATTTAGCTTACATTTATTAAACACCACCTACATGCATGGTGCAGTGCTTAATATATTTGTATGCATTTTCTCATCTGATCTTTATTGAAATCCCATGAGACAGATATTTTCAACCTCATCTTAGAAAAAAAGAAACTAAAGCTTGAAAAGTTTGAAATTTCCTGGAAATTTACTTTTTAAATTATGAAATATTTTTAACACAGAAATGTTTAGAATGAGTATAATGGTCACCTTCTAAAAATTATATCTTTTTTAACGTTTTGTTTCAACATATTTGCTTTATTTCTTTTTTTAAAATCAATACAATATCACAGATGAAGCCAGAGCCCCACGACCCTTCAATTCTGCCTTACTCCCTCCATCTTTCCTCCTTACTACTCTAAAGTTGGTGCATAAAATTTTCTTAGACGCTGTTGTTACTATACAAATGTATTAGTAAAACAATATATGGTATTATTTTCCCTCATTATCTTCCATATAAATCATCACAGATGTAAGAAGTAATAATAATAACAGGCATACATGGGGCTTTCTCAGTGCCAGGCACTGTTCAAGGCATCTTGCTATAATTTTATGAGCCCCAAACTGTCATCATTTCTATTTACCGATGAGAAAGCTGAGGCACATAGGTTGTATGACTTGACCTAGATACACAGATAAAATACACAGGAGCTGGGATTTCTCTCTTCTTTGAATCTTTTTTACATTCTCATTGAACTTTTTTTTTTAAGATCAATCCATCTTAGATATAAACCTTATATATTTATTTTTAACTGTTTAATAGAATTCTATTGTACAATAAGCCAGTTTACTCATCATTTTGGTTTATTTATCCACTCCCCTACTGAGTTGACTGCACCTCTCACTATGGCAAGTACTGGGCAATGAACAATCAAATACAAGATTCTCTGTGTGCATATGCAAGAATTTCTCTGGGTCAAAGAGCTTGTGCATCTGAAAAATTAATACCTATTGCCAAATTCTTCTCTGAAGCACTTGTATTCATTAATTATTTAGTTGGTCATATTATATGTGTTCTTTCCCCAGAGCTTCACCAATAATTGTTACCAGTGTTTTTAAACTTGTGAAAATCTTGGAGGGTGTTGGGGAGTGGAGGGTGTAAAGTAATATCTAATTGTTGTTTAAATTTTCATTTCCCTGTGTAAGTAAGGTATAACAAGGTAGAACATATTTTTTTTTGATGTAGAGAGTCACTCTAATTTCCTCTTTGTTAAATTAGACCCTCTATCTCATTAATTTTCAGTTTCTCTTCTTTCCTAAATAATCCATTTAATGCTATATATTGTTAAGTGTTGAAGTCTTTAAACGTTTTTCAAATTATATGGAACTTGAAATTAACACTTTGTTATTGATTTCTAATTACATTCATTTCTTGTTACAGAATTTGGTCTCTGTGATACTGATTCTTCACTGTTTGTTGAAGCTCAATTGTATATATTCTTTATGTGTGAGGATATTATGTGCATACAATTTTTTGGATATAAGTTTTAGTTCAAGGTTTATATATGTCCATTAGATCAAGCTTCTGAATTTAATTATACCTATACTATAGATCCTTATTAACTATTTTCTGGCAAACTACATATGGAAGTTTTATTTGGTGCTTTTTCAGACCTCTGTTCATTTTCCATAGTTTTTTGGTTTCCTTTTTATAGTTCCAGCTCCTTGTTTTTTGTCCATTATATCAAGCTTCTGAATTGAATTTAAATATTGTAAAAAACATACTATCTTATTGTATTTCTTCATTTTTATTTTATTAATTCAAGTTCGTTGTGTGCTAATTTTCTGTTCATCCAACTCTTGCAAAAGGTGAACTATTTCCTCTTTTGTACTTTTAAAAAAATTTTATTGTGAGCTCACCTTCAATAGGGCTTCTTCCTTGTCAAAATCTTGTGCAGATTGAGGTATGAGAATATCCAGAATTTTGGTTGTTGTTTGCTTGCTTGCTTTTGTCAAAGATACTAGGATTTTCCCCTGCCCTGGGATCAAATTTTTAAAAATTTCTTAGCGCCAAGGTGTCTGTGATTCATGGATGGTACACATTCAGACACCAGTGCATGCAATGCACAAGGCTAAATTTTTAAAGTTCTCTCAGAAGACCACTTTTTTCAAACTCTAGTTTTCCTTGTCATCCCCGTAAGCTGTTGGGTAAATTATTTCTACCCTTCTCCCTGCATGTATCACACTTAGTATCCCAGTTGTATACAAGATGTCAGTTCCAGTGTTTATAGCATTTAAGTGTTCTCTCCTGTGCACAGATGGCCATGAAACCCAAGCCCACGGTCACTATTACTTCTGACCAGCTGCCCATCCCTGTCTCCCCATCAGCATCACCACCATGGTGTCAGCTCACAGGCTTGCGGCTCCTCATTTTTGCATACGTACATTTCACTTCCTCTTTCGGAAGCATCTATATATTTCCAGTGTTTCTATCAGAAAGGCTTACACATAAGCTAAGTTCATAATCTTGCCAGAACCACAGTCTTCATTTCTGCCAAAAATAACATAACCTAAATTCCAGTGTAATTTTCTGTGTTACCTTTGAAATATAAAAATGGTTGTAATCTAATCCGTAAAAGGCAAATTGAATACGGGTTAATTACTCAAGACCTTATTCCCACTTGGAATGCCTTTATGGGGGAAAATCATTTAAACTTAAGACCTCAAATCTTCAATTCTTTAGATGGAATTGTTCAGTTACCAGGAAAATAAATTATGCAGCCGTCTTAAGAAGACATCATCAAATGTGCTTAATATACAATTATTTCTTTCCAGCTACTATATTAATCAAAATAATTCTTTCGGAATAAGTGACAGTTTAATGTACTGCAGATTATTTTTCTAGAAGACTATAGGTATAGAGAAAAATAGAGCAGAAAAAGAACTCTTTGAGATTGGTGCATTTAAGCCCTACAAAGTTCTCATTATTTACCATAAAATAAATATTTCTTGAGGCCCTAAGAAGGACAGTGTTATGAGCTGTAAGCAAGACAAGGAATCTTAGAGCTTGACTTCTAGAAGTGTACTTTGTTGTTAGAAATTCAAGAGGTGGACATAAAAATTCACAAAATTGTTTTTTTATAATATTGGTTTGGCATAAGTTTGTATAGGCAACAACTTCCTCAGTCGTTTAGAAAGAAGTAGAAGTGATTCTAACTGAATCTCTCTGAAGGTGGCATTTGAGCTGGGCTTCAAAATGTGAGTACAGCTTTGGAGAGGATGCATCAGAGAACATTTAGGTGGGGACACGGTGTGAACAAAGCCATAGAAGTTGGAAATCTCACAATGTGTTTGAGGAACAGTGAGTGGATGAGATGAATTTGTTGAGTCTAGAAAATTCTTGAACAGCTGGTGTCACAAAATAAAAGGGCTAGAGGAGAAAGGGGCCTAGCATTCATGGCTGAAGTGGAGAAGACAAGCCCCATCTGAGGGAACCAATTATGACCTCAGCCCAGCACTGGTGTAGATGAAGTTTGACCACACCTGATTTTTCCAGAGAATTTGGAACTTGGGATTCGGGGGTAAATCTTGGCTTCTGGGGGTAAAGTATTGGCAAATAATTTAGAGCTTGAAGAGCATAGTGTCACCACCAAAATATGTTTCTGGGGGCCTGATCAAGCCCATAGGTCACCAATTTGCCATCTCAGACTCAAAGTGAGTAAAAAGAAGGATGTGACCAAAATAATGGGTTGGAGTCTTGACTGATGATGTACAGATACAATCCCCGAGAAGCCAGAGAATGCGTGACCTGATTAATATAGTTTTTTACTACAAACTCAAGAGGGAAAACCACAGAAAATACTTTTCTTCATGATATTTGGCAAACTATTTAGTCCAGCTGAACATTCTCGTGAAAAGGGATACGCATGCTATTTTTTAATTTAAAAAATTTATTGAAATATAGTTGATTTAAATGTTGTGTTAATTTCAGGTGTACAGCAAAGTGATTCAGTTTTATATATATATATATATATATATATATATTCTTTTATTATCAATACATTCTCTTCCATTATAGGTAATTACAAGATATTGAGTACAGTTCCCTGTGCTGTACAGTAGGTCCTTGTTGTTATCTATTTTATATGTAGTAGTGAGTATATGTTAAAATTGGTCTCACAATCTACAGACTTGAACTAATGAAAAGTTTTCCTCTGTTTGTTACCCTAATTGTGTGAATATTTTTATGAAGAGTGTTGAATTTATAAAGAATTTCCACTGGAACACTTTCCCCATTTGAGATTTTAATAAGCATAGACATAACTCGTGGATACATAAGAAATAGAAGATAATTACACATTTTATCTAAACTAATTAGATATCTGGCATTGAAAACTTCAAGACCTCTTTTCTCTCCTTTCTTGTCATATGTGTATGTGTGGGCATGTGCTTTTTATTTATAGTTTCTCCAACTCGCTACAAACAGAAGAAATAATTAAAATGTTTCGTAGTCTATTGAAGACTATTGCCAAAATCTCCTTGGTAACATGTCCTTTACTTGGACATCAGAGTCTTGATTTTTTCTTGTTTTCGATTGAGATTCATCAGGAAAAACAGAGACAAAAACCCAATTTTAATTTCTCAGAAACTCAGATCCAAGAACCCCATTCAAGATAGAGATGATTTATGAAGACCCTCTTTTTAAAAACAGTGGACTTGTATCTTGGTGTATTTGTTCACGCCACCATCCACTACACCAACATTAAATAGACTGACAGAAATTGGATATCGGAAGACTCAATTGAAATATTAAAGACAGAAATAAAAGCTAATGTCACCTAACTTTATGTAGCTTTCGAACTCTATACCCATTTTCTCTTCTGAGGGTATTGAAAATGAACCTTTGTCTTGACAGCCCTCTGTGAACATATATATATATATATATATATATATATATATATATATATATACATACTGATCTCATATGACAGTTTTTACGAATGTGAGTTCTAGATTCATTTCACAGCCTGGCTCCTCCGCTTATTACCTGAGTCAGTTTTTTGTTTGTTTTATTTTCTTTGACTGCACCGCGTGGCATCCAGAACTCTCCTGACCAGGGATGGAACCCGTGCCCCATGCAGGGGAAGCACGGAGTCTTAACCACTGGACTGCCAGGGAAGTCCACCTGTGTCGGTTTTGTTTGTGTTATTTACCTGTCTAAGGCACAGTCACCTCATCTATAAAATAGAGAGACAGGATTAGCTGTTTCATCAGGTGTTATAAGGATTAAATAATATAAAGTGGTTACTAAATCTTCAGTACATGTTAATTTTACTGCTGCCACTACTACAGTTGCTATTGATGTAACCATCATCATTGCTATTGCCAATATGTGGTGTTTTACTAAAATCATGACTATAGCAGCTGATTTTGTTCCCAAGAAATTATATGTAACTTTATTTACAGAACAAATACACCAAGATACAAATCCACCGTTTTTAAAAAGAGATCTTCATAAATCATCTCTAACTTGAATGGGGTTCTTGGATCTGAGTTTCTGAG
Source organism: Lipotes vexillifer (assembly GCF_000442215.2). Classification (NCBI taxonomy): domain Eukaryota; kingdom Metazoa; phylum Chordata; class Mammalia; order Artiodactyla; family Lipotidae; genus Lipotes; species Lipotes vexillifer. The sequence goes on along the minus strand of NW_006798629.1, from coordinate 2,897,380 downwards.
AAATTGCCTGCGGTCTTTACCGAAAACCTGCTGCCGATGGTCAGGGATGACGGGCTTATTTTTAGCCATCTTTCTAGCCTGAAATGGAATTTTGTCAAGATTGAGTTTTTTGAATGTGATGCAGAGAAGGAGGGCAGTGTTTCTAATATTATCATCTGCCCATAAAATCATGCTGTAGTGCTAGCTAATTCCATTAATTTTAAAAATATACTGGTTTAGGTTCACAGGTTGCAAAGCTATTCTGTGGCTAAATGGTATATTTTGAGATATGTAGTGACTCTTTCTGATCCACTTGAGAGTCACCAACAAAATAATTCCAAAGAGTCAGTCAGCACCTGAGTTGCATTAATAGTCTGTCATAAGTGAACACACGTGATTCTGGTCTTCAAATACAGTGTTTTGTGTGTTTCATACAAAAACGTTTATTCATAGCAATGCAAATGTATCTGCAAAAATCCAAAAAATAATACTATGTGTAATAGGATTCTGAAGGGTTAGATATTCTTAAATGAATAATCCAGTATTTTTTTGTTGACAAGTGAGGGTATGTGACTCTCTGTGATTTCTCTGTTGAGAACATGCTAGGCAAACGGTGTAAGCAAGTCATGTTATGGTGGTCATTCTTTACAGATATCATGGCTGTACTGAGTGTGGTGAGAGAGGGAGAGAGGAGGGGGAGAGAGAAAGAGAGAAAGAGGTAGAGAGAGAGAGGACAGAAATTCATTGCCACTGCCAAGTTTAAAAATAGATTTGACATTATTTTAAATTAGTGAATCAAATATTTTTCATTCTTTAGAAGGGAAAGTTTCCTTCTTTGGATGGCAAGTTTAATGGAATTATTTTAATAAAATACTCTATTTTCTTTGTCAGCAATTACATTCAAAGATATCAGACAATTTAAAAATCTTTATCCGACCAAATACTGAATTGATTTTGATGAATACAAGCTATATTGATCCTAACATTTTGAACATCCTATGTTAATCCTGTGAATGTTCTGTGCTCACTCTCTTGACGCCTAAGGACATTTCCATTGTATAGTGGATACAGACGTTACCATTAGAATGATAGCATCATTTCTGATTTCTCTTCAAGAGGGCTAGATGAATTTGCTAGAACTTCATCATACTAATTTAATTTTTTAATCAAATACCTATACAGCAGGGTTAAACAGTTTTCTTCCATTTTCTTTTTATTGTATTGTAATTATTTTTATTGAGTTATTTTATACATAAACTTTACACCAAAGATTTAATTCATCAATCATTTTTTAAAAATTCCACATCAGATAGGATGAGTTTTCTTTTGTGACATTTCTATCAAGTCCAATCTTCTCAATTTAAGTTTTAAATTGAGAACTAATTTTTTTCAAGAAGATTTTATTCTTCAGTCATTTTTTGATGAATAACAAATTTGACTCTGTACAGTTTTAGCTATTGCAAATTTTATTATTTATTCATTATTTCTACTATGTCTAATTTTCCCCCAATCAATGTTTGCTATATTCAGTTTTCCTAAGGAATGTTTATTTTCAATCAAGTCATTTTTGTTTTGTTTTGTTTGTTTTGTTTTGGAAACTAACCAATTTCAACTTGCTCTGTTTTAAACATTGTCAACTATATTTGTCTCATTTCTACTAATCATATTTATTTAATGGATAAAATAATTAAAATTTGTTTTTATTTCTTTGAACAAGGAGCAAAGAGCATGAGGTAAACCATGGTATCTAGATGAGGATGGGGGTCAAAGGTCATAGCAATCAAAACACTGGGTCAAAATGTCCTCCTTCAAATTGGTTGACACTGCAGTGGAATCAATCAGGAAACAAATGGTTTTGCTAAGTGATAATGAAGCCTTTGAGATATTCAATGTATTTTATTCTCTGTCTACATTTATGGATCACTTTATTTGAATGCTCAAATTTCCCCACTGGCATATGTCCATTTTTAGTTATATCCATGATAGATGATGAAAATTAGTTGTCAACTCAACTTCGAATTTAGAAAGCTAACTTATTTTTGAGTAATATAGTTATTTGTGAAAAAGTGATAGAAGAAGTAAAAAGGAACCAACATTTTAAGCAGGTAATCACACTCCAGGAACCATGCCAGATGTTTTGCAAAATTGTGTTCTTCAGTCATCACAACAGACAAGGAGACATTTTTATTTCCATTTTTTAGTTGAAGAAGCTGGAACTTAGAAGGCTAGCGCTCACCTGAAGTCACATTATTAAGTAATGATGGGGCTGCAGTCCAAGCCGTTCTGCAAACCCAAAGCCTGTTTTATATACATGGCAAGAGTAATCCATTCTGTGGTCTCTTATGATTTAGAAAGATACGCTTTTTCACTTAACAAACAGGTACTGAGTACATATTAGGTGCCACACCTTGAATTCCAAGTTAGGCTTAGGAATCAGGTGTGTAAGAGAGACCATAATCCCTACACTCACAAAGATGTCAGTCTAGTGGGAGCTACAGCAGGTAATCAATGTGGTTAAAGTGCGGTAAGCCAGTGGTGGGGATAAAGGAGCAGAGAGCTAAGGAATTGATCTGTTTCAGCAACGGAAATGAAAAATTGATTACTTGGATTACTGAAAAGTGAGACAAGATAAAAATACCCCTAAATTGGAATATCCTTTCCTTTGGAAATTTGGAATATCCTGAAAGATCCTTTAAGATGTTTATAAATTGCATCATAGTGATGATGATTCATAATGATTACAAATAATTATCTAGATACCAGCATAAGAGTTCAATGTCATCAAACTGAAATCTTCAGTATGAGCCTCTCAGAAGACTGAAAATTGTCTGTCATGCTTCTACATTTATTGGACTTTGTAGCCAGACTGAATGATCCTCAGATGAATCCCAAAAGGTTTCTCCAGCAGTGTCTCAAAGCCTCAGTACGATTTGTTTTACCATTTCTTTACAAATTATTTCTAAAATTAAAAATGGGCATTATCTTTTTGCATTATGAGTTTCTCAAAGCAAAGTTGAACAAATTCCCCTTGACTCTATGAAGAATTAAACTAAATCCACCCCCCCCATTTGTGATTTCTCTGTTACACACACACACGTGCGCACACATACACACACACATAGAGGGAGAATGATTTGACAATTTTTCCTGTTAATTTATCCAAAGGTTTAACATTCTTGCCAGGAAGTATCAAGTATCAAGGCTCATCGAATATGAGCCTTGATATCGCAGTTTAAACCCAACTTTTCTTGTGGTGGTTGATTTTTGATACCTTGAAAGAAAAGGAAAATATTTAAGTTTGGAAACGTGTAGGTTAGACGTACTTTATGTGACTTTCCATCCCACACCTTTCACTTTAGCCAAATTGCATGATTTCCCTTTCCCCATACATGCATTACATTATACTGGCCTAGTGCCTTTATTCATGTGCGTTCAGCTTCCCAAGATGTACGTTACTCCATCTCTGTTATTCCAAATCTTACTCATTCTTATAGTACAACTTAAATACTCCTACCCTCCTTTAAACCCTTTCTGATTGCTCTAGCAAGGAGCACTTAGTTTGGTCCACCTTATACTTGTATTAGGGTTTCCCCCAATAGACTGCCCTGTAATGAAGACCTAATCTCCCTTATCTTTATATAATACACAGCATCTCAAGCATTATACGTGGTCACTAACTATTTGCTAATTGAGTGAATTAGTTAATTAACTAATTAGAAGCTATTTAGAGACTATGGGACAGGTAGAAGCAATGAAGGTAATATTTTAGTCTCCTGGTTCAAGAAAAGCCTCTCTTCAGGAGTGGTGGAGGCTAAAGCAAAAGGAACTGATCTGAATGTCGACCTCGCTGGGAACAGAGCATTCAAAAATCAGGAAGTGTTATCACGCTGACCGCCCCCCCCCAAATTGACTGTGTTTAATTCTGAGACAGAACGTAAAAGATACACTTTGACAATCTGCAGGATGTTCAGAAAATGGAAACCATACACAGCAAGTCCTGTCATGTGACCTTGAAAATGATGACCTCATAGAGTGGGTGGAGTTGGATCTGAGGCATTGACAACTGTATTTCTGAACATTTCTTGCATATTATGGAAGAAGAGAGTAGAAATAGGGCTGATGGGTGGAGAAGCAGGGAGGCAGATTGGACTCGGCATCCAGCTTAGAGCCAGGGCTGCTACTACGGGATAAATCATGTGTTCTTTGGATCCTCAGTTCTCATTGGAACTAGGAGCCAAATCCTGGCCTCCACCAAGGCCTGGGTTCACCAGGGCCCTGAGTGCTTAGCTGCCTCCTGAAAGGCCCTGTGGCCACTCCCTCTGCCCTGCCAGGTTAAGCTGATGCTGCTTCCAGCCACTTCTCCCCAAGATGTTCTTAGACTTCCCTGTGCTCATCATGGCTGTGCTTCTTATCACCTCTGCTGTGTACCCAATGAAAGTACAAACACATTTTTTTCCAAATTGTTCGGGCAAGACAGGCAAATAGATAAACAAACTGTATACTGTATTTTTGTTACAATGTGAGTTAAATCAGTTTTGTGTGCAGGGCTGGAGACTAAACCATCTTTTGCACTTGTTTCCATTGTTTCAAAACCATTACAAAGGCATGATGGTTGTCAGATGTTGGATTTGTAAATAGAGGGTCGGTGTCTGTAGGTGAAAGTAAATGTCAAGCACCAGTTAAGTGGAATGGTTAAAGCATCATTCAAGATGCTTAGTTTATACAATATTTTCAATCAGGTCCAAGAAATTACATAAGAAAGTGGGTTCTCGTAAGAAAAACTAAAGCTGTGTGGTCTTTAATTTCTCCACAGCGTAGATCTGACCTATATAAAATCTCTTGCAAAGTCCACAAGAGGGTAACCAAAGAGTTCTATTCTTGGGAAATGAAGCATTGGGAAGTTGCTCAGAGTTCAGTTTGTGGTTCCAAAAAGCTCTTTTTATTACCCAAGCCTTTGCATACGCAGACCATGAACTCATCCATTCCCGCCAGCCACCTTTGGAATAATAGCTAGGGCTTCTGGGGGTGGGGGGTTGTGAAGAACATCACAAAATTTCCGTGCTCCAAATAAAAATAATGCCAGGTCTCCAAGACCACATGTGCTGGATGAAGGTGACTGTAAGCAGAAGACAGTATGGAAAATTTCCATTTGCAGGTAGAAGGGAAGAGCAATTACACAGAAAAATCCACTGGGGCAGCCTTTTCTATGAAAGAGATGGAGTCAATCAGGAGTACATTGATAACCAAAATCTTGACCAACAAGAAGTATCAGGAGGGAGTATGGCATGTGAAAAAGGGTAAAGACTTTCGACTCAGACAAACCCCGATTTAAAACCCAGTCCTTCTCCTTGGGCTTCCCTGGTGGCACAGTGGTTGAGAGTCCGCCTGCCGATGCAGGGGACGCGGGTTCGTGCCCCGGTCCGGGAGGATCCCACGTGCCGCGGAGCGGCTGGGCCCGTGAGCCATGGCCGCTGAGCCTGCGCGTCCGGAGCCTGTGCTCCGCAACGGGAGAGGCCACAACAGTGAGGGGCCCGCGTGCCGCAAAAAAAAAAAAACAAAAAAAAACCCTAGTGCTTCTCCTTAACAGATGTCCCCTCTTGGTCATGTTTTACTTTAACCTTTTTTAGTACCAATTTTTTAATATCAACATTTCATATAATAATACTTAGCTGTTAGAGTTGTAAGAAATTAAATTATACAATACAGGATTAAATTAAAGAATATATAAATATTAAAGCATGTTTATGTTTTAATATATAAACATTATATATTAAATATATGTATTCAGCACACTGAATATATTTAGCACATTGGCTGATCAATGTGTGGTCTCCAACCACAAGTGCACAAATAAAAATATTACAACTTACCACTATTTTTACCATAATCAGGTAACAGCAAAGCAATTGGAAGCCAGGAAATATTCTGAAATACGAGCCCATATCCTACCCATTTCATGTCTTCAGTATCGTATCTCATCATGGAAAGTAGCATTTGTAATTATGAATGATGCAAGAGCCTTGATATCCAAGAAGGATGTGATTGTGTCCTTTTTTTTTTTTTTTTTTTTTTTTGCGATACACGGGCTCTCACTGTTGTGGCCTCTCCCGTTGCGGAGCACAGGCTCCAGACGCGCAGGCTCAGCGGCCATGGCTCACGGGCCCAGCCGCTCCGCGGCATGTGGGATCTTCCCGGACCGGGGCACGAACCCGTGTCCCCTGCATCGGCAGGCGGACTCTCAACTACTGCGCCACCAGGGAAGCCCGATTGTGTCCTTTATATCTACTATTGTATTCATTAGTTTCCACTTATGGAAATAGGATTCTGGATTCATATTTTACACATGTTTTCAATAATGAAGGATTTTAAAGGTCTCCGTTATTTTCAGTAAGACAGAAAACCTTCATTCCTTTGAAAAAATAGCTTTTTAATCTAAGCTTGCTCTGTGTTATGCCGCTCTCTGCTAGGCGCTTGATGTGAATTGGGTTAGTTAACCTTACAACAGCTTGTGAGGTAAGTTACTGCCACGTTCTCCATTTTAGAAAGGAAGAAACTAAGGCACAAAGAGGATAAGACTCTTACCCAACTTTACACAATGATTAAGTGGCAGAAGTAAGATACGACAAGGTCAGGCAATATAATTCCAAGACAAGTTTCCTATGCACTTCTGGATGCCGCGTTGCTTGCCTTCTGGGTTTTCAAGCTTTCCTGCACTGCCTGGGCTGACACTCTTCTCTGTAGTCATGTTCTTTTCTGTGTTCTGTCTGTGCTTCTGGCTCGTTTATGTGTTGCCTCTCTGTACTCTGTCTACTTCTCATTTTTAAAAATTCCCATACCACCCTTTCATTGCCCTGTTTATTTCAAGTCCAACCACTCAGCCACCCATTGACTAAAAACTTATTTTGGAATGGTCACACAAACTCCTACTACTTATTGTGCTTCACGCCCCAACAAGCCATCAAACAAAGTTAGTTACATGTTTTTAAATGCATTGCTAGATATGACTCAGAATTAGCTCTTTTTTTTTTTTTGATTTTAGAAAAAAATATTTTTTTCTCTTTTATTTTTTTTATTTTTATTATTTTTTTATTTTACATCTTTATTGGAGTATAATTGCTTTACAATGGTGTGTTAGTTTCTGCTTTATAACAAAGTGAATCAGCTATACATATACATATACCCCATATCCCCTCCCTCTTGCATCTCCCTCCCTCCCACCCTCCCCATCCCACCCCTCTAGGTGGTCACAAAGCACCAAGCTGCAGAATCAGCTCTTTTAAAGGAGAACAAAGGCTGACACCTCAAAGTTGGTGTTTCATTTTGAGACTGGGACGTTTCCTAGAAACTGGAGGAAAATGCCTTCAGAATGGTTTCAATACCAGGTAAAGATAAATAAAATCCAGAGGACTCTTTAATGGGCTCTTTGAGTAAAACATTCCAACATATTATGTGGTCTAATTTATCTTAGAGTTACTTTTATCATTGAGATGTTAGAAAATGTATCTCCCTCTAATGTATTTGGAAGAAATGTAATCAGAATTTTAATTTGAAGTTCTTCAAGCCAGAGAAATTTGAGATTCCTCTTCAGTAGATGCCAAAACCCTATGTTTCTAACTTAAATGACTGTCAGGCAAGTACTAAAAACAACTGAGAAATGGTCTGTGGACATGGATGTGTCAATTCATTTTTCTTCCTTAGATTTGCACCAACTCTGAACCTTTGAGACAAAAGAGAGAACAAGAAGGAAATTGGGAGCAGATAATAAAAATAAAATAAAATAATTTGGCTGGATTCAATTACCTTTATCCTAAATTATCTTCCTGAAACAGGTTTTTGTCCTGGTGTAGATGCAAGTGATGAGTGCTTTGGATTAGAACTTTCTTAGTGACAACTTGTACATGATACACTGAGCTCAGGCATGATTATATGTCCCACAAACTCATTAATCCATGAGAAACACCAGGGCAATTACTCAGGAAAAAATGCCCACATGGAGGCACAGATCTGAAAGCATTGTGAGTTGTATGAGCATTTTACGTAGGAAGGTTAAGTGCAAATAGTTTATCGTTTATGTTCTGCTAACTTAGCTGTGAGCCCAATCTATGTTCGAATTTCCTTTATTTTTATCTCTAAATTTAAGACACATTTGGAAGTGCCCCAGTTGTCTGGAATCAGATGGTTTGTTCTGCCTCTTGTTAGGATTGATTAAAAAACTCTACAGTAGCTGCTCAACTGTGGTTTTGGATTGTTTCACATTTTGCATTCTTTCTAAGGTGTTTTTGTTTGGTTTTGGTTTTGGTTTTTTTTTTTTTTTTTTTGCGGTACGCGGGCCTCTCACTGCCGCGGCCCCTCCCGTTGCGGAGCACAGGCTCCGGGTGCGCAGGCCCAGGGGCCATGGCTCACGGGCCCAGCCGCTCCGCGGCATGTGGGATCTTCCCGGACCAGGGCAAGAACCCGTGTCGCCTGCATCAGCAGGCGGACTCTCAACCACTGCGCCACCAGGGAAGCCCCTGGTTTTGGTTTTTTGGTGTATGTGATGACAGCTTATTTTTGCAGTTTGCAATAGTGTATAATATTTCAATTAATCATTGCTTAAGTGAAATGCTATATCTTGGTTATCAATATTTAGGAAGTTTCTATAATAGAAACTTCAAATGTAAGTAGACTTCAGAGAACTGGCCAACTCTGGGCTGATTTTAGCACAAATGGTACATTTTTTTCTTGACAGTACTAATCGCATCTAACATTTCTTGCTCTGAAGAATTGTTCAGCAGTGGAAATAGAGCAGAAATGATACATGCATCAAAATGTGAAAAACTTCCATCCTTATCCCATCAATATTTGCTAATGGGTCATCATTCAAATAATTAAAAACAAATAAAAGAGAAATTCACAAAATCATGGGTTATTACAGAAGCATTTTTCTTTAAAAAATTCACCCATTTGTGAAAAAACATTACAGGATCTTATTTCATAAAATATTAGACCTGAAAAAGAACCTAGAGATTACTCAGTCCAGTCACTTCATACACAAGTTGAAAAGTGGAAGAGCAGAAAAGCTAACTGATGCATAAAGGATCATACAGGTAGTTAATTAGAGGCAAGACCAAGATTAGGACTCTTATTTCCTGACTCAAAAAGCCCAGTCTCTACTGTTCTGTGATTAATTCTTTCTGTTTCAGACTTTTGCCTCAAAGGTAGATTGTACCACTTCAGAAATGTAAGTCTCCTCTTAGTTTTGTGAGAACCAAAGCGTGCGATTCATGGGAACTCCAAGGAATGAAGTTCCTCTTCAGATTGGGACCTCCTCCTTAGTGGAATCAATGAATCAGTATCAAATACCACTACAGCCTGTGCTCCTCTAGTCTTGTCCTCAGTCACATCCTCTAAAATGGGGACAAGGTGGAAGGTTGAGAGTGAGTTTTGGAAGCTATGTCTCTGAACTTCTCCTTGACTCTGTTTCTTCAGTTAAAATGTAGACAGTCCATAGTCTAGTTAGTAGTAATGTACAGTGTTAATTTCATAATTTTGACAACTTGTGTACCACTGTTACTTAAGATATTAACAATAGGTGAAACTGGGTGAAGAGAGTACAGGGGTTCTCTGTATTCTTTGCAACGTTTGTGTTAAGCTAAAATTATCCCAAAGTAAAAAATGTTCTTTAAACAAAACAAAAAATTATGGTGGCAGGCACTGGATGAACCTTGAAGAATGGAGACAAGTATGTTTCTTATCAATGATGTTATCAATGCTGTAGGTGTAGATATTTTGAGACAATGGAGTTGAAATCTCAAGCTTTTCTTTGCTATTTTGTTTGGGGTGAACAACTCTTTTTGAGTATCTATAGCAGCAAATACAGTATCTCACAATTGTGTTGGGTCTCAATTGCCGCACACTCCCCATACACACACATAAACACAGAGACACACTCAGACTTCTGACATTTCTCCTGATATTTGTCAATCAGCTGTGCAACTGAGCAGTCCCACATTTCAGCCCCTTGCCAAGAAGACTGAAGAGGTCAAAAAAGTTCTCATGTTGTGGCCCATAGCCATCATTGTCTCCCTCTGCTTTGCCTCTCCCAGCCAGCCACTTGCTGCCTTATCACTCACAAGAATCACAGTGATCTTCCACCTCTCACCCTAATGCTGTCCAAGAAGATTAAGTAGGTTATCAGAGTTATGGGGTGAGGGGAAGCAAATGTTAACTATAGTATTTTCTAGGCTTGGAATTTACATTAGGAACTTCTTGATCACTTTTAAAGTATTGGGTTGACCAAAAAGGTCACTGGGGTATTCCCATAAGATGGTGCAGAAAAACCCGAATGAACTTTTTAGCCAGCCCAATAATATTCAAGGTCTAAATACCACGTTATTCCATGTCTACATGGTGAATTACGTTTGGATAAATCTTCTATTTTCTCTGAGATTATTTATTTTTTATTTATTTCGGGACACATTTCCCCCCTCTAAGCAGAAGTGGGCACTGGAAATGCAAACTTATATAGTAATGGTTTCAATAAGCACAATTAAATGATGATTTTAAATGATTACCTCTTTATAAGCAGTGTCATATAGCAGGAAGACATGAATGTTTACGTTAGAGAGTGATGGATTTACCTCTCAGTTATAAAAAAAGTTCCTAAAAAAAGAAGAGAAAATTGCTCAAATTCTGTTGGGGCTCCATCAGTTAAAAAAAAAAAAAAAGCAGAGTTATCGTGAGAGTTGGGTGAAAATGATGTTATATGAAAGAAAATGCCTAGTCAAATATTATACTTGGCCTTGAGTTGAGGTTGGCTGCTGTTGCGAATGTTGTGGGTACTCCACCATGTCCCCTAAATCTGTCTGAGTCTCATCCTTAGGGTCTGATCGATTTGCCTGAGGCATTGTCCCAAGCTGTGGAAGGCTCCTCTGGTAGCGGGCATGGCACTGTGGGGAATTAATGCTCCCTATGAGCAGTCCCCAATCAACGACAGCTGAGAGATGGTGCAAATCTTCCCCTGCTCTAACAAGGGTTTGTTCTACACTGGTCCCAGCGTTTTCCAATAGGATTAAGCGCCAGTTCCGGGTAGTGGTAGCTTTCTGGATTAGGCTTGCTTCATTGGCTGCTTCCTTTCTCTGTGTTCCTTCCTTATTATCTCCTAAGGATATTTATAGTACTGGACCCAACACTTAGATTACTTACACTTAAAGGCTTCTCTGCTTCCAGAGAGCCTTAGCTAAGATGGCTTCTTTCTCCACCATGTATGTATATATAGCATAATATAAATGGCAACTTGCTTGTAAAGGCATTCAGCCATGCTGCAACACCAGTGCCGTTGGGTCTGTACACATAGCATGTGAAGCACTATGGCACAGCAGACATAGAATCTGGGCTGTCAAAGCACCTGGATTAAAATCCTGACTGTGCCATCTTGAACACGTCATTTAATCTCTCTGAGCCTTAGTTTTCTCATCTTTAAAAATGGGGACAATAATTTCTAAGTTGTTGTAATGATTAATGAAATAATGAATCAAACGATGGATGATAATTGTACCTATTCTATAGGGTTAATGCATATAAATAAGATAGAAGCACTCAATAAAGTATTAACTCTGTGTCAGCTTAATAAAAGGAAACCCCTAACATGGGCTCCATTCTAGTTTCTAGCTAAACCCCATTACAACAGGGTTCATTCATACCAAATTAAGTAAAACACCATTTTGAATTATAGATGTTATGATGCATGTGCTAATCCTTTCTCTCTTTTCTCTATCCATATAAACTCATCTTTACACACACATATAAATCTGATTTCATAAGCTCATGTTCTACTGGATGGTTTTTCACATTACTGAAGTGTTTTATAACACTAAAGAGATTCACTATAGGCTTTCCTTTTTTCTTCCAGTTTTATTGAGATGTAATTAACATACAGCACTGTACAAGTTTAGGGTATATAGCATGATGATTTGACTTTCATACATCATGAAATGATTATCACAGTAACTTTAGTGAATAAACATTCATCATCTCAAATAGATATGAAATTAAAGAAATAGAAAAAAAAATTTCCTTGTGATGAGAAACTAGTATTTACTCTCTTAACAATTTTCATATATAATATACAGCAGTGTCAATTATATTAATCATGCTGTGCGTTAAATCCCTAGTACTTATTTGTCCTATAACTAGAAGTTTGTGCCTTTTGACTGCCTTTATCCAATTCCACCCACCACCCTCCACCCCTGGTAACCACAATCTGATCTCTTTTCCTGTGAGTTTGTTTGTTTGTTTTTGAAAAATAATTGACCTATGTTAGTTCCTGTTACACAAAATAGTTATTCAGTATTTCTATGCATTTCAAAATGACTTCTACAATAAGTCTAGTTATGGTATGTCATCGTACAAAGGTGTTACACACTTATTGACTATATTCCCCCACACTGTACATTTCATACCTGTGACATTTATTTTGCAATGGGAAGTTTGTACCTCTTAATCTCCCTCATATATTTCTTTCTTCCCCCCACCCTGCTTCCCTCTGGCAACCACCTGTTCTCTCCATATATAACTCTGTTTCTGTTATGTTTGTTAATTTGTTTTGATTTTTAGTTTCCATATGTAAGTGAAATCATATAATATTTGTTTTTCTCTGACTGACTTATTTCACTTAGTATAATATACTCTAAGTCCATTCATGTTGTCATATGTGGCAAGATTTCATTTTTTATGGCTAACATTCCACTGTGTGTGTGTGCATGTGCCACATATTCTTTATCCCCTCACCTATTAATGGGCACTTAAGATGCTTCCATATCTTGGCTATTGTAAATAATGCTGCAATAAACAGAGGTGCATATATAGTTTTAGAGTTTTTGTTTTCTTTGGATAAAAACCCAGGAGTGGAATCGCTGAAACATTTAGTAGTTCTGTTTTTAATTTTTTGAGGAACCTCCATGCTGTTTTCCATTTATATTCCCACCAAAAGTGCATGAGGTTTCCCTTTTCTCCACATCCTCACCAACACTTCTTGTTTCTTTTCTTTTTGATAATAGACATTCTGACAGGTGTGAGGTGATGTCTCATTGTAGTTTTGATTCGCATTTCCCTGATGATTAGTGATGTTGAGCATCTTTTCCTGTGCCTGTTGGCCATCTGTATGTCTTTTTTGGAGTTGTTCATATCCTCTGCCCATTTTTTAATCTGATCTTTTTTTTTGATGTTGAGTTGTATTTGTTCTTTGTATATTTTGGATATTAACCTCTTCTTGAAAATATCATTTACAAATATCTTCTCCCATTCAGTAAATGGCCTTTCCATTTTGTTGATAGTTTCCTTCACTGTGCAAAAACTTTTTAGTTTGATGTAGTCCCATTTGTTTATTTTTGGTTTTGTTTCCCTGCGTGAAGAGATATAGCCAAAAAAATAAATATTACTAAGACTGATGTCAAAGAGCTTACTGACTATATTTTCTTTTAGGAGATTTGTGGTTTCAGGTCTTTTATTTAATCAATTTTGAATTTATTTTTGTGCATGGTGTGAGAGAGTAGTCCAGTTTGATTCTTTTGAATGTAGCCATCCAGTTTTCCCAACACTATTTATTGAAGAGACTCTTTTTTCCCCATTATATATTCTTGCCCCCCTTTGGAACAGAATAAATGTCCACATAAGTGTGGGTTCATTTTCTGGGCTGTCTATTTAGTTCCATTGATCTATATGTGTATATGTGTGCCAGTACCATACTGTTTTGATTACTGTAGCTTTGGCATATAGTTTGAAATCAGGGAGCATGATACCTCCAACTTTTTCCTCAAAGTTGTTTTGGCTATTTGGGATCTTTTGTGCTTCCATATAAATTTTAGAATTATTCTAGTTCTGTAAAAAATGCCATTGGTATCTTGATAGAGATTGTATTCAATCTGTAGATTGCCTTGGGTAATATAGTCATTTTAACAATATTAATTCTTCCAATCCATGAACATGGTATATCTTTCGTCTGTTTGAATCATCTTCAATTTCTTTAATCAGGGTTTTATAGTTTTCTGAACACAGGTATTTTACCTCCTTAGTTAGATTTATGCCTAGGTATTTTATTCTTTTTGATTCAACTGTAAATGGTATTGCTTTATAAATTTCTCTTTCTGATAGTTTGTTGTTAATGTTTAGAAATGCAACAGATTTCTGTATGTTAATTTTATATCCTGAAACTTTACTGAATTCATTTATTATTTCTAATAGCTTTTTGGTGGTGTCTTTAAGGGCTTTCTATATATAGTATCATATCATCTGCAAGCAGTGAGTTTTACTTCTTCCTTTCCAATTTGGATTCTTTTTATTTCTTTTTCTTGTCTGATTGCTATGGCTAGGACTGCCAATATTATGTTGCATAAAAGTGGCAAGAGTGGGCATCTTGTCTTGTTCCTGATCTTAGAAGAAAAGCTTTCCATTTTTCACCACTGAGTATGAGGTTAGCTGTGGACATATCATATATGGCCTTAGTTATGTAGAGGTACTTTCCCTCTAAACTCACTCTGTTGAGTGTTTTCATCATAAATCGTTGTTGAATTTTGTCAAAAGCTTTTTCTGCATCTATTGAGATGATCATATGATTTTTATTCTTCAGTTTGTTAATGTGATGTATCACATTGGTTGATTTGCAGATATTGAACCATCCTTGCATCCCTGGGTAAATCCTAGCTGATCATGGGGTATGATCCTCTGATACATTGGTGAATTCTGTTTGCTAATATTTTGTTGAGGAATTTTACATCTTTGTTATCAGTGATATTGGCCAGTACTTTTCTTTTTTTGTGATATCTTTGTCTGAATTTGTTATGAGTGTAATGCTTGCCTTATAGAATGAGCTCAGAAGTGTTTCTTCTGAAGTTTTTTGGAATCATTTGAGAAGGATAGATGTAAACTCTTCTCTAAATGTTTGGCAGAATTCACCTGTAAAGACATCTGGAATTTAGTTTGTTGGGAGTTTTTAAATTACTGATTCATTACTAGTAGTTTGTTCATATTTTTTATTTCTTCCTGGTTCAGTCTTGGGAGAGTGTACATTTCTAGGAATTTGTCCATTTCTTCTAAGTTGTCCATTTTATTAGTGTATAATTGTTCATAGTAATCTTTTATGATCTTTTATATTTCTGTGGTGTCAGTTGTAACTTCTTTTTCATTTCTGATTTTATTGATTTGACCCTTTCTTTTTTTCTTGATAAGTCTGGCTAAAGGTTTATCAATTTTGTTTATCTTTTCAAAGACCAGCGCTTATTTTCATTGATCTTTTCTGTTGTTTTCTTCATCTCTATTTCATTCATTTCTGCTCTAATCTTTATGATTTATTTTCTTCTATTAATACTAACTTTGGGTTCTGTTGTTTGTTTGTTAGTTTTTTAGTTCCTTTCATTGTAAGGCTAGATTGTTTATCTGAGATTTTTCTTGCTTCCTGAGGTGAGCTTGTATCACTATAAACTTCCCTCTTAGAACTGCTTTTGCTGCATCCCATAGATTTTGGATAGTTGTGTTTACATTTTCATTTGTCTCCAGGTGTTTTTTTTTTTCTGATTTGATCTGCAGTAATCCATTGATTGTGTAGTAGCATATTGTTTAGCTTCCACGTGCTTATGTCTTTTACATTTTTTTTTCTTGTAGTTAATTTCTAGTCTCATAACATTTTGGTTAGAAAAGGTGCTTGATATGATTTCAGTTTTCTTAAGTTTACTGAGACTTGTTTTGTGGCCTAGCATGTAATCTATCCTGGAGAATGGTCTATGTGTACTTGAAAGGAATGTGTATTCTGCTAATTTAGGATAGAATATTCTGTAAATGCATATTAATTGCATCTGGTCTAATGTGTCATTTAAGGCCAATGTTTTCTTATTGATTTTCTTTCTGGATGATCTCTCCTTCAATGTAAGTTGGGTGTTAAAGTCCCCTACTATTAGTGTATTACTGTCAATTTCTCCTTTCAAGTCTGTTAATATTTGCTTTATGTATTTAGGTGCTCTGATGTTGGATACATATATGTTTATAATTGTTATATCTTCTTCTTGCATTGAGCCCTTGATTGTTATGCAGTGTCCTTCTTTGTCTCTTGCTACAGTCTTTGTTTTAAAGTCTGTTGTGTCTGATATAAATATTGCTACCCTGGGTTTCTTTTCATTTCCACTTGCAAGGAATACCTTTTTCCATCCTCTCACTTTCAGTCTGTGTGTGTCTTTAAATCTGAAATGAGTCTCTTGTATACAGCATATACATGGGTCTTGTTTTGTATCCATTCAGCCACTCTATGTCTTGTGATTGGAAGATTTAGTCCATTCACATATAAAATAATTGTTGATATTTACGTTCTTGTCATTTTGTTAATTGTTTGCAGTTGTTTTTGTAGCTCTTTTTTGTTCCTTGCTTCTTCTTTTGCTCTCTTTCCTTGTGATTTGTTGACTGCATCTCGTGTTATGTTTGGATTAATTTCTCTTTTTTGTGAATGTATCTATTATAGACTTTTAGCTTGTGGTTACTATAAAGTTCATATGTAACAACCTGTGTATATACATGATTATTTTAGTAATAGTGATCTCTTAATTTAAAAGCATTTTGACAACCCTACATTTACTCCCCACCTCCATGTTTATAATTTTTGACATCATATTTTGTATCTTTTTGTTTTGTGTATCCTTTGCTACTTATTGTAGATATAGATGACTTTTAGTACCTTTGTTTTTAACCTTCCTACTAGCTTCATGCATGGTTGATTTTTTTACCTTTATTTTATATTTGCCTTTACCAGTGAGATTTTCCTCATAATTTTCATATTTCTAGTTGTGGCCTTTTCTTTTTTTCTTAGAGAGGTCCTTTTAATATTTCTTATAAAGCTGGTTTGGTGGTGCTGAACTCTTTTAGCTTTTGTTTGTCATAAAACTCTTTATCTTGCCATCAAATCTGAAAGAAAGCTTGTGGGGTAGAGTATTTTTGGTTGTAGATTTTTCCCATTCATCACTTTAAATATATATTGCCACACCTTTCTAGCCTGCAGTTTCTGCTGAAAAGTCAGCTGATTGCATTATGGGAGTTCCCTTGTATGTAACATTTGCTTCTTATTTGCTGCTTTTAATATTCACTCTTTATCTTTAATTTTTGCCATTTTAATTGCAGTGTGCTATGGTGTGGTCCTCTTGGGGTTGGTCCTGTTTGGGACTCTCTATTCTTCCTGGAACTGGATTTACTTTCCCAGGTTAGGGTAGTTTTCAGCTGTTATGACTTCAAGTATGTTTTCTGCCTTTTTCTCTCTCTCTTTTCCTTCTGGGACCCCTACAATGCAAATGTTAGTGTGCTTGATGTTGCCCCAGATGTCTCTTAAACTGTCCACTTTCTTTTCATTCTTTTTTTTTCTTTTTTTCTCTTCTGTTTCAGTGATCTCCACTACCCTGTCTTCCAGCTTTCTGATCCATTCCTTTGTATCATTTAATCTACTATTGATTCCTTCTAGTGTATTTTTTCTTTCAATTATGTTATTCTTCATCTGTTTGGTTCTTCTTTATATTTTCTAACTCTTTATTATAAACTTCTAACTTCTCTTCTGTTCATCCAATCTTCTCCCACGTTCTTTGAACATCTTAATAATTATTACCTTCAACTCTTCATCAGGGAGACTCCTTGTCTCACTTAGTTCTTCTGATGTTTTATCTTGTTCCTTCATTTGGAGCATATTCCTCTTTTGTCTCATTTTGCCTAATTTGCTGCTTTTATTTCTATGTATTTGGTAGGTTGGTTACTTTTCCTGGCCTTGGGGAGGTGGCCTTTGGCAGGAAATGTCCTATGCATCCCAGCAGCACATTCCCCTCTGGTCACCAGAGCTATATGCTCTTGGGGTGCCCCTCTATGGGTTGTGTGAGTTCTTTTCTTCTGGAAGCCTCACTACTGTGGGTGGTCTGGTAGGTGTGGCCGGCCCTCAGTCTGGTTGGATGCCTTTTGTGGAGGTTGCTGGCTACTGGTGGGTGGGGCCGAGTCCCAGAGTGGTTGCAGGCTCAAGGGGTCTTAAGGCAGCCAGCCTGCTGGTAGGTGAGACTGTGTCCCCGCCAGGCTAGTTGCTTGGCCTGAGGTGTCCCAGTACCAGTGTTGACAGGCTGGTGGTTGGGGCTGGGTCCCAACACTAATAAGCTAGAGGGAGGATTCCAAAGTGGTGCTTTGCCAGCAACAGCGTCCTTGTGGTAGAACGATTTCCCCAGAATGTCTGTCTCCAACGTCTTTGACCCCAGGGTGAGCTCCAAGATCAGCGGGTGTGTCTGACCCAGACTCCTTTCAAATAACTTCTTCTGCCCTGGGTCCTGGAATGTGTGAGAATTTGTGTGTGCCCTTTAAGAGTGGAGTTTCTATTTCCCACAGCCCTCTGGCTTTCCTGAAAGTAAGCCCCACTGTCCTTCAAAGCCAAATGTTCTGGGTGCTCATCTTCCCAGTGCAGGATCCCCAGGCTGGGGAGCCTGAGGAGGGACTCTGACCCTTCACTCCTTGGGGAGAACCTCTGAAATTGTAATTATCCTCCCGTTTGTGGGTCACCCCTCTGTGGATATGGGTCTTGACTATACCCCATCTCCACCCCTCCTACCCATCTCATTGTGGTTCCTTCTTTACATCTTGAGTTATAGATCTTTTCTTCTAGTCTTCTACACTTTTGCATCAAAGTTGCTCTGTAAGTATTTGTCATTTTGGTGTGCCCGTGTAAGGAACTGATCTCAGGATCTTCCTATTCTGCCATCTTGGCCACACCCTTCCATAAGCTTTCCTTAAATAACATGCTCCTATTCCTTTCATTAAAGCTAAAATATCTGTTAATTTACCAAATACTAATATAAACTAAACTTTTCAGGAACACATCTATTGTATAAAGCAGGTCACACCTGTACAAACTGTGAATGTAAACATATGCACCGTAAAAGTAAGTATATTACTGTATGAAACCTAGATTAAAATAAAAAGAAACTCCTGTTTAGAGTTAAAAGTATGTAATTAAGCAAAATACTGGTTAAGTATGCAATGAAAAGTATATGGATTGAATTATTATGCTTAAGTATAGGCTCTTCTGGGCATGGTCATTAAGAGTCATTCTATCTTTGAAATTGATATTTATTTCATAAATCTCCTCTGTTTTATTCATCTAATCTATTTTGGTGATGACAGGTTTATTTTACAATATCTTTTGTTTTTATCAGATGGCAGTGTATCCAGTATATTTAGATTCTACTTCATTTTGTGTATGCTTTTTCCTTCGAAATTTAGGGGAAAAAAATCAAGCAAAAGCAGACAGACTGTTCTAGGACATCCCTTTAGAGATGGGTTTCTCTAGATTAAAAAAAGATTGGCTTCCAAATTGGTTAAATTGCTTCTTCTGTACAGTACAGTGACATGCTGTCTTGTTACAGTGGAACATGTGCTCTCATTTCGGACAAGCTGTTCTGTGAAAAAGTTTTATTTAGCCCCCAGAGCCCATTCCCGGATTTGTGGGTGTTACCTCCTTTCCGTGTTACCAAGTTTTTTTTATCATCATTATTGCTTGTGCTCCAATAGCTGCAACACAGTTTAGTAACAACCCTTCTTAAAAAACAAGATGCTTCTGAAAATAGACAGAACAGTTGGCTAGACAGAAAAGATATATCAACAAAAGTAGGTCTGTTGTTTGTCTGTGTTTTGCTCCCTAAATCGCTTCTGAGGCAGTTTCACACATATGTAAATGAACAGGAATTGAGTGAGAGTATAATCTAATATAATCCTTATGACCTATCACAAAATTTTATCCTATTTTATTAAGAAAATCAAATTCTATGAAAACTGATTTGGTTTGGAGAATTTTTAAGCGTTTTACTTTTGTTACAATTAAGGAATTTAATCAAAGGTTTTGGCTGGGTTTGTTTGGTTTTATTTTTCTAATGAGAAAGCTTGAGTTTCTGTAAGCAAAGGCACACTTCAATTCAATTCAAGATCAGTAGATGGGTCCAGTTTTTTATTCATGACCTGATTGTATAGCTGATTCAGCTAAGAGGAAGCAGTGGCTTTACTGTGTGTGGTGGTGTTTTTCTCATTCCTCTGTGCATCAAATAAAAAAATTAGTCATGCAATATTTACTCTCTGGGCAAAATGACATTTTTCAGCTGCTCAGGCTTCCCCAGAATTAGTGGGAAGGACCAACATGGAACAAAGGGGCAAGCCCCTCTAATCACTTCATTTTTGAGCAGAAACATGACATCGCTTTCAGAGCACTGCTTGGAAGGCACTTGAGAAATAGCCAACCCACCAGCCATTCAACATCTTGTAGTTGGCCGTACTTGAAAATGCTTGGGTCAAATGCCTGTAAGAGCACCCTTCTGCAGAAATCAGCATCCTGAATACAATGATATATTCAGATGTCATCTCTGCTTCCTGATTTTACTTGTCTTGACTCTCCCCCTACAGTGCATAAAATACACCAGTAATATTTTTTAAATGCACATGTGTTTTGCTTTTGTGATATCTCTTTAATTAATCTTGGATAAGCTGTCTTTATGTCTAAATCTTTTTCCATACAGGATTAAACCAGGTTTTACCAAGTCATGCTTTACCACTTCCTCCTTCCCTTCACTTAAAATTCTAGAGCAGAACTCTTTAATCTGGGCCCTTGGACCCAGCCTGTAGGAAAAGGCCATGAACCACCTGAAAATGTACACAAAATTGTGTGTGTGTCTCCATGTGTGCTTTGTCCTTGGAAAAGGAGCATGTCTTTCTTCAGGTTCACAAATGTGTGTATAACTCTCCCAGTTTTAAGAACTACTGTCACCTAGATTTCCTCCCTGTCATTTCTATTAGTTAAGAAATGCTCAGTTCTATCAGATGGCACCCTTGGGTTCTACTGAGTACACTTAGTCACCACCTTCCTTTTCCATTATGACTCACTCCTGATCTCATATTTTCTCTTACTTTCTGAATTTTGTACTTTCTCTGTTCCAATTTAAGTAACATGAGAAAGAGAGAGAAAAGAGATATTATATACTAATATAATATCTGCCACTAACAGGGGTTGGCATTTCTTCATGTGGCATCTCATTTAATCCCACTGCAACTGTACAAGTTAGATAGTGTCTGTGTTTTTACAAATGAGAAAATGAAGCTCAGAGAAGTTAGTCATTCCCAAAGATGGAAGGAAAAGTCCAGATTTAATGGAAGAGTCCAGATTTAAATCTGTGTTTGAATGTGGAGTTTATTCCTTCACAAAGCCTTTCCAGACAGAATAAATGGTCATAGCTTACTAATGGTGTCAGCTCTCATAATGTGTAATTTTCATTTTATTATTATTCTCTATCATCAAAAAATACATTCATTATACTTTGTGCAGAAATCTAGTGCAAATTTATAAATGCTCATGTCTTGCTATATTGCATCAGTGTTGTCATATTATTGCAGAGGGCAAGAACAATTTATATGTTCATTAATTCTTTCACTTTTAGAAATAATATTTATTAAACTCTACTATTGTTAGGGGCTTTGCTAAGTTCTGGAATAATGGTTCTAAGTTCTATCTTCACATCAGGTTCTACTGGGGAACTTTTTAAAAATATCAGTACCTGAACTCGGAACCAGAAATTTTGATTCAGTACGTGGAGGTGGCACTTGGACAGTGTATCTTTAAAATGCTTTCCCAGCTGTAGTCAGCATTGAGAACTATTGTTCTAGAAGGTGACTTTGTGAAGTCGAGGGACTTTGGTCCCCTAGATCTGCAGCATCAACATCACGTGGGAACCTATTACAAAGGGAAATTCTCAGCCCTTCTCCCCAACCTTCCCATGTGCTGTACCAGAAACTCCAGGGATAGGACCTGGCTGTCTCTAACAAGCTCTCTAGATATTTCAGAGGCAGGCTAATGGTTGAGAAACACTTCTCTAGAGACAAGATAAATGAGACAGAGTACTTGCCACTGAGCATTTCTATTTGATCTCAAGGAACCCAGTTGTTTCAAATCTGCATTTTAATTACCTAGCACAGTTGCATAATCTATAACTTTAGTTGATAATGACAGCATTATTACTACTTAAACAATATAATGACTTTCCATCTCTTCTTGGGCAGCCATTAAATGAAGTGTTAATAAGGAAATAGTGGTCAATGACTAACATCCCTTAACAAAAGTCTCATGGACCTTATGGGTTGAGCTGAATTGCCATAGTGTTTCATAACACACACACACAGACACAGAATTTTTAAATATAAAATTTTAAAGAGAAAATATTTCCAGTAAAGGATTTTAAAGTGGTCTTTGTGTTGTGTTTTCATTGTATTATTATTAATATTATACTTACTATTTCCCATCTTTATTAACATAGCTTTATTACAGCTTTATGATAGTATAATTGACATACAATAAAATGCACATATTTGAAGCATTTAATTAGATAAATTTTGACACATATATACTCCAGTATCATGAAACAGTTGTAGAGGGCCACCCGATTCCATTGTAGGAACCTCATAGTTGTGCAGTTTTCCCCCACCACCCCCAAACAGTAGAATGAGGTTGTAGAGAAGGCTTCCTGAGGAAAACATGAGCTAAGACCTATAAGGCAACTAATAACAGGTGAGGTGAATAAAATAAGGAAAGGTTGTACGGATTAGAAATAAAGCCCATCAAAAAAAAAAAAGAAAAGAAATAAAGCCCATCTTGCCTATATGAAGTCTAGATTCTTGTGTTGGTTGCTGTTTACTATCACGTAGGGTTGAAAAATACCTACTCAACCCCTTTGTTTCTTAAAATTCCAATTGAGAAATAAGTTTAACTGCTAGTGAAATGTACAACACTGTTACCGAGAGTAGAAATCCCAGGTTCTGTCACTGCAGGTAGTTCTTGCATTAGAGTAACCTGTTCAGCTTTGACCACCAATCCACTCTTGAATGCATATTTCTCTGCTATGTGTGTTATAAAAAACAGTTGCATGAAAGTGATGCTTTTGCTTTTAGAGCCATGGAATCTAATTCCTTGCCTTGAACTTCCTTTTAACTTTCTTCTTTCTCCTGAGCAACTTTGTGTATCCTTAAATGTTCATTCATCATTACGCCCATGTGCTAATACTGAGACTTTATTTTGGGGGCTTAAACGCTCATTTTTTTTTCCATTGCAGGTTGGCTTCATGAGCTGGGAAAGAGACTGGAATCTCCATACTATGGTAACAATACTTTGGGGGGGCCGTCGATCCGAAGTGCCTATATTGCCGCTCTGTACTTCACACTCAGCAGCCTCACCAGCGTTGGGTTCGGGAATGTCTCTGCTAATACAGATGCAGAAAAGATCTTTTCCATCTGCACCATGTTGATTGGTGGTAAGGAATATTCTTCCTTTAGACCAAGAGAAGGAACAAGTGTCTGCCAAACGGTTGCTGTTATGTTCCCTCTGTCCTAAAAACCCAGTACAGGGTAGATTGGTTTACATTGGAAGAGTCTAAAAGCACTAATTAGGAAATCAGTGACTAACAGTTATATATACGTGTAGATTAACAATGAAAGTCTGTGATGTCAAGAATTCCATGTTCTGACAGATGAAGAAATAACCATTTACCTGATGGTTGATTTTATATATATATGTTTTTAACAGAAGTATAGTTGATTTACAATTTTGTGTTAGTTTCAGTGTACAGCACAGTGATTCAGTTATATATATACTTTTTCAGATTTGTTCCCTTATATAAAGTTTATTACCAAATATTGATTATAGTTCCCAGTGCTATACAGTAGGTCCTTGTTGGTTATCTATCTTATATGTAGTGATGTGTATATGCATCTGATGGTTGATTTTGAAAGGGCAGGCACTTTGCTTCCTAACATGCTATTTACCTTTAGTGTTTGTGAGTTACATGAGTCTGAATCACAGGTATGCATTTGAAATGCCATTTTGTAGCTCCAAACAGGTGAGGGTTATCAAATTTTATTAATACTACTATAGGAAATTAAGGATGTTTGATAGATAGCTTAGTTAAAACAAAAGCAACAAACACCAATACAATAATAATAAATATTTAACCTTTATTAATCGCTGTTATGTTCCATTCTCTGTGCTGAATGCTTCAGTACAATACCTCAAGCAATTCTGAAGGCAAATCTATGGGTTCTGCACCATTATTATCCCATTTAACAAATAGAGAAATTATGCTATTACGTCTGAGCTTCAAACCCAGCGTCTGTACTCTGCTCTGTATCGCTGGGGTTTGGACTCCGCAAATCTCATTCTTCTTTGCCAGCTGACATCAGTCACTTCTCCCAATAGGGGGCGCCAGAGGGAGACTGGAGGCAGGAGGAGGGGGGAAGGAACTTCCGGGTTCTGATGGGTGCCGTGTACCTTGAGTGGCAGGCCACCTCAGACAGCTGCAAGTGGCTCCAGCCTTCAGCCTCTATAGGCACTTTAAGAAGCAGCCTCATTGAGCTTTCTCAGAGATCCCTGCACCTGCTGGAGGTACCCCCGCATCCAAAGTCAGAGCCCCAACTCCTCATGGCTCCCATAGCTTCTCCTCTGGGCTCCTCTGTGCTGATAACCCCACTTCTCTTTGTTCATCCATCTCTGCAGCTATCACACTCACGTTACCTCTATCTAGACTCTCCTTCTGATCATTCAGCACTCCAACACCAGGGAAAGCAGTTCTTTATAATACATTCCCCCAGATAAAATATTTACTTTCATTTCTCTTTTCTGAACCTCCTAACTGACAGGATTGATGCCTTTATTACCCACATTTTTCAGATGACAAATCTAAACCTTGCAAAGTAACGTTTTCAATGCCATACAACCAGTATGTAAAGAGGCAAGTTTGGAACCCAAGTGATTACTTACTTCTGTCATTAAATACATAAATGGAAACTTGTGAATTATAAAGCTGTTCTCATGGAGATGTGGGTGTCTACCTGGATTGAGTAAATATTCTTAAGCCAGAGTTCTATGAGTACTTTCTGCCCCACCGTATTCCCTCAAAAGCTTGTTCTGTCATGTTCTCTTTTTTTTTAAATTTAATTTTTGTTCTATATTAAAGTATAGGTGATTTACAATGTTGTGTTAGTTGCAGACGAACAGCTAACTGATTCAGTTATACATCTACATATATCCACTCTTTTTCAGATTCATTTCCCATTTTCCCTATAGAGGTTATTACAGAATATTGAGTAGAGCTCCCTGTGCTATACAGTAGGTCCTTGTTGATTATCTATTTTATATATAGTAGTGTGTGTATGTTAATTGAGATTATCATGTTCTCTTAATGACCTTAGTCCCAGATATCACTTTGAGGTTTGAACCTTGTTATAGAAGATGGTTTCTACCAACTTCCTTGCACAGATGTGAACTGATTATGTGGGACTTCAAGCAATG
The DNA here is from genome assembly GCF_000442215.2 of Lipotes vexillifer. Taxonomy (NCBI): domain Eukaryota; kingdom Metazoa; phylum Chordata; class Mammalia; order Artiodactyla; family Lipotidae; genus Lipotes; species Lipotes vexillifer. The sequence goes on along the minus strand of NW_006798629.1, from coordinate 2,872,050 downwards.
AGTCATCCAAACTACCATGAAACCAGAGCAGCATAAAGGCAATCTTTCCCTCGAGGAGTTTAGGATCACCTTGGAAGAAATACGTGGAAAGAGTTTTAATATATATATTAAATATATATTATATATATATGTATTTTTATATATATAAGTTTTAATATATATTTTTTAATATTTAATACAATACCAGGCAGTAAATGCTAAGTGCCAAATCAGTTAGGAAATTGAGAAGCAGTGAGAAAGGGGGCCAGGGATTGGGAGAATTTCTTGGAAAGGCAGAGTTGCTGAGGTAGCATGCTGGGACTGCAGCACTGGGAAGAGGTTTTTGGCCGATGTAGAGCAGTAACAGCCTAGGGAGCAGAGAACAGGAATTCTCGTTTTCTAAAGAGCTGCAATGTGCCAATCCCAGGGTGGTGATTTTATACCCAGTATTATGGCTTATATAATTGCTGCTTTCCTTGATGGCCCATCTTTCAGCCTAGCAGAATGACAAGCATTTTGTAAACAGTCTATATTTATTTAATATTTGCCCATGTTTCTTCTACTCCTGATGGAAATTTTTGGAAATGCTCAAATGCTCAAGGCTTAACCTACTAATTTGACATTGGAAGAATATGTTAGCTAATTGAGCTTATTTCCTGTTGATTCACTAACTATAGTGTAAGTGGTCCGGAATCAGAAATTGTTAAGGATATTATTATTCCCTGCTATTCATTGTGAGTAGAAGCTAAGCTGGTCACAAAGCCAAAAGATATGGGAAATAATCAGATAATGCCACTTTGTCACTTGGTAAATGTTTATTGGGCAAATTATCCTGGTGCAAAACCAGCGCTCATTTGGAAATTGCATTAAAGCGTTTAGGTGACTTGAGCAGCACTTAGGAAACCATTGGTTTTGAATGGCAAATGGCATCTGAGTAACTCAGATTTATTCATTAAAGTTTCACAAATCTGTGTCTTTTATTGTGACAATTACCTTAGGCTAAGAGAAATGATGCCTTCATTTTAATATTTCCTAGTTAACAAATTACTGGCATAATTTTGAGAACTAATCATAAGAGCTCACAATATTGAACACTTTGCTCATTTAATTCTCGTAACACTATGAATTAGAGGTTATTAACACCCCAATTTAATATAAGGCAGCAGAAGTTTAGTGAGTTTAAATGCCCGGATTCACTAAGACCTAGAAAACTTTTTGTAAAATATCCATTTCATTATATACTGCAAATTGATTTTATTTTTTAATTTCTATAAATATATACAAATAATTTATTTTTTTAATTTAAAATATGTATTACCATGGAATCAATGCTGTTATCTTATTAGGAATCCCCACACAAGGCCGATGAAATTGCTAATGACAGGGATGCGATATTTACTATAAAAGCAGGTAGGAGTGGTATTAAATGTTGCAGGTGAGTGTAAGAACCCCAGATAATTATCCAGGGCAGAGGCGCTCACAAGCTGAGTGAGGAGAAGGAGGGAGAAGGGAAAGCTTCCACGTGAGCATCTGTAATTAACGAGTGTGCACACCACTGATTTATGGGAAACATATTTAAAACTATCAAAGAGGGCTTCCCTGGTGGCGCAGTTGTTGAGAGTCCGCCTGCCGATGCAGGGGACACGGGTTCATGCCCCGGTCCGGGAAGATC
>NW_006798629.1:2866228-2870303 GCF_000442215.2 Lipotes vexillifer | reverse complement strand
AAAAAAAAAAAAAAAAAAAACTATCAGAGATTAAGCAAAAGTAATGAAAAAAAATCCATACCTAGATAAATCTGTATAAACCTTGAGAACACGCAAAACAAAGAAGGAATCCTAAAAGCTTCAAACAACTATTAGAATTAATAAGTGAATTTAGTAAGGCTGATGGATATAAAGTCAATATGCAAAAATCAGTTGTATTTCTATATATTAGTAACAATCAATTAAACAATATAATATTTTTAAAATTATAAAAACATCAAATACACAGGGATAAATGTTTTAAAATGTGCAATACAGGGACTTCCCTGGCAGTCCAGTGGCTAAGAATTTACTTTCCAATGCAGGGGGTGCCGGTTCAATCCCTGGTTGGGGAGCTAAGATCCCACATGCCTTGCAGCCAAAAGACCAAAACATAAAACAGAAGCAATATTGTAACCAATTCAATAAAGACTTTAAAAAAATGGTCCACATCAAAAAAAAAATTGTTTAAATGTGCAATACTATTATACAGAAAAGTATAAAACATTAGAAGATTTACAAATAGTTTAAAATAATGGAAGGATAACAATGGTGATGGTTTTAAGACTTAGTATTGTAAACATACCAGTTTTATTCAAATTAACCTAAAAAGTCAATGCAGTCTCAATTTTAAAAACCCAGTAGATGTGTGTTTGCCTATACATATGTGCCTCTTTTTTTTTTTTTTTTTTAATTAACTTATTTATTTATTTTTGGCTGTGTTGGGTCTTCGTTTCTGTGCGAGGGCTTTCTCTAGTTGTGGCAAGCGGGGGCCACTCCTCATCGCGGTGCGCGGGACTCTCACTGTCGCGGCCTCTCTTGTTGCAGAGCACAGGCTCCAGACGCGCAGGCTCAGTAGCCGTGGCTCACGGGCCCAGTTGCTCCGCGGCATGTGGGATCCTCCCAGACCAGGGCTCGAACCCGTGTCCCCTGCACTGGCAGGCAGACTCTCAACCACTGCGCCACCATGGAAGCCCCCATATGTGCCTCTTTGAAAATTGGCAAGATGTTTCTAAAAATTAGAGGATCTGAAGAACTAAAATGATTGTAAGCAAGCATAAAGAAGAACAAAATTGGAATATTTATGCTGCAGATATCATGATGTGTAATAAAGTCACAGTAATTAAGAAAGTATGGTGTTGGCTCAGGAATAGATAAATAGGCCAATGGAATTGCAGAGCGTGCAAAAACCTGCCCATAAACATATGGTCACTTTATTTATGACACTGGTGATACTGTAACACAAGGGGGAGAAGATGATACTTTTAATAAACATTGCTGAGTCAAACATATATAAATATACATGTTGAAAAACAACCTTGACCCCTCTTAAAACTAAGTTGAAATTAATTCCAGATGGATTTTGATCTAATTGTGTAAGGGAAAACAATAAAGCTTCTAAAAGCTAACATAAGAAAGTATTTTCATGACCTTGCGTTTGGCAAAGATTTCTTAAGCATGACTCAAAAAATGCTATCCATAAAGGAAAGATTGATAAATTGAACTTCAGAACTTGTGTTTATCAAAAGACATCATTAAGAACGTGAAGCAGCAAGCCACAGGATAGAAGATATTTGCAAACATGTATCTGACAAAAGACTCTTATCTATTATATATAAAGAACTCTATCAAATCACTAAGAGCAGAGAACTAAAAAACGCATTAAAATTTTTAAAAAGCACTTCAAAAATAGATTTTCTTACCTGAACAGACAATAAACATATTTTAAAAAAAGGTACTTAACATCATTCATGTAGGATATGCAAATTAAGATCAAAATTAGATAACATTTGCATTCACCAGAATGGTATACTTAAAAACACTAATAGGGGGCTTCCCTGGTGGCGCAGTGCTTGAGAGTCCGCCTGCCGATGCAGGAGACGCGGGTTCGTGCCCCGTTTCGGGAGGATCCCACATGCCACGGAGCGGCTGGGCCCGTGAGCCATGGCCGCTGAGCCTGCGCGTCCGGAGCCTGTGCTCCGCAAATGGGAGAGGCCACAACAGTGAGAGACCCGCGTACTGCAAAAAACATAAACAAACAAGCAAACAAAAAACACTAATAACCCTAAGTGTTTGAGAGGATAAAGAACATCTTGACTTCTCCTATACTGTTGATGTGAGTGTCAGTTGGTACAAGAGTCTTGTCAGTAGTTACCTAGTCTGAACATATCTGTATTCTGTGCCTCAACAATTCCATTTGTGAGTGTATATCCAACAAAAAATCATATATATTCACATCAAAAGACATAACGTGGAAACATTACTGCAAAAATTTCAAAGTGGAAATGCTCACCAATAGGAGAATAAATAAGTAAATTATGAAATAATTGTTCAATAAAGTACCATACAGTAATGAGAATGAATGAACTGTTATGTTACCACATGGATAAATCTTACAAACTCAATGCTGAGCAGAGAAGACAGACACAAATAAGTATGCACTGTATGATTTTGTTTAAAGAAGGTTCAAAAGTAGGCAAAACTTATTGATTGCAGTATAACTCATAGCTGCAGTTACCTTTGGTGAGGGTGCTGGTTGGTGACTGTGTGGGACACCAGGGAGCCCTGGGTGCTAATATCACGTTTATTCATCTGGAGGTGATTCCATGGATCTATTCACTTTGAGAAATGAACTATACATTTACTATTGGTGTAATCTTCTCAATGTGTGTCTTTGATACTAATTTTAGTTTGTAAAATTATAATAGATGAGCAAAAAATAATAATATAACTATCAGGTGTGGGATGAGAAAGTGGATAGCAGTGAGCTGAGTTCTCACTTTTCATGTCAAGTTGCTTTTTGGGTTTTGTCTTAATATGATAAGTCAAGCAGTAGAAGTGAAATCTCATGATCTAAAATATTGGTGATAATCAGCAGAAGACCTAAAAGAAATAATTTTGAAAGTTTGCCTTTGGGGAGTGGGATTGGGATGATGGGAAGGGCTTGGGACTGAACTGTTCCTAAATTTTCTAAGCTACTTGCTTATGGTTATAAAACTTTTTAGAGAAATTATCAAACTGCCAGAGGTTCATTTTGGTTCCATAAATATTTATGGCATACTAAAATTATGCCAGGCACTGTGCTAGGTGCTAGGGAAACAAAGATGACTAAGATATGATGCTTTCCTTCGAGGAGTTCACAGTTGAGTAATGGAAATAGGTACTCAGGCAGATGATGTTCTTTCTTTTTCCATTTTAACTTTTCCTATTATAATGCACATTTCAAAAGAACTGGAAAATCTACATAAAAATAAAATTACATATAATCCCATCACCAAAGGATATTCTTTTCAGTCTTTTCATACATTTATTCCCCTATTTTCTAAGAGATTTATATCAACTACACATATCATTTTTGTCACCAAACAAAATATATTGAGAACATTTTCCCATGTCTTTTAAAATTCCTCTCTCATATTTATTAATGGCTGCCTGATGAGTGAGCCCCCAGTGTTGGGACCATCAGCTCAGCCTCAGAGGTTAGATATAGCTTTCTAGTGAAGAGGACTCATCACTCAGGACATGTCCAGTTTAAATGAGGCATTGTTGCCACGGAAGAGGTAGAGTGAAACTCTTAACAGCCAAGGCTTTCCTTGGGTCCTCTTATCCTATATATACTACCCTGACGTGATGTTACTGGACCCACAAATTCGCTGTTTTTAAGATGTCTTTACACTGCCATTTCAATTCATCATTTAGAAAACTGTTCTCACTCTCTGTTCTCCCTGCCATCTGCCACTCACAACCCAGTGTACTTATAGCAAGGACTGGAAAATTCCAAGGCAATAAGTAGGTGAGAGAGAGGAGTAGGGCAGCTAAGATTACCCGAACCCTGAGCTCTGGTCTCCTTTTATACAGTCCCCCTGTAGACGCTGAAGGCATTGCAAAGTAGTTGACTAAAGAAATCAGAAATGATGATCTTAGGACAGCAAGCTTGCCCAAAATCCAAAGAAAGAGGTGGTGGGGAGGGAGAGAGAGAGAGAGAGAGAGAGGAGGGGAAGGAAGGAGGAGGGAGAAAAGGGGGGAAGGAAAGGAAAGATAAAGAAAAAAGGGAAAG
>NW_006798629.1:2795214-2866171 GCF_000442215.2 Lipotes vexillifer | reverse complement strand
GAAAGAGAAAGCCAGGCAACCTATAAGAATGCATTTTCATTTGAGGTCTGTTTACTTTTCATGTCAGATCCTGAGTGTTGAGCCTCCTCTGAAAACCTGATGTTAACATGATCTTTTACAAAATGCATTCTTATACAAAACTCTTCCGCAAAGAAAAATAACCTCCCACAGACTCAGCAGTAGGCCTAGCATGCTACTTTAAGAATTATATACATCAGGTTTGCTAGGAATAAAAAGGAAAAGTGAAGGATAATTTCCAGACTGACCTGGATATAGAAGTTCTTCAGTCCAAGTTTCACAGTAGATGGAATGATTTGGCCTGACAGTCACAAACACTCTTTACCAGTGTGAAAATGATAACCAGTGACAGAGAGGCAATAATAACTTAGGAAAACTGAAAAACTACGAGAGCTAGGGTTGTATTTCTTGAACTACTTAAATTAGAAGTATTTTCCTATGCTGAAATGAGACTTTGAAATTATGATGACTCAGACATAGACTAGGGCTTTCCAACAACACTTATGAATGCTACAATGAATCTAGTAATTCATTTTATTGATAATGTACAATTAGGATGCTAAATGATCTGAACATATTACTTCTCTTACCTTAAGTGCTTTACACACGTTATAATTAAGCAAAGTTAAAATCATACACTTAATTAAGGAAAGTAGGGTTAAAATCAATGAAATAAAATTGTTCTCAGTACTCAGTTTAAACGCCATAAATGATTATTATTACATACTTTCTACAGATGGTGGGGCTTCCAAACACTGAGCCCATAAGTATATTAACAGAGCCTGAAATCAGTGTTTAATTCCTTGGACTTGGAGCAGAATCAGTTCTTTTCTTTGCTGAGTGTTTACTCTAAATAGAGGTCTCCCCTTCCAAACAAAATATTTAAGCGGCAGAACAGTTGTGCTTCTAAAACCATACAGAAGAATGAGCGTCTACTTAGAACCTGCCAATAAGCATTCAACATTTAGTTGTTAAGCAATATGCATTTTTCTTGGTATATTTTTAACCCTTTGGAAGACATTTCATTTTTGAACATTTAGGAAGGATCTGCACCTATGTGTGCTTGCATGTAGCAGGCATTTCTTGAATATTTCTTGAATTTCCTCCATCAAGAAGTTATTTCCACAAAGAACCACTCAATTATTTGACAGGTTGCTGGAAAACCTTAAATCTGGGTTCCTCCCGCATATTTTACACCACTGAGCATCCTGGAAATTCATAGCACCTTTCACTTTCATGGGAAAAATTAACATAAATTGAGCACCCACACGCAATTAAAAGCACTTTAAAAAAGATATTTTAACTCTTTAAATCCTGAAATAACTCTATGAATAAGGTACTGTTATGCCCATATACATATAAGGGAACCATGCAAGGGAATTACATATCTCGCCTGGTTTACAAAATTAGAAGTGGTAAAGCCAGAATTTAATCTAATGGTGTCTGATTCCGAAGTCCATATTTCCTCTGCAACATTATATTGCCTCCTGTATATAGACCCTAAGTTTAACCCTATTCTAGTAACTTCTCCAAAATATTGAGGCCTTCTTTATTATGGGGATACTTCATTGGCATGGTGACCGTATTTTCCTTAGGGAAATGATGATGTATAACCTGATAAAGAATTTTAACTCCAGTGTTAGATTAGGCTGAAATTAGTATGACAAAAGTTGATAATTTCTGGTAAATGTAACCGAAAGAAAGAATTCGGGTTGGGGCTATCTTGAAATATTCAGGAGGATGGATGTAACAACAGGTTGACATATTTGCACTAATTATCAATTCTGGTGCTAAGAAACTTTTAACATAGTCCTTGGACGTTGAGATTTGGGCACAGGGACATTTGTGACAGGTCTTAATAGACAAACTAGAAATGTTTAGTCTTTTTTTTTTTTAACTAAAAACTACTGAAACCAGTGATTTCACCCAACCCCTGAGCTTCTTACCTCCTTTCCAGTCACATGGGGATCAGGGCTGAAATCTGAATATCACAGAGAGTTGATCTGTCCATAAGTGTGGGCACACTTGGGCCTTTCTCTTTCCCAGTTTCACAAACCCAGGTGGGTCCAAGGCCTTCTCAGGCTACTTGCTGGTGTCTGCTAGGCCATTCCCGTTGTTTGACCAACAACTACTGTTTAGTGCGAAATCCTCACATCTTTTCTGACTTTGAGATACTTGACGACTCCCTACAGCAGGTGACTCCTTCGGAGGTGAAATCCATCTGCTCGCTCACTCTATGTTTTTCCAGGAGAAAATCCATCCCTAATCCCCATCCACTCTGGAATTCTGGTGAACAAAGCCTGCTCTCTCATTACACTCTGGTGGTGCTTTTGGGAGTGGAAGACTGACCAAGAAATCTCATTGAAACAGGAGTCACATGTTCGTGTACCACCCGGCTCTTCTCAGAAGGGTGGCAAGGACTCTAAGCAGAATACCTGAATTCTTTTTGTTTCTTGAATGGTCTCAGAATTCCTAATATCTATGTCCCTTAAAATTAAAGTGACTAGAGAGCTGGGGTGGTGTTATCTTGGCTTCAGATTGCCCAGGAAATCCTCAATTACATTTCTAACACCTTTTTCAGTACCTTTATTAATAGAAATGTGTATATTTAATATCCTAAAACTAATTTTAAATGATGGCTTTGAGGAAGAGACTAATATTCTCATAAAGGCTAACCAGATTTTTATTATAGACTTACTTTTGAAACATATTTGTTATTATAATAAAAATAACTATTAAGCCCTAACTTGATAGCTTATTCTATGAAATTATTAAAACCATTTCATCATACCTACACAGTTATACCCAACGATTAAAATAATACAGATGTGAATAGAGTACAAAAATCAAAGTTTGTCATAACCAGGATGGCGGCTAACAGATTAAGTGTGGGTCAAAGTGGTCTATTGTTCTTATTACTGTTTTTGTTTTTTTTTTTTTTTTTATGTGAAGCACTAAGCAATCTGGCAACCGTTAGCAGGAAGAGGCCAACCGTACATGGAATATACCGTTACCCTCATCTTCAAAGCATAATGAAATGTGATCTTCTGGACCGGGGCACGAACCCGTGTCCCCTGCATCGGCAGGCGGACTGTCAACCACTGCGCCACCAGGGAAGCCCATTTACTGAGTATTTTTCAAAGGTATTTTTACTCTGATTAAGTCACATGGAATCGAAATGACTACATCAGGATGCACCCTGTGGCACTGCGGCTGCAGCAAAAAGCCTGTTTCAAAATAGCTGTGTCAACATGGCCAGCTACGTGTCCTCTGCTGATTCAGGATATATAGACTGTACATTTATACATAAGGAGGAAGCCCCTCTGTCCTATTTTTCTCCCATTATATGCCATGTTGTTTTCTCTAGCCTTGATGCATGCCCTGGTGTTTGGAAACGTGACGGCGATCATACAGAGGATGTATTCCAGGTGGTCCCTCTATCACACTAGAACCAAGGATCTGAAGGACTTCATACGTGTCCATCACCTGCCCCAGCAGCTCAAGCAGAGGATGCTTGAATATTTCCAAACAACCTGGTCAGTCAACAATGGAATAGATTCCAATGAGGTAATGTGCATTTCTCATGTTGACGTTTTCAGGCAGAAAGCACGTATTCTAAGGTAAAAGCAAAGTGCTCTAATGCAGGTCTCAAAAGGGAAATACACACCTACCACCTTCTTTATCTCTTTATTTTTAATCTCTCATGACCTCAATACATCTTCTTTCATCTGCTCTGGCTTATGTTTTTACAATGTCACTTTGGATTGGCCTGTGTTTTACAGTAACTTGCTACTTTGGTCAATCAGGCAGACTTATTTTCATTCTCATTGACCCTCTTTGAAGGAACCAATTCTTATGACAGTTGAATGATGGAATCATGGAATATTAGATTAATCAAGTTAATGTTTACCTTTAAAAGCAACAAAGTAAAAAAAAAACAAAAAGGCTTTTCAGCAAACATGTTATCTTTGGACATCCAGAAACACTGCAGACCACCACTGTAGAAAAGGTATCCTATAAATCAAGCAACCATTCCACCAACCTCCCAACGAAACCAGTCATCAATATTTTTAAGTAATTATTTGTTTTCTCCTCTCTTCAGATGGTCATGACAGCAGAGGAAACAGTAAAGGGTCCAAATTCCATATCTTCTGTCCTGAGTAGGCATCTTTGTGGGAAGCAAGTCACAAGGAACTATATGTTTCATTCTAGAGTCTTTTATCAATTTATTCTATTTCTCCAGACGTATTAACAGCTGATTATTTAGGAGCACACAACCAGGGTCACAGTCATGGAAAAATCTCTCCAGGATTATTCATATGTATATTTCCTCTTCTGTACTGTGGTTGGTCAAACAGTGGGAAAAACTTCCTGTGGTCTTATAGTCAATCAATTACGCAAGACTGACCCCAACTTGCTTCCCTCTTTCATCTTCTCTGACAGCTTTTGAAAGACTTTCCAGATGAGCTTCGTTCTGACATCACCATGCACCTGAACAAGGAAATCTTGCAGTTGTCTCTTTTTGAGTGTGCCAGCCGGGGCTGCCTCAGGTCTCTGTCCCTACACATCAAAACCTCCTTCTGTGCTCCAGGGGAGTATCTGCTGCGTCAGGGAGATGCTTTGCAGGCCATCTACTTTGTATGCTCGGGCTCCATGGAAGTTCTTAAAGACAGCATGGTGCTGGCAATTCTTGGTATGTCTGAGTTGAAACGCTTCATGAAATTTTACTCTGGAGCATAAATTAAGGAGATGAAATGGGGGGAAAAACTGTGATTGAGAGAAGGAAAATTAGGGCTGAATATGTGGATTCAAGATATGGGTTTAATTTGCCAAATTATTATTATTAGTTTTTTTTATTATTATTAATTGTTATGCCATATATTGAGTTTACACTGTGCTAAGTGTTATATCCAACACATGTTTAGATTCTTATTAAAAATCCAGTGGTATAAATATTATCCCTACTTTACAAGTGAATATATAGTATCTTAGTTAACTTAATTTGCCCCAAATAACATAGCAAGAGAATGAACACAGTTCTTTCTGATTCCTAAAGCCAGATTATAAATTATGATATAGTCTGCCTCTTGGTGAAACAGCTGGTCAGTTTTCAGAGGGCATTTCTGCCTTTTTGTGGAGAATCAATTCAGAGAAGAACATTGAAAATTGTTTTATCTGTGCTAGAAATTGAACAAAAAATGATTTCATATTGAGAATAAGCTCTCATAGCAATCATAGCAATCATTAACTCAATTCTGTCAAGGTGATGATAGGCTTTTTTCACTCCCTCAAAAATTCGGACAATTTGTGAATATTTTATACCACAAAGTTGACTCCAACTATTAAGACATAATTGGTGTTCATTGAAATGTAAATGTCAGCTGACAAAAGGTGACATGCAGGGTTAATGTAGAAAATTTGCTATCTGCAATTTTATGTGTACCTCTTTTAAAAACCACTTTCATTTGTTTCTTTATCTGTTTGTTCATTTATTTATTCAACTATTATTTCTTGAGGGCCTACGAATAAATTAGGTACTGGTCTAAATGATATATTTTGAACACCAGTGTAGAATGATAATGTTTAGAATTTGTGTTAATTAAAAGTGGCTAATGCAGCACTTTTCATTTATTTATAATTTTCATATTTAAGAACCTAATATCTGTGGACAACCCAACGCTTAACAAAGTATTTTCACATGTGGGACCTTAGTTACGTTTTCCTAACACAAAGAGACAGATAAGAGAGGTATTTTCTCATTTTTCCAAAGTCAAGGCTAACCTAGGTCTTCAGACTCTGTATCCAATGTCCTTTCCACCTCTGAACAATGCCTTTTATTCTATATGATCATTGTTAAGTCTGCAGTCTCTGGATTTTAGCTAGTAAGCTTCAAGATAGGTTATATTTGGGAAGAGAGAAGAGAACTAATATTGAATGATTCCCTAATGTGAGTTGGGTGTTGTATGTCCATTATCCAGTTCAAATCTTGCAACCCTATTAGGTTGCTATGATTATCCCCAGTTAGAGGTGCAGAGATGGGGGCAGCGAGGGGTAAAATACCAAATGGAAGAATGCTTTCCATTGCTTCCAATTGACTTCAGTTTGCCACATCCCAGAGGAAAGGTAGGGCTTGCCTTCCAAAGTTTGGGCTCAATTCTTGATTCACCCCCTTATGTTTTTCTCCTTAATAGAAAGGCATGGAAGAGCAACTAAAAGTGTATTTATCCTCAGTGTGGCCAGCTCATTATCAGTGGGAGAGTGAGACTCTGTATGTGTGTGTTTTTCAAGAGGAGAATTTAACACTCTTCCTGCCCACTTCTCAACTCTATGAAGTTAAAGATCATTCTATCATTTTTTATTCAAAATTAAAAGTGACAATCATTTCTAAATTTGCTTCAAAAACCTTTCTTTACCTGTGGGCTTCCTTATTACCACTATCAGTTTTATAGCCTGTCCATTGAAACAGTCTGCTTTTAAAAGGGCATTTAGTGCCATTTACAGCGACATGGATGGACCTAGAGATTGTCATACTGATTGAAGTAAGTCAGACAAAGACAAATATATGATATCGCTTATATGCGGAATCTCAAAAAATGGTACAAATGAACTTATTTACAGAACAGAAATAGAGTCACGGATGTAGAAAGTAAATTTATGGTTACCAAGGGGGAAAGGTGGTGGAGGGATAAATTGGGAGATTGGGATTGACATATACACACTACTATATATAAAATGGATAGCTAATAACGTACTGTATAGCACGGGGAACTGTACTCAACACTCTGTGATGACCTATATGGGAATAGAATCTAAAGAAGAGTCAATATATGTCTATGTATAACCGATTCACTTTTCCGTACAGCAGAAACTAACACAACATTGTAAATTAACTATACTCCCATAAAAATTAGTTTAAAATAAAATAAATAAAATTAAAGGGTATTTAGTTATTTTTCTATCAGCTTATGGTTTGTTATACATGTAAGCAAATTAATGTACTATTTTTAAATGTATATAATGTGGGTTTTTCCATAATTGTGGTGAATTTTCAAATTTGTTAGCTAGCAACAATTCTAGGAATGGAATACGAAGGCATCATCCCTGATACTATGTCACGATAGGTACAAATTTGATGGCTTGTATGTAAATACTATTGTTTGTAATACACAATTCCATCGGATTTTCTTATTTTAAAAAAATTCTACTAACAACTAAAAGACTTAGTTTATTGCCTTGTGCTTCTGGCCCACATTTCCTACATAAATTGAGCTTCCCGTAATTAACATTTTCCCATCTTTGCTGCTACCATATATCTCTCAAAAATGCACATGACCATTCGAAACACGCCTATGCTATATTGGGACTAAACCCAAAGATAATACATTAGTCATATTTTCTCTCTGTGGTTAGCATTATTTCAACGGAGACTGACTATTTTACTTCCCCTATGGTAATATTATCTTATGGGCCAATTTAAATCAATCCTGACTTTGATAAACTTAAGCACATGGCTTAAAATATAGATATTTAGTACATGTTCACTCTGCCAACAAAATAATTAATACATAATGTCGTAGGGGAAAAGTATCACCAAACAGCTGTCAAGCCATAATTTATTCAAACAATCCCATCGTCCTATCAATTCTTGAAGGTGTTCTTAATCTGATGCTTTTGGGGGAGGCAGTTGACACAGAGGCAGGGATTTTTCCAGGGATAGAACTTGTCTGCCTTATACACATTCATTTCATGTCCTGGTAATTGAACACTTTCTTCATTGTGGTTTAAAAGAAGATGACAAAGCACAGATAAATGCACTCTTCACAGATGGCATTAGTCTGCCTAATTACAATTAAACATAAGTTATAGCTCTAACCAGGATGGTTTGCACATGCATCCCATCAACGTTTTTTTGCCCAATGGAAGAATAATGATTAGCAAATATCAGTAATGGAATTCTGAATAATAGAGACTCTAAGGGAACATAAATATCTTCTTTTCTTTTAGAAATAAGGATACTGAAACCCAGTGTAATTAAGAAACTTAGATATAGGCTCTACATCTAGGTAGGGAGTAATCCACAAAATCATAAAATTAGTGAGGGTGATGACCAGGCTCCACCTGAGGTCTGGCACACATGTCAGTGGTCCATAATTATCCACTGAATAAATAAATAAACTAGAATTCTTTCTAGGATGCCAAGTTTAGCAAGATGCTGGGGTGATTGTGGCCAAAATCACCAGGTGTGAAAGTATGATGACCTTAAAGTTTTTCCAAACACCAGTTGCTTAACAGAATATGTGAATTCTCACCGCGGCAACATGGTGCATCATGGTAAATTCTCCTCAGATATACAAAATTTGAAAATCTGCTGTATTCAGTCCATCCTGGCTGTATTTACATATTGCATCAGTATCCAACTTTGAGTTTTTGATCAGCAGTTTAGATTTCTAACAAAACATGCAAGAAAAGAAATTTCCAAGTTTAGCAGAATTGGTGACAACAATAAATCAAACTTGAATTCTTCAGCACTATATGGCTGTTTCTTCTCTTAGTGTTTATAAATATAGATTTTAGTCTTTTTTCTTCTGCCAAATAGGCTCAATTTCAAGGTTTTAATTCAAAGATAATACCTAGAATAATTTACAATGTTTTGATCTGGCACAAATATTTATGAATATCTCATGTATTCATGGTTGATGTGGCACATCTCCTTGTACTGTCAAATTCAATAAAACAGACTTTTATTGAAGCCTGCTGCATGCCAGAGACTTTGCTTCCAGAAATTCTGGGCACAGTAAAAAATAAAAGTTTCAAAGTTAAAAAATTAATTGAATGAAGAATGGATGGGGCAATTTGTTCTATAACATTCCAAAGATGTTATTTGCTTGGTGGTTTTTGGTTAGTCAATTAGTGGTTGTTGGTTCCCTATAAAATGAAACAAAGAGGCCATAAAACTATATAAATAAATAAGTTATTTTATTTATTTATAGGCATGATGATATTTGAGGACAAAGCAAAGACAAAGTAGAAACTCCTAAGTTGGAGCCTTGAATCCAGTGCGAACTTGGTCATATTACCTCAGCTTTTAACCTAAGTTTGTCTGAGAATTGAATGGATTTTCTTGCAGATTTCTCACATGGACGCTGAGTGAATTAATGGCTCTGTCGAAAATAAAACTGAAGCTGCAATCAGCTCTTTGTTAGTAATTACAATTATGCTCACCCTCCTGCCAGGTTAAACTGATTTGAATCAATTTTAAGATTTTAAAGATTCAAATAACTTGTCCAATATTATCTAATCAGCAAACTCGAGGAAGTAAGCTAGTTCCCATACAGGTGAAGTGTAGCCTAAGACTGATCGACAGAGGTGTTACAAAAGATCAGAGGTGCTGGCTGTGGGGTGGGACACAGAAAATGTGAATAAAGTAGTGTTAGATCATCTCTCCCCACAGTGGAAGAGCTCATAGTTTTTATTTGTTCACTTTCTTTGTTGCTGGAGGAAATGGGATTTTTACACTTTCACAGAGCATTAAAACTATGACTTGTATTTCGCATTTGTATGTAATAGGTTGCATGGTCCGTAATGCCCAGTAGTTGCCTCTGCCTCTCAACCCTCCTCCTCCATGCCCCGCCTCCTGTCTTGTAGACATGTTCAGAGATAAATAAAACAACCCGAGTATATTAGATGGTGATGCTTATATTATTGCCCAAAGTACTAGAATCAAAATGATTAATATACCTCTTGATGGTCTAAACCTCAGAATCCTGGAGCATTTTTACAGTCAGAAAAACTGAGCCATTATTATTTCTCTTGAGTGGTTAAAGCAACTATGACGAAAAATGTCAACTGCTTTGTCTAAAGTCATTGACCAAATCCTGTGAGGGACCTGTCTGGAGCCCATGTATGACCTACAATTCCTAACTCTCAGGCTCCTAGGCTTTATTCTCTAGACGAGTTTTCTCAACTGGGGACAATTTTGATTGCCAGGGCACATTTGGCAATGCCTGCAGATGTTTTGGGTGTCATCTCGGGGGGTGGCTGATGTGAGATGCTGCTAAACATTCTACCCTGTACGGAATGCTCTCCCTGCCAGCAAAGAATGATCAGGCCCCAAATCTCAACACTGCTGAGGCTGAGAAACCCTGCCCCAGATAAAGGTTCCTCTTCTCTTTCAGTGTAATTTCAGAGAAATGAAGCCTGTAAATCAGACAAAGTTACCAGTCCCAAGCTTGCTTTTCATTAAAGCTACATGTCTCTTTTTTTCACTGTTTCAAGGGAAAGGGGATTTAATTGGAGCCAATCTATCAATTAAGGACCAAGTGATCAAGACCAACGCGGATGTGAAGGCGCTAACCTACTGTGATCTCCAGTGCATCATCCTCAAAGGACTCTTTGAAGTGCTGGACCTTTACCCAGAATATGCTCACAAATTTGTGGAAGACATTCAGCATGACCTCACATACAACCTTCGAGAAGGTCACGAGAGTGATGTAAGTCTCACTTCTAATTAGTGCTGAGTCCCAAACACACGGGGCCTGGAGATCATTTATAACAGGAAAGGCACATGTCCTGACCTCACTTCAAAAAGTCTCTGAGCAGATAAGGTAGGACTGTTCAGTTACTAATTGAGCAGTTAGATAATTAGCTACAAGTCAAACCTGGAGATTGTTATCAAAATTTTAGGAAAGTATTATTTACGGATGACTTCTCTTAATTCAGTTTCTTTCTTTTTTATTTTCATGTGCTTATAGCCAAAATCAATTTCAGGGACATATAATATTCAGCTAGAGATGTGTGACTTCTCCCGAACTGAAAGATTTCTGGATAGAGTATGTGGTGCAGAGTTTGCTGTGTGTGTAATTATTCACTACTCCACTGGCTTGACATGCATTTTGCTTAAGAATATCTTCTTATTTGTTAACCGGTACTCAAAACAGCCTATCTTAAAATGACTAAAAATGCACGGAAGGATTCAAGCCAAAGATTGTCACGCTGAAAGCATAATGAACATTTTCTGAAATTATATATTTGCTGCATGTTTCAGTTTATACAAACAGCTTTCCTGTCAAAATATGTACCAAACTGCATCCCGTGATTAAGCTGCTCATGAACATGACTTCATTAGATGTGTCAGAGAGACCAATGATTTAATAGGGATGATTGTTGAAAGGCAAACCAGAGCACGTACGCAGAGCATTCTCTATGAACAGAAGCCTTGATCTGCTGCCTTGAGCTGCCCCAGATATCTGCTATACTCGATTTTTTCCCTAAGGGTTTAAGAAACGAAGCTCTTGTTTTGACTCACCCACTTGTGGGGACATTTTGTTCGTCATCAGTATTCTCCACTTGAAAGGTAAAGAATGAACCCAAATTGCATATGACTTCATCTTGGTGGAGGATGTCAAATGGCACAGTATGTAGATGGTATCCCTTTCTGACGTTCAAGATCACCACTTTTGAATGTGTGCTTCTCTCCATTGATGATGACAAGCGGCAGAGGAGGTATCGATATTTATTGCAAACTTACTTGTGCTAAGTACTCTGCCTGTGTAAAACATCTCATTTAGTGCTTAAAGCCACTGTTGAAGGTGAGTGTCAACTAGGTTTTACAGGACAGGAGGCAGATGCAGAATGGTTAAGTAACGTGTGTGAGGTCACACAAACTTGTAGGTGGCAGGGACAGAATATGGGCACAGGGGTCTGTCATTTTAAAATCTGTAAACTCGTAGTTATGTTGTCTCTTATTTATTTATTTATTTATTTTTGGCGGCATTGGGTCTTCATTGCTGCGCGCGGGCTTTCTCTAGTTGTGCCGAGCGGGGCAACTCTTCACTGCTGTGCACGGGCTTCTCATCGTGGTGGCTTCTCTTGTTGTGGAGCACGGGCTCTAGGCGTGCCGGCTTCAGTGGTTGCAGCACGTGGGCTCAGTAGTTGTGGCTCATGGGCTTAGTTGCTCCATGGCATGTGAGATCTTCCCGGACCAGGGCTCAAACCCCTGTCCCCTGCATTGGCAGGTGGATTCTTAACCACTGTGCCACCAGGGAAGTCCCCTGTTGTCTCTTCTTCTTGAAGACACTCTTCTTGTCTTCCCTTTCAATAAATCAAGGTCTATGACTATAGTTGCCTTTTGTGCTCTCCACGACAGCGTAATGTGACAACTATTTTTGAAGAGTGGAGGTGAGTTAGGGCATCGAAGCCACCAAAAAGGGAAAAAGAAATGAGGGAAGAGAGGAAGAGCCAACATTCCTCAGCATAGACAAATGGAAAATATGGGATCTCAACCCCTAGTTTCTTCTTATTTGGTTACTTTTAAGAATTCTTACCTTTAATCCATTTTTTATCTTCTTCTCTTTGCTGAAACATTAATCATAGTGATTTTAAAACTCCAGTGTCTGAATTGCCAATGAGACTATTTTCGTGATCTGTTATTTCTCTTGTGTGTGGTTTTTTTGTTTGTTTGTTTCCTTTTAGGTTATTTGGCCCCCACCCCTTTTTTAGCAGATATCATGATTTTGCTTCATTGTAGATATTGTTTATGAAAAAGTGTTCACATTGTTTCCCTCCAGATAGGGTTATAGTTTCTTTTGGCAGGCAGATAGAGTACCAGCAAATCACTTTCATCCTGCCCACAGTTTCTCTTCAGCTTTGTTAGGCTGATCTGTTTCAGTTGTGCCCTTACTCTGGTGCTATAGCTCTCACTCCTAAGTAAGACATGATTTTTTTCAGGATCTCAGCTAAAATCCTTGGATGTTCACCAAGGCTTCTCCAATTTGGCAGGCCTTGAATTCCAGCCTGCATCTCCTGAGCATCACATGGTTATGGAAATCATCTGGTTTCTTGGAGCACCACCCTGTGTAGGCTCAAATGGGGAGCTGGCTGATGCCTCAAGGGCCCCATTGATGCAGTTCCCTCCTCTCTGGGGTTTATTCATCAAATCCCAGGTGGTTTGGTACACCTAAACGTCCTCGTCCAGGAAGACTGTTCCTTTCTCTTCCACCTCACACTGAAACGGCTGAGTGTCTCAGGAAAACACCTGGATAAACATGGTCCTCACACTGATGGACTTCCCTTTTCCCAGGCAACACAGCCCTTCAAGTCTGACCTAAGTTGCTTGCTCTCCAGTGCTTTCAAACAGTTATTTTATATATTTTGTCCAGATTTATAATTATTTTTTAGTTCGATATAAGCCATTTCATTGTGGCTGAAACCAAAAGTCTTGCTTCTTTACAGAGGACTCCTTCTAAGTTACATTTTAAGGGCTAATGGGAACTGGCGCTTACCTCTGAGACCCTTATTGTTTTATATTTTGTGTTTCCTCATCTTGTATCACTCAGAAGTTCTATTTACATTATATCCAAGATCCTGGGATGCTATACCTTCTAAAGGTAAATTTGGACCACCCTGACCCATAATTTCATAACCCGGGGGAGAAGTCTTGTGCTGTTTCCAAGGATACTATGACTTTGGGGGGAGCTTATATTCTGACGATTACCTATGGTCATGGATTCCTGCTCTCTGCTCTGCAACTCTGGTGTAAGACCAGTGTGGAACCCAGCCCCCTCCTTAATACCCACACATGTGCCAACAAAAATATCCAGTCACACAGGGTTTCTGGTAGGTTGAAGCCCGTGTGAAAGGTTGGTCAATGAGTCCTAGAAGGAGGAACATTTGCATGATGGAAATGCAAACAGTATAAATGTGACTTCACTCTATATCCTTATTCTTAAAACTCCTGTGGCCTCCCTGCCCCGTTGTTCAGCCCTTTATTCTTGGTCTCACCTCCTCTCCTCTTCATCCTTTCCCTTCATCCACAAATTCCCCATTGTTTCTGACACATATTAGCTTAACTCTCTCTGTTTGATTGCCTTGTGTCTTTCTAATTTTGCCTCTGGGTATCACTTCTATCCCAAGTAGTTTATAAACTATCAGGTGACAGAGACTGTTACCAGAACATCTGGATAAAGAGGAGACTGATCAACCCATTTTGAAATAAAGACCAAAGAAGCATTTTAAGAAATAGTCAAAAGGTATGCATGTAACAGTAAGCTGTGACTCTAGAATTCTGTTAAATTACGTAACTTTAGAATAGTAGCCCATCCAATTCCCACAGGAAAACTAATTAAAATGTGTAAAATATTTTCTAAGTTTGTGAAAAGGCTACCTAGTACTGTTTTGATCTCATGCTAATTAGGAGTTTTATGCACTCAGTGTATTCTCTGTGTTTGCCCTTATTTATATCTCCTAGATGACCCCAATAATGACATAGATTAATTTAGTTATTTCGGTCTATGGAGATGCTAAGAAATTTGCTTCACACCTTCTCATGGTAAACCCTATAAAATTGATTTTAGCACAGACACATCTGTTGTTGGTTGTGAAATTTAGTTTGCCTTAATATAAGAATTTTGAATTTGAGATAAATAGTGATGGAAGAGTATCTAAAATATGTTTTCAAAAATTAATAGTGCTAAAACACTGAAGATCAGATATTGCTATGGCTATGTGTAGATATGTTCTGGGTTTGCACATCGTGGACTCTGACTTGGTGGTAAGGTTGTGAAGCAGCAAATGGCAATGGTTGTTGGAAAAAGGTGATAAATTCTCTGGTTTTACCTTAACGGGTTACTCAATGAAACCTATTAACTTTTTTTTGTCATTTTTTTTACTGAAGTATAGTTGATTTACAGTGTTTCAAGTATATAGCAAAGTGATTCAGTTATACATTTATATATGTATTCTTTTTCAGATTATTTTCCATTACAGGTTATTTACAAAATATTGAGTATAGTTCCCTGTGCTCTACAGTAGGTCTTGTTTATCTATTTTGTATATAGTAGTGTGTATATGTTAATCCCAAATTCCTAATTTATCCCTCCTCTCTTTCCCCTTTGGTAACCATAGTTTGTTTTCTGTGTCTGTAAGTCTGTTTCTGTTTTGTAAATAAATTCATTTGTATCATTTTTTAGATTCCACATACAAGTGATTTCATATGATATTTGTCTTTATCTAATTTACTTAATTTAGGATGATAATCTCTAGGTTCATCCATGTTGCTGCAAATGGCATTATTTCGTTCTTTTTTATGGCTGAGTAATATTCCATTGTGTATATGTACCACATCTTCTTTATCCATTTCTCTGTTGATGGACATTTAGGTTGCTTCCATGTCTTGGCTATTGTAAATAGTACTGCTATAAACATTGGGGTGTATGTATTATTTTGAGTTAGAATTTTCATCCTTTCCGGATATATTCCCAGGAGTGGGATTGCTGAACTGTATTGCAACTCTGTTTTTAAAGGAACCTCCCTACTGTTCTCCACAGTGGCTGCACCAATTCACATTCCCACCAACAGTGTAGGAGGGTTCCATTTTCTCCACACCCTCTCCAGCATTTATTATTTGTAGGCTTTTTGATGATAGCCATTCTGACCAGTGTGAGGTAAAACCTCTTTGTAGTTTTGATTTGCATTTCTCTAATAATTAGCAATGTTGAGTATCTTTTCATGTGCCTATTGACCATCAGTATGTCTTTGGAGAAATGTCTATTTAGGTCTTCTGCCCATTTTTTGATTGGAAACCTATTACAGTTTAAGTGTGTTGGTTACCTCATTTTTTCCCTTAGTTTTCCATTATTTTTATATAATCTGATCAGCATAAAAAATAAAGTCTCCTCATTCACTCTCCCCACCCTTTAGTAAAGAGAGAAATATTTCCCAAGGTTCCTGAGTGTCAGTGGCCTCTGGGTGAAGGTCTTTGAAATGCCACCTCCACTACAGCACAAGAGGTTACACCAAATTTCAGAGAAGGTTCCTGAACAGAGACAAGGGAGCCTGTGAGGAGCACCCACTTTTAGCAGCTTTCCTCCAGTTTTGATGTATTTGATGGTATGTGGGTGATTTATGGTGCTGACCCATAGCTGCTCAGAACCTCAAGCTTCATCACAGTACCCCAAACCCCCCATCAACACACACTCTCTCTACACACCAAGCACCATATTTCAATAGTGTAGTTACAAAACTATGCATTCCGGTCTTGACTCTCGAGTGAAACAAGCACATTTATAGACATAATTAATGGAAAACTTTCCAGAGTGGTCATATACATCAGATGACACCTATATATTACAACATAATTAAATGTAAAAGTTACATGCTAATGGGAGAGTCAACTTGCTCTCACCAGCCTGTGGGGTGTGTATGGGGTGGGAGGGTGGGCAGGTAGGTAATGAGACATATCTCCCTGACCATGACAAAAGAGAAGTGACATAATGGTTCTCCCTGTCTCTATTCTTTTTCTTTAAATTGAGTTATAATTAACAAACAATATTAGATTAGATTAAGATGTACAACATAGTGATTCAATATTTTTAGATCTTATAAAATGATCACCACAATAAATCCAGTTGCCATCTAGCACCATACAAAGTTGTTATAATATTATTGACTGTATTCCCTATGTGTATGTTACATCCCTGTGACTTATTTATTTTGTAGCCAGTTTTTTTTTTTCACTAGTCAGAATTTTTTACCTCTTAATCCCCTTCACCTATTTCATTCCACCCCCCAACCCTCTCCCCTCTGACAATTGCCAGTTTGTTTCTGTTTAATTCTGTTTTGTTTGTTCTTTTGTCTTTTAGATTCCGCATATAAGTGAAATCATACAGTACGTGATTTTCTCTGTCTGACTTATTTCACTTAGCATAATACTCTCCAGGTTCATCCATGCTGCTGCAAGTGCCAGGACTTTATTATTTTTATGGCTGAGTAATATTCCATTGTATAGTATACCACATCTTCTTTATCCATTCATATATCGATGGATACCTAGATTGTTTCCATGTCTTGGTTATAGTAGGTAGTGCTGCAGTGAACATGGGAGTGCATACATCTTTTCAAATTAGTGTTTCCATTTTCTTCAGATAACTACTCAGAATTGGAATTGTTGGATCATATGGTATTTCTATTTTAAGTTTTTTGAGGAACTTCCACACTGCTTTCTGTAGTGGCTACATTAATTTATATTTCCACCAACAGCACATGAGGGTTCCCTTTTCTCAATATCCTTGCCAGCACCTGTTATTTATTGTCCCTTTTGTGATAACCATACTTAAAGGTGTGAGGTGATAGCTCATTTACGTTTCCCTGATGATTAGTGATATTGAGGATCTTTTCATGTGCCTTTTGACCATCTGTATGTCTTCTTTGGAAAAATGTCTATTTAGGTCTTCTGCCCATTTTTTAATTGGGTTATTTGGTTTTTTGATACTGAGTTGTATGAGTTCTTTATATATTTTGGTACCAACCACTGATTGGATATATCATTTACAAATACCTTCTCCCATTCAGTAGATTGCCTTTTTGTTTTGTTGGTAGTTTCCTTCCCGTGTAAAAGCTTCTTAGTATGATGTAGTCCCATTTGTTTATTTTTGCTTTTGTTTCCTCTACCTGAGGAGTCATATCCAAAAAAATATTGCTAAGACCAATGTCAAAGAAGTTCCTGCCTATGTTTTCTTCTAGGAGTTTTATGGTTTCAGGTCTTACATTTAAACCTTTAGTCCATTTTGAGTTTATTTTTGTATATGGTGTGAGAAAGTGGTTCAATTTCATTCCTTTACAAGTAGCTGTCCAGTTTTCCCAACACCATTTATTAAAGAGACTTTTACTGCATTGAATAATCTTGCCTCCTTTGTCATAGATTAACTGACCATATAAGTGTGGGTTTATCTCTCAGCTCTCTCTTCTATGCCATTGAGCTTCATGTCTGTTTTTGTGCCAGTACCATACTCTCTGATTACTAGCACTGTAGCATAGTTTCAAGTCTAGGATCCTGATACCTTCAGATTTGTTCTTCTTTCTCAAAATTACTTTGGTTATTTGTGGTCTTTTGTGGTTCCAAAAAACTTGGGGGATTATTTGTTCTAGTGTTGTGGAAAATGCCATTGGTATTCTGATAGGGATTGCATTGAATGTGCAGATTGCTTTATGTAGTATGAATATTTTAACGATATTGATTCTTCTAATCCATAAGCACGGTATAATTTTCCATTTGTTTGTGTCATCTTCAATTTCTTTCCTCAATGTCTTATAGTTTTCAGAATAAAGGTCCTTTGCCTCCTTGTTTAAATGTATTCCTAAATATTTTATTCTCTTTGTTGAAATTATAAATGGGATTGTTTTCTTTATTTCTCTTTCTGATAGTTTGTTATTAATGTGTAGAAACACAATAGATTTCTGGATATTAATTTTGTATCCTGCAACTTTAATTAATTCATTTATTAGTTCTAATAGTTTTTGGGGGGGGTTTCTATATGCAGTATCATATATCTGTAAATATATACATACATACTATCATATCTTCTGTAAATAGTGACAGTTTTACTTCTTCCTCTTTAATTTGGATGACATTTTTCTTTTTCTTGCCTAATTGCTATAGCTAGGACTTCCGATACTATGTTAAATAAAAGAGGAGATTGGGCATTCTTGTCTTCTTCCTTATTTTAGAGGAAAAGCTTTCAGCTTTTCACCATTGAATATGATGTTAGCTGTAGGTTGTCATATATGGCCTTTATGATGTTGAGGTACATTCCCTCTATATCTACTTTTTCTAGAGTTTTTATCATAAGTGCATGTAGAATTTTGTCAAATGTTTTTTTTTCTTTCTGTACCTTGAAGGAATGGCCTTGTGGGATGTGGGAGCATCCCCTGTGTAGACTGCTTGCACCCATCCTTGCCTCTTTTCTTAAACCCTTACCCACCCTATTTCCTCAAGTCTACAGGAGAAACCTTTTCAAAATATAAATTGGAACATGTCATTCTGTTGCTTAAAGTATTTCAATGGATCCTCATGAACTGTTAATAAAATCCAGACTTCCCACCATAACTTTCAAGATTCTCTGCATTCCAACTCCTGCCTGTCGTTCAAACTTATCTGATACATCAGATATCAACTCGTGTCCAGCATTGCATTCCAACAAACTGGCCTGCTTTCTCCTTACACATGCCAGGTGCCTGCCTGCCCCTCATGCCTCAGTGCCTTTGCATTGCTATTTTTTCTTTCTCCAGTGCTACTCCCCTGACCTTACCTGACTGCCTGCCCTGGAGTTTGCCTCTCCCAGTTATCCTCTGTCACATCACCTTGTTTATCTTTTTCATAGTGTTTAACAAGATCTCAGTTACTTTAATACATATGTTTTCATGTTCATTGTCAGTTTCTCCTGCCAGAATGTCTATTTTATTCAGACTTTGTCTTGTTCTATATATATCCTCAGTGCCTAAATCAGAGCATGGTGCAGAATCAACATTTAATATATATTTGATACTTGAATGAATAAATGTCAAAAATCTTACTTTGGGACCTGGAACCTATGTGAAATTTTGAGAAAATGAATTAAGTCCTAAAGAGAGCAGCCTATATAGCCAGTAAATGGAGTCTAAAATGAAAAGTTATGGGACTTTAGAATTATATATCTTAGAAGTAACAAAAGCAAAGAGAGTGTCAATAGTAGAATTTGAAAGAACAAATTAAAAGAACAGCTAAATTGCAAAACAGCAATTTTTCAGTTCCCCTAAGTTCAGGACAAGAAGTTTTCAAAAGCCATAGGAGGAATTTAAGCTGAAAAATAGGGGAAAAAAACTCTTGCTATGTAGGTAATATAATTTCTCCAAGTGGTTTGGTATAGTAGGTATTAAGATGAAAAAAAAAAAAAAGATCTACCTTCAAATCTAAGGTAACACATATATTTTCAGTAGACATAGATTAACTGTTACAACAATAATACCCCCAGAAAGTAGAGAACTTTTAAACATCAAATAATTCTGAACTGTTATTCACCTCACTTTTATTGCCCAGGGCATGAGGCCACAAATTTTTTGGATGAAGCGAGCATGTGGAAAACTCCAGGGTCTAGTAGAGCAGCTTATCTATGGTTATAAAATATTTGATCAGAATGTAATACACAGGTCTGTTGCCCTAAGTGGTAAACTTAGGTAACTAGGTATAAAGTCTGTAGTATATATGATGGTCAAGCATGTCTCATATTTCTTAATCAGCATTAGCCTCAGTGGAATCTGAATATGAATTTATATTTCTATTTGGGTATGGACCATAAGTCTTTAATATGCAAAGGTGAATCTTTACCTCCAGTTTTATAGGCAGCCCTATCTCAAATGCAAATGTCATTGGAAGAAGCATCTAATTCCCAGGCCCTATTTGAGTTATGTTCACTTGAACCTCTTGGCACTAGACAATTTCTTCTATAATTAAGCTGTACTGTATCCATGAGGTTCGACTCCTTGCTTCTTCCCTTAGATAAAAACAAACCTGAATGGGTCTTTCAAGTGAAGTCTGTGATTTTCCAATATCTCTTGCTTCCTATGTGACTATATTACAATTTTTTTCAAGATTATAGTGAAAAGAGAGTGATTTCCAAAGGAGGGACTTGGTTTAAATTTAGTCCCCATTTCAGTCTCAAATAAGATTGGGCTGCCTGGAAGCAATTTTCTTGAAAATGATTTACTGAATAGTAATAATTTAAAAAATCATATCTGACAG
This sequence comes from Lipotes vexillifer, assembly GCF_000442215.2. Lineage (NCBI taxonomy): Eukaryota > Metazoa > Chordata > Mammalia > Artiodactyla > Lipotidae > Lipotes > Lipotes vexillifer. The sequence continues at coordinate 2,845,602 of NW_006798629.1, read as the reverse complement.
CCCAGATACTTAGCTCTTCAAGAGTAGCCTGTGTGTAGGTGTGCATCTGCTAGCACAGTCTTGTGTAATAAGAGAACATAATTAATTCTGCACCTTTCTGAGATAATTGTTCTTAGAAAATTGCATATTGAAGGACTCACATGGCATTTTACCATGTCAGCTTTCCCTGCCATCCCAGGCTCAACAAGTGTTTTGCTGGTTGTGTATTTTAAAATACTCTCCCGTAGGGAGCAAATCCCCTTCCTTGAAGTATCTTGTGGTGAATGGTTTTACCTACCCTACACTTCTATGGTGCTTAAGACAGTGTCAGGTGTGCTGGGAAAAGCTCAGTAAGTAATGGCCTGGAAACTTTACCTGCATCCAGTGTATATTTTATGTTCTGAAACACTCATACAGGTGTTTTCCAGTGGATTCAGAAGTTGTGGCAAACATAGTACCTTAAAGGAAGAGATCATGTTTCAGTGTTCTCAGAGCCTAGTATTGTGTTCATGCTTGTGGCACTGAGTAAATGAAGATTGCTGTTGAATTTCTTGCATATGTTGACCTGTCCTACTTGCTCTGGCTGCAGCACAGTGACCCTCATTTTCCTCTTCTCTTCTTAGTGGTTGCTGTGCTTACTGCTTCATTCCCTCTACTATATCAGTCTTGTCCCCACCTTTTGCCCCTTAAGGAAGATCTTAGGGAGGACTGGACTAAGTTTACACTCCCCTCTACCCCTGAAGTTTTGTTTCTCCTGCTTGCGCCCCAGCCCCAGAGAGACGAAGGCTTTATAACTTCCAAACGCTGTAAAGCAAAAGAAAGAGGTTACCCTCACCCCTTCTCAAATGACAGACTGATTCTTTTTAAAATTTTTCTTTTAGGACAGTTAGTGTGGGGCATTGGCAAAAGGGCCGGCCTGAGAAGCGTGGTAAACTTGGGGGCAATTTAGAAGGAGGTTATCTACTGTAGGCAACAGAAATCCAACTCAATTGTATACGCCCGTGTAACTTACCACCAGAAACGAGAAATAGAACATGTCCATTCCCCCAGAAAGTTCCATCGTGCCTGTTCCTAGTCAATCTTTCAACCCCCACTATCTGATTTCTATCGACCTAGATTCGTTTTGCCAGTATTTCGGTGTCACAAAAATGGAATTATTCAATATGTACCCTTTTGAAGCTGGCTTCTTTTGCTTAACCTAATGTTTTTGAGATATATCCATGTTGTTGAGTATATCAAAAGTTCTTTTTAATTGCTAAATATTCCATTATATTGATATATGATTTTCAAATCCATTCTCCTGTTGATGGATTCTGTATTGTTTCCAGTTTGGGATTCTTACGAATAAGGTTGCTTTAAACATTCTTATCTATGAACTTTTGTGGACATATACTTTCATTTTTCTTGAGTAAATACCAAGGAATGAAACTGCTGGATCCTAGAGAAATAATTCATCAAGCTGTTCACTTAAGATGTGTGCATTTATTGTACATTAATTATATCTTCAGAAACTATTGCAAATCAAAACAGAAATGCAGTTTTAAAAACAAATTATTATTGGTTTAACTCACCTATTTAAGACACTAAATGAACAACAATTTGTATTTTTCATTTCAATAAAACTTATAAATCAGTGGCAAAAATAATAAATAAATAAAGTGATCTGAAAACTGAAACCAGAATGAAAATCAACCTAAACTCTAAAATGCAAACAAGGCAGCAGGACCACAGAAGCCAAGTGCTGTGGACTGAATGTTTGTGTCCCCCACAAAGTTCATATGTTGAAACCTAACCCTGAATGTGATGGTATTAGGAGGTGGGGGCTCTTGGGGGTGATTAAGTCATGAGGATGGAGCCCCCATGAATGGGATTTGTGCCCTTATGAAATAGACCCTGAGAACACCCTCAGTCCCCTGCCATGTGAGGACATGGTGAGAGGACACCCATGTATAAACCAGGAAGTGGGCCCTTGCCAGATACAGAATCTTCCAGTGCCTTGATCTTGGACTTCCCAGCCTCCAGAACTGTGAGAAATAAATTTCTGTTGCTTTTGACTGAAAGAAAGTAAGAAAGAAAGAAAGAAAGAAAGAAAGAAAGAAAGAAAGAAAGAAAGAAAGAAAGAAAGAAAGAAAGAAGAAAGAAAGAAAGAAAGAAAGAAAGAAAGAAAGAAAGAAAGAAAGAAAGAAAGAAAGAAAGAAAGAAAAAGAAAGAAAGAAGGAAATCCAACTCAAATAGAGAGCTAAAAGCAGAGATTTATTATAAGGATTCCAAGTATCTTACATGATTAAATAAAATGCACACACACACACACACACACATATAACACACACAGACCCACATGCACACCTGGATCTCAGGAATTCTTATAATCAGGTTCTCAAGCTTCATTTCTTATTCTATTTTCTCTCCATTTCTTCCTTTTCTTTTTCTCTCCATTCTTATTTAGTAGATTTGCCATCTTTCTTTCCTCATCCAAATGGCAGGAAATGGTGACAGCAGCTCCTCAATTCCAGGGGGCAACAGATTAAGCTTAACTCTTAGTTGATTTTAGATTCCTGTGGAAAGACTGAGTGGGTTCAGCTTAAGTGCCCACTCAGATTTTATCACTTTGTGTGTGTGTGTGTGTGTGTGTGTGTGTGTGTGTGTGTGGTGAGGGGAGAGGGTCAAGGATGAGGAGAGATCACACTGTGGTAGAAACCACAGTGGTTTCCATGACAACCCAGTGGACTGAAGAGTTAAGAGACAAGATCCAGAAAAGGGGAGGGGGGTACTCAGAAGTCGTTGGACGAATGAAGCAAAGCTAGTGATTGTGTGTGAATTGTGGGTCATCACATCACTGTAAGTTGTACAATCATAACTCAGCAACATTTTCTTGGAAACCAAATTCCATTTAAATATATATTAAAGATAAAATCAAGAACACACAAAGATTTAAACATCTCTAAATGGGCTCATGTTTCATCTCCTCTGTATTCTCTTCTGTGTAGCCTTCTGTCAATCAAATAGCATGAAGCATACCCTGCAAAGAGCTCAGCCACATTTCCATGACATCTGGGGGTTTCAGCTTGTGTTTTCAAGTTGAACCGTGAACAGTTTGATTTTTAAGCTCCTTGGAGGGAGATGGGGGTTAGCTGGGTTGGGAAAGTCAGAGGATGAAAAGGCCACCTGCCATCCCATCAACAAGACAAAAAATGTCTTTCATTCCCTACCTCCCTGGTTATTTTACCCTGCAGGGAACAGCAGATATTCAGCCTGAAATAAAAGGTATCAAATCTACATATGTACACACATGCACACCTCAACTTGTGTGCATTCCTTGAGAATGAAAAACTACCTAGGCTACATCCACCAGGAATTCTCAACCCAGCCCCACTTGGAGGGACCCAGGTCTCCATTCCACACTGCATTCTCCATGGCTGTTTAAGTCTTAGGGGTCCAGAGCTCGCCCTCTTCAAGGTCTGTAGGTTGGGATAACAGAGCCCTGCCCTCCTGACAAAGGCTCTGTGAAATAAAGATGATGTTGATGCTGCTGATGCTATCATGGCTCCTAGGAACAAAACTGTATGTGAAGCACTTTACAGACATTAACATTTTTATTCCCACAACAGTCATGGAGATAGGTTGTTAAATTCACGTACTAGACAAGAAGACTAGTTAAGGATAAGATAGGTTAAAAACCTGATCCAGCATCCCTCAGCAAGTAAGCAAGGGAAATCAGGAACTACAATTTCAGTCCCAAACCACCTGGCTCCAAAACCCAGTTGAAACTTAGTGTAAGTTTATCCATCAAAACAAAGTTAGAAGGCTTCTTTGGTGGCTCAGTGGTTGAGAGTCCGCCTGCCAATGCAGGGGACACGGGTTCGTGCCCCGGTCCGGGAAGATCCCATATGCCACAGAGTGGCTGGGCCCATGAGCCATGGCCGCTGGGCCTGCGCATCCGGAGCCCGTGCTCTGCAACGGGAGAGGCCACAACAGTGAGAGGCCCGCGTACCGCAAAAAAAAAAAGTTAGAAATTCTCGCTCTGTCCCTCAATCCTCTGAGCACTAAATGCCAGCTGTATTGTAGGCTAACGGAGCATTCACAGGAAATATGTTTCCCTGGGAAAATGAGCTTCACATGCCAAATGTATAAGTAAAACATGAACGACAGAACTTTTTGATAATTCATCAGGCAGTAACGCTTTGATTTGTGCCCTTTTTTCTGTAGGTTATATTTTAATGAGAAACTTTTTGAAAAATGAATCATAAGAATTCAACCAAGTTATAAGTGGAGAACTCAGTTGTATACATGTAACTTCCTTGAGAACAGGAACTACATTTTATTCATCTTTGTAATCCTTTTCCTCACGAAATTGCCTGCATGAAGTACATGCTTGATTAATACTTATTGGAATTTAATTCATTCCTTTGTATATATACACGTTTCCATATCCATAAAATAATAGAATGTTAGAACTGGAAGGGACCTAGTGTACCATCTGATAAAACTCAGTTTTTCTTTTGATGACAAGTGGCTTAAAGAGAAGGGGAAAAAGAAATTTACTCACATAACTAAAATTCCCATCTTATAGACCTAAATGAGTTAGAATATTCCCTCTGTACAAAGAGGACGTTCATTTTTGGATAAAATCTCCCATCAACCAAATGAAAACATGTGTTTCAAGTAAGATTCCATCAAAAGATCAAAATATATCTTATCAGGTTTCTCTTGTCAACGGATATTTAGCAGCACATCTACTGACAGGGAAAAGATACTAATGTTTACTAAGTATATATTATGACCAAGACAGTTTGTTTACAATACCTTATTATATTTAATTTGCCATCTTTGCATCGCCCCTGAGAGTTTGGATTTTCATTTCTGCTTTGGAGATGAAGGAACTGGGCGTCCAAGTAGCATGCTGCCTGAGATTACAAAATCAATGAAAGAATCAAACAGTATAGGAGCTTCCCTGGTGGCACAGTAGTTGAGAGTCCGCCTGCCGATGCAGGGGACATGGGTTCGTGCCCCAGTCTGGGAAGATCCCACATGCCGTGGAGCGGCTGGGCCTGTGAGCCATGGCCTCTGAGCCTGCGCATCCGGAGCCTGTGCTCTGCAATGGGAGAGGCCACAACAGTGAGAGGCCTGAGTACCGCAAAAAAAAAAGAATCAAACAGTATAAAATCAAGTTGAACTCTGGTATTCTGAATCCCAGCCTAGGATATTTGTCCACTAAAGTATTGTGCCACAAATCAGCACATAATTCTCCTAAAAGGGGATGTTCTCCTTCAGGCATTTTGACTTACAACAGAAGCTATACTGAATTTCCAGAAAAACATTCACTTTAATCTTCTTAACCCTAATGCTATTACTTGTCATGTCTCATCAAAAACCCATTGTGCCTCAGTATTTTAAGAAAGATTTCTCATTAACAAGAAGACAAGTAAGACAGCAGAACGACTATAGTCCGGCCATTCGACTTTTGCTCTCCCCTAACATTTGTGCTTTTATTTGCTCATAAATCCATCCATTTATTAAATAACCCTGTGTTCATGGACTAGCTCTGGGAGAATTTCTTCCCATTCAAGTATGTTTTTCAGTCTGCTATGCATATCATTCTGCTTTATTCTTCCCTTGCTCCATGTTCAAGGGTAAACTTGTAAAATCTCTACTCCATCATCATTTCAAATGTACAAAATAACATTTCAATTTCTTTCCAGACCCAGTTTCATCCTTGAAAGAAGTTAGAAGCCTTCTTATTAGTTGAATTTTTAAAAATCTTTGGTGTGTGAATATATCACATTTGCCAGCAAATAACACATACTCAGCACTTCCTGAAAGTACACACATACTTGCACACATTCATATAATTATGCAGAGGGATTGAGAGTATAAGTGAAAGAAGCAATATTTTAAATTTAGACTTTTGTTCACAATTCTCAATCAGTCTACAAATACTTTTCCTGTGGATAGGTTAGGACTTTTTAAAAACGTAACTTTACTCTGGGTTTTTTTTATGTTGTTGTTCAAGAATTTGATCTCCTGGAACTTGTTAGAATAACCTTGAATATTTTACTGCAGTAAATATTTCACCGTTTGGGCTATGCCAGTCTGATCATGTTTCACAGTTCATCCTTGGGGCTGTGTGCCATTTCTTCACACTAGTCCTACGAATACATCCCTGTAATCCCAACCAAACCCAGATTCAACTGTTACAGTACGGAGTCAGTGAGTGGTCTGATTAAAGCTGTTGTAAATGATGTAAGTTAGTGGAAATTAACTTAAAATTAAAAGCAAGTTACAAAACCCCATGGTAAACATCTTTACAGTGCTTTTCTTGTGAAGTTCCCCAACAGGATGGAGACCACAGAGAAGAAAGCATATGGCGGACACAGTCTGCTTACACATCAGGCAGAGCTGGAGGCCTCCGGTTTCATCAGATTCAAGGCATCCATAAACACACCGTTTAAACCCAGCAATCTGCAATGCCAGAAGAGTGGCAGCTTTGACTAGAGTTAACAGTAGCCAAATGGTTAGAAATATGAAGTAAACAAGATGCCAAGTTAGGGGGAAAATGGAAGTGCCTTGAAATTATGAACTGGAAGGCCAGCATGCAGTAATAATAACTCGATGGGGGTGGAGGGACAAAGGGAGATGCATTTCTGTCAAATGAACTGGGACTTAAAGGATTTGGTTTCCACGTCACTGAGGAAAATGATTCAAGAAATTTCTAAGATGAACATCTGCAAGTTGCTAGGCTTTTGTGATGTGGTAATCCCACTTATATTTTCCACCCTGAAGATTAAGCAGAGCACATGGTGACCGATCTACGTCACTGCATTTTGCCAGCATTCATAAATAGTCCCAAGTCTGACTAGTGCTAATGAAGTGTATTTATATTCTAGGTTATACAGTTTACATTTTTCCTTTGAGGCTATTAGTCACCCTTTTTTCTTGATGGTACAGAGTGTTAGCATCATATATGGGAAAATACCAGAATTACCAAAACAGGCTTCTGTCAAAAAGAGTGGTGAATGGTAGGTAATAGAGTCAGTACACATACAAGTTGAGTGGCTTGGAGTAAAGTTGCTTTCCTTTCAGTGCTTTCTTCCAGTTCCTCATCTCTGGCCTGGGTGATGTCGAACAAACTGTATCAGTTGGGTCAGGCTGAATGCTGTAACAAACAACCCCAAGTCTCCGTGATCTGATACAGTGCATAGAATAAGACCTACAGGGCATGTCTCATTCACATCACAATGTACAGGTGGTGGGCAGGTGGTGGCTTTTCCCAGGGCAACTCAGGGATCCAGGCTTCCTCTATTTGGTGGCACCATTATCCTTGAGGTCTCAGCATCCTCTGGAACTCAGAGTCCTCCACTGGAGACTTTGTACCTCAACAGCCAACCAGCTGAGAGAGAGAGGATGCAAAGGCTTTGTTCGCACCACTCAGGGACCAGACCTAGATCTCTGCTCACATGCCACTGGCACAGCCAGTCATATGGGTCTACCTAAGTGCAAGCAATCTGGGAAACCTCATCAAGCTGTGTGTCTAAGAGGATGCAACTAGTGAACCACCAACGTGTCCGAGCCACAGGCCCTTCTAGCGTTATTTTTCCATTATTTTTTAATTCCAGTTTAAGAAGGCTTTCAAACACTGAGAAAGGTATGTAACCAAACTAAACTGTGCTTTTGCTCTGTGTGTGTTTTATTTTACTACAGTGTTTTTATTTTGCCTTTCAATCAGAATTTGTTCTTCAGAAAAGACAGAATTGGCACACTTGACATCGCTTAGTATTTTGAGGAAAATGTGAGGAGTGGAAAATGAAGGCAGCTTGCTGGATATATGAGTGTGCCATCATTTTAAGGAAGCCTAGCATGTAAGAGTATGAATCTACCAAATTCATCGATAAATCAGAGGGTATTCATAACTATTGACTGAAAAAAAAAATGCACAACGTGAGAGTTGTGAGTTAAGTTTTATGTGGGGCAAAATGAGGCCTATAGCCCAGGAGACAGCATTTCAGATAGCTCTGAGAAACTGCTCCAATGAGGTAGGGGGGAAGGTCAGTATAGATGTGATTCTGGTGAAGGGGGAGTACATGCAATCAAGCACGTATTTTTTGCAGAAGGTTTCTGTTAGTCTCATGAAGGTTGCTGCTACTCACGAGGAGTGGACATCACCATGAAGGATTTTAGTGCTTTTCTAGATACAAGGAGATGCAAGAATTGGGCTCATAAAATTGTCTTCTGAAAATATATAACTATCTGGAAGACCTGCTCTGCCAGTTTTTCCCAGAGCACCAAGTGCCTCCTTCCCGATCTCCATCCTGGTCTCCTTTCAGGGGGTGTTGAAGGTCAGCAGCTGCAGTGGCTCATGATTTGATCCTTGTAGAGGTAGATGGCAAGTGCAAATTTATAGGTGACATACCTTAAAATATTTCTTCAGTTCTTCTAAATAAGTTACCACACAAGGTCACTTTAATGGGACATCCCCAAGTAAAAGTCAATGTTCGTTTAGAAATTCTGAGTGAATTAACAGAATGGGAAGAGTGAGAGGAGGAACAGGGTCTCAACAACAATAATTTAGGGCCAGTGCCGAGTACAAGTTATGCCTCCTGAGGATCTAATGGAAATTTATGGGGAAAATAAGACTTCCTCTGTGAGACTCCAAATGACCTTATTTTGGAAGCATCTTTATTCCCTAAAGGTGGTGTGCCTTCACAGTCCAACTAAGGCCAGAATTGTTCCTTCAAAGAACCAACATGTCCAATTTCTTGCAACCCCCAAAGAAACAACCTGACAAGCACAGTTCGACACGGGAGATGGGAAACCTGAAGGGGCAGAATTGACTTGCACAAATTTGTGTAAATAGCTATGAAAGCCTAATCCTTCCCATAGACTCACTTGTGCATATTCTGCAATCATAGAAATAATTGTCTTAAAACTTGGGGGAGGGGCTTCCCTGGTGGCACTTGAGAGTCCGCCTGCCGATGCAGGGGACACGGGTTCCTGTCCCGGTCCGGGAAGATCCCACATGCCATGGAGCAGCTGGGCCTGTGAGCCATAGCCGCTGGGCCTGCGCGTCCGGAGCCTGTGCTCCGCAACGGGAGAGGCCACAACAGTGCGTACTGCAAAAAAAAAATTGGGGGAGGGAATTCCCTGGTGGTCCAGTGGTTACGACTCTGCAGTTTCACTCCCGTGGGCCTGGGTTCAACCCCTGGTCGGGGAACTAAGATCCTGCAAGCCACATGGCCAGAAAAAAAAGAAAAAGAAAAAGAAAAACTTAGGGGAAAAAGTTTGTTCTGAAGAGTATTCTATGTATACGTTTCCTGTGTGTAACAAAAAGAATGATGTCTTTGTACGAATCTATAAGTAACAGTTAGATAGTTCTGTGAATTCAGAAAGACCCCACTATAAGAAGTTCTGCCCATTCTAAATGGATCTCCCTTACTCACTGTTCACATTTTTATGAAGAGGAGTTCCTCAATGGATATCACTGTGATTTTCCCCCAAATTTGAAATAGCCACTTTGTGACTAGGTTGCCATGTGATAACTCTTAAAGCTGGTCTGCATAATATAATTTCAAGAAAGAGCTCCTTGCCTCCCCTTTCCCCATGAACCTCTCCCCTAAATTCCTCACTGCTTATATTTTTATAGAACTTTTTAAAATATTTATTTGGCTGCATTGGGTCTTAGTTGTGGCACGTGGGATCTTCGTTGCCGCCTGCAGGATCTTGGTTGCAGCATGCATGTGGGATCTAGTTCCCTGACCAGGGATAGAATCCAGGCCCCATGCATTGGGAGTGTGGAGTCTTAACCGCTGTGCCACCAGGGAAGTCCCCTCACTGTTTATCTTTAAAGCTTGAGGAAAAGTCTATCCTCTGATGAAAGCTCAGTCTCAAAATATAAATTTTCATAAGAAAAGAAATAGAAAATACCCACTACTGTATAACTGGAGAGTGATTTCCCCCACAGGAAGCATGCTCTGGGTGAGAATGTTATTAGAAAAGAGACCCAGAGAGAGGAACGACATATTTAAAAAATATGATCAGGCATTTTTTTATCAATGACAATTTTTGATCTGGAAACTTCCTAGAGCACCACTGGGGGATCAAAATGCCAAACCAGACACACCTCTTCCTAAATTTCAGTGGCTTGGAAGTCCATTGTGAATTCTCACGAAGACTTGTTTTTAGTCTATATGTAATTAGTCAATATACCTTCCTTATTTTGCTCCACACATCAATTGTACAACAAAACCCTAACTTTATTTTTTAAATTAATTTTTATTGGAGTATAGTTGATTTACAATGTTGTGTTAGTTTCTGCTGCACAGCAAAGTGAATCAGTTATACATATACATATATCTACTCTTTTAGATTCTTTTCCCATATAGGTCATTACAGTGTATTGAATAGAGTTCCTTGTGCTATACAGTAGGTCCTTATTAGTTATCTGTTTTATATATAGTAGTGTGTATGTGTCAATCCCAATCTCCCAATTTATCCCTCCACTACCTTTCCCCTTTGGTAACCATAAGTTTGTTTTCTACACCTATGACTCTTATTTCTGTTTTGTAAATAAATTCATTTTTACCATTCTTTTTAGATTCTACATATAAGCGATATCATACGATGTTTGTCTTTCTCTGTCTAACTTGCTTCACTCAGTATGACAATCTCTAGGTCCATCCATGTCGCTGCAAATGGCATTATTTCATTCTTTTTTATGGCTCAGTAATATTCCATTGTATATATGTACCACATCTTCTTTATCCATTCATCCGTCGATGGGCATTTAGGTTGCTTCCACATCCTGGCTATTGTAAATAGTGCTGCAAGGAACACTGGGGTGCATGTATTTTTTCGAATCATTATTTCCTCTGGATATAAGCCCAGGAGTGGGATTGCTGGATCATATGATGGCTCTAGTTTCAATTTTTTAAGGAACATCCAAAACTTCTCCATAGTGACTGCACCAATTTACATTCCCACCAACAGTGCAGGAGGAAAACCCTAACTTTAGAATCTTGGCCTCACATCTACTAACTGTGAGACTTTCTTCCTCACCTAGAAATTGTTGAGTGTTTGCTAAAGGTGTGAACACCGTGATGAACAATATTCATCTTGCTTAAGTTTCAAAGATTTCTTTCATTACAAAATGAATGCCAAAAAAGTGTATGCATTTGGTCACGTAGAAGCTGCCTATGGCCTCACTATCGTGGCCCTCTATAGACCTCTTCTTATTTTCTGAAGCTGAGTGAACTTGCCCAAGGCACTATCGTTCAAGTACACAAAGTAGTTCATTTCAGTTTGCTGGTTCAAACACTGTCTTCTACAGACAGGGCTGTTCAACTTTTCTGTTACAGTATATAGCTGACAATGGTCTTCCTAGGCAGCAAATCAGGCATTTCGCATTAAGTTTAGAAGTGCCATCGGGAATTGTGATGCAAAAACTTCTCACTCCAAATTCAGCATCTTTGTTCACCAACCTGGTTTGGAACCAGAGTACTCGGCATGTATTCTGAAAATCTTATGAAACCAGCTATTGTGTTTCCTTACAATTACATAGTAGCGGGTTTTACAGGCTAACCAGGAGCCATTGTACCCTAATCAGAAGCTGGTCATTGGGGGGCCTCCACATAGTGAGTGTAAACTGTGTAAATTCTTCTAGCACTGATTACCCTGCTCAACTCCCAAATCACTGATTTGGTTTATAGCTCCTTAAGCGTGAAATCTTTAAAAGTGTGTGTCGTTGCTGAGAGATTTCTAGTTAGTTTTCTTCACACAATAGTGTGTATTTCCTTCCCTTTTCTTTCTAGGATAATATGAACTACATATTCGTAAATAACTCTCTCCCTCAAAATCATCCCATGTTTCCAAGTTTTTACATAAATATTAAGGGACTCCTTTGGGTTTTCTTTTAATTCCGAAGTCTTGTAATTCATACATTTGAATTCAAAGAAAGGAAGTTAAAATTGTGTTTAGAAGGGCTGTCATCCCATGCCACAAAAACATACATACTTTTCTTTGCACAGTACTGGGTGGAATACTTTATAAAAAGTAATAGCTTGACATTCTATTGATTTCTCTCTCAACCCAATTATCTGCTTCACTTGAGTAAAATGATGCATTTTCAAATTTTCCACAGGTATGAATATAGTCAGTAAGGCATTAACAATATATACAATTTGGGGGAAACTTGTGTTTAAGAAGTTTAATGGCCTCCTTGTTAAGAAGTCCTATACATGTGTGTATATAATATATATATATATATATATATATATATATATATATATATATATATGTTTTTAAGTTGGACAAACCCATCTGTGTGAACATTTAGTTCTGCATCATCTAGCTAATAATGCCCTATTCCTCACCAGCTCAATTCAAAGAAAAGTTTTCTTCATAACCAATGTATCAATAATAATACAATTACCACTTATTAACAGGAATTATATTAATGCCAGACACTGGACCAAATACTTTCCAAATGCAACAATGTGAGGACTTTTTTCACCATAAATTCTAGGTGAGAATTCCTTGTGGATCATTAAGTTGAAGTGATAAGAGATGTACACTTCCCAGCAGGTTCCAAATGCCTTCTTTCCCTGGAGAAGCAAGAGAGGCCTGGAAAGCATGGCACCACCTAGTCCACCTCTGGCAGGAATGCTGGACACGATGGCCAGCGGGAAGCAGAAGAGAACAGAAGGGACCCAGGGGGAGAGTTTCAGTGAGAGAATTTGGAGAGGCACCATTGTTATCACTAATGGAATAGAAAAGGAGGGGTCATTTTACAAAAGTCTTCCTGTGGTTTATCACCGTATTGCCTCCAAGGTTCTTGAAAGATATGGACCAAAAGATTAGAATTATTTTTTAATTACTTTTGGTTGCTGTACTACATTTCTCTTAATGTGACACTACATCAGATGTGGCCAGTCTGGTCTCCAAGATTGGTTCAGTTTACAGGTACGTATTTCATTTAATCCTTACAAGTTTAGTTATTAGCATCATTTTTGAGAGAAAGAGTGAGACATAAAATTCATTTGTGTTAAGCCATTGAAATTTAGCACATTTAGCTTTGTTACCTAAGCATTACTTATTCTATGACAATTAATATGCTTCCCAAGGTTCCATAGCTAATAAGTGACAAGACTAAGGCAATTCCAGCTCTTAACCCCACTGCTATACTACCTCCTACATGGGTCCCGTTCCCCACACACAGACCTTTCGTCATAATATACGTCAGTGAAGAGTTTTTGTGCTGCTTCCTACACTGTAGGAGCTGATTCTCTAGCTCCAGACATCAGTAAGCACTAAATTCAAGACTCACTTACTTGACATATATTTCCCACACCAGGAGCAATAGCAATTACCCAGGGGAAGAGAATTCTCCAAGTCTTAATAGTTTGTCTTGACCTCGAGGCCCCGGGTGAAATTGGGAAATGTCAAAATCATTAGTCTTTTCATTAAAATCTCATTTCTGTTTCTAAATTACAGAACAAGCAAAGAAAACATAATAGAAACTGTATTACCCACTTAGGGATTCAGACCAGCCTCTAAAATCTCTTCTTTTAGATGGTGGTGACCTCTCAGACATGTTAAGTTGAAGATGAATGCTCCCTATTCAAAGCCTATCCTTTCTCCAGAGGTTTCTAGTTCCTCCCATCTGCCACCTGCCATGGGCGTCATTCACTGCTTGTTGACACCTCCACTTGAGTCTGCAAGAGAAAGAAGCAGATGAGGAAATGAGACCTGCTGATTTGACAATTATTTATGATTTTTGTAAGAGTGGACATTTTAACTATGAGAATTATGGGGTTATTTGCAAGTATCCTTCATTCATATTCTCTTTATCCCAAACAGCCACCAATGCTGGTAATATTGCCGTCCCGTGAACAAGATAAAATCCGTGATAATCCCTGTTTCTGAACGGGGACGTGCGCTCCTTCAGTCTGCTCTGTGACTTAATCAGTGTGGCATTACTAACAAGGCAGAGATGTCATGAATCAGTAGTAGAGAAGAGCCTTGTAATTCACATCTCATTTCCCGATTGAGCAATCAGCTGCAGATAACATTCTCACCGGGGCACTTTCGTGCCTTATGAGATTCCATAGTTGAGAGGTCATTTGCAGACCACACAGGGGCTTATAAATCCTACCTGTGGGCCAAGTAGACAATGGAAATAGATTTCCTACCTTCCTTGGGCCACTGGCCCCCTGGGTTACTGTTAGGAGTCCTGGGTCTTTGTGGTGGGTTCCACTCACCTTTGCTTCCTTCCTGCCTCACAGTGGTCAATTTCTTAGTGGTTCGGCCTCTTGAAAAGAGCTTGAGAGTAAGGAGAAGTTGTTGGTAATGCCTCATCACTGCTGAGAAACCACTCACGTTCCTTTTAGAGGTGGCCTTTTAGCCTCCCGTGAAAGGCGGGGCCTCACACCCCGCCATCTCTCAGAATGCAGAGGGATTTTAATGGGTGGAGGGAATAGATAAACGAAATCAAAGAGCTCCCTTGCCAACTAAAAGAATTCATAAAAATTCTAATATCAGGGAAGAGTAAGCTGGGACGAAGTGAGAGAGTGGCATGGACATATATACACTACCAAATGTGAAATAGATAGCTAGTGGGAAGCAGCCGCATAGCACAGGGAGATCAGCTCGGTGCTTTGTGACCACCTAGTGGGGTGGGATAGGGAGAGTGGGAGGGAGGGAGACGCAAGAGAGAAGAGATATGGGGATGTATGTATACGTATAGCTGATTCACTGTGTTATAAAGCAGAAACTAACCATTGTAAAGCAATAATACTCCAATAAAGATATTAAAGAAAAATTCTAATATCAGGATAATTTACTATAGGGAAATTTAAGAACTTAAGGGGGAAAATGAGTTGAATGAATGGCCAAGATCAGGTATGAGCCTATGAAAGTTCCTATAAAAGGGTCTTCATTCAATAAAAGAGACAACAGTCAAGAATGCAATGGCACGTGTCACATCTAAAATGACTATTAATTTTAGTATATTTGATTTCCATTTGCAATTCAAGCTCAATAGTAAACTTGGGACCTTCTTTACACAGTTAAAAAAATTGTGGATTTGTTTTGCTTTGTTTGGCAGCAAATTATATGAGGACTAAGAGACCATTTTTCCTCTCTGGTCCTTGATGCCAGTGAGCAGTATTTTTCCAATTTAAGAGTCCTGTCTCATGAACTTATGGTTACCAGGGTAGAAGGGAGGGGGGGATAGTTAGGGAGTATGGGATTGACATGTACACACTGCTGTATTTAAAATAGATAACCAACAAGGACCTACTGTATAGCACAGGGAACTCTGCTCAATATTATGTAACAACCTAAATAGGAAAAGAATTTGGAAAAGAATAGATACATGTATATGTATAACTGAATCACTTTGCTGTACACCTGAAACTGACACCACGTTGTTAATCACCTATACTCCAATATAAGATAAAAAGTTTAAATAAAAAAGAAATAGTAGGGTATAACATGTTATTGAGAGATGTAAAGTCTCAGCCAAAAGCAATACAATTAAGAATATTAAACCTAAAAACAACAAAAAAAGTCCTCTCTCTCAAGTTCCCACTGGACTCACAGAGTGATAGAGTAATTTAGGTGGTTAGGATGGGGGAAAAGGAGACCAGCTACACAAAAACTTTTAAAACCAATGCACCAAAGCTGAGAATGTTTCTTTCCCAGTCTTCAAGGTTATGATGCCTTACTTCTGGTCATAACTTTGTGCCAGGCAGTGTCCTCAGCCCTTCTGCCTGCACTGGGCTTCTTCCATCCTGATGGAATGAAGGGCACAATCCCAAGGTGTGAACAGGTTGACCCTTACCCTTCTTGATCTCTCTCAAAACTTTATTGCAGCGACTTCATTTCCTGCTCTTGTGTCTTACTTCCCTTTTATCTTCCCAACCTCTATGACTTCAGTCTTTCTTTTTTTCCTAATTATTCCCATTAGAGATCACCAACAGTTCTTCTTATTGTCTAAAAGGTATAAAAACTCCATGTGGGAGGGACTCAAAATTGGAAAGCTGCCTTCCTCAAAACTTTCAAAACCATTGAGTCTTCTAGTGGCTGGAAAAATAAATATTTTCTATCCATGTTTCTCCCCGCTGGGGAAAGAATGCCTAGAATTCATCCGATTTCCTGAAAGATCTGTGACTCAGAAAAGGTTTACGAGGTGTTTGGATAACTTAGCCTCATGGGTTTTGGGGGTCGGATTTGTGACAACCATCAAACCAGATTAAATGCCATAGTATGTCAGGCATTTTTTCTTTCAGCCCAAGAAACAGCATTAACCATTGGAAGAGGTATCTGAGAAAACTCATGATTCTATGGAAGGTACACTGAGAGTCAGGAGGCTTCTGGGCGAAAAGTTCTGCCACTAACTTGTTGCATGAATTGGGCAAGTCATCTCATCTTCCTGGGCCACTGTTTCCACATCTCTAGTTAGGGAGTTGGACTAACTCAGTGGTTTCAAACCTGACCTGGAGACCTGAGACCCACACCCATCACCAACTGAAAGAGATTCATTGGAACTGGTACTCTGTAACCTGATTTTTTAAAGGAACACTTCTCAAAGCATCCTATTGTCTGCCAGGTGTACAAACCATTGTAGCAGAGACTCTTTAGGGTCACACTTCTAGCTTGAAAATACTGGGTTTCCATTAAACTAATATTCTCCACACTTGGCAGAATCTGGATTAGCATGAAGTAACAGTCAACAGAATGCATCTGTCAGAGCCTTCTTTTTAAAATACACGTGATATGATGGACTTCCTCAGAACATAGGCATTGAAAATGCTTGCCTACAAATGTGGCTGAGCAGAAAATGTTTTATATTTTATCAATCTTCTTGACTCAGTATTTAGGTTCTATAGTGTCTAAAACTAAAGGCACCTGGAAAATTACTGACCGATGGTGGTGCACAAATTGTGAATATCAAGTAAAAACCTGTGGTTTTGAAGGGGAATGGCAGAGGGGTGTTTCGCTTAAGAGATGAAAAGAGTAATTTCATTCTGTCTTAACAGCAGGCACCAACCTTTTCAGAACAGCCAGGTTTTTGGGTTGCATCAGAAAGGAGAACGTCACCAAGTTGGTTATTCTCCTGTAAGAGGGGGGAAATATCTTAATACTTATATTTATAAATGTTAAGGAAACAACATGAAAGCCGAAAATTTATTTCACTAACATACATAAGTTCACAACAATGAACAGACACAGAAAATAGCAGTATATACAGAATTTGACTACTTACAATACATTACAATAGATAACAGGACATTTCATAAACAATTCAGTACTGGATTGAAATCTTTCCAAGGATGGTTAATTCCATTTAGCAGAACTATAACAAATCCATTCCTCTCAGGGTGAGAGAGGGCTTTCACTGTTGCTGTTTAGTACTTTAAAAATATTTGCCTCTTATAAGTAAAATGAACCACAGCAACTGCTAAGTGAACTTATTCCATGTATGCTGAGTGTTATTAAATCTGAGTTTTCTGTGATTTAAAAAAATTTTTTTAATAAAATAAAATAAAGCACATGTGATTAATACCATATGTGAATTAAATGATTTATTCAGAGAGCCTATCACAGTAGTGCTGGCTACATAATGGACACTTACCTCATAGGATTTGTAATGAAAATTAGTGGATGTCATGGCTGGGGAGCATTTACCAGGGTGCTGATCACAGTGAATACTTAATGAATTGACAGCTGAGAGGATGATAATAACAATGATGTTGGTTATAAGATCTCACTACTCAAAGTGTACCCCATGGGCCAGCAAGGTCCATATTACCTGGGAAGTCATTGGAATGCGGAGTCTCAGGCTCCACCCAGACCTCCTGAATCAGAACCTGCAAGTTTGAGAAGCACTGATATAGAAAAACATTCTTGGGGTTCAGCAACTCGACAGAACTCATATTAGTAGTAAACCATGGGGGTTGGGAGTCACACCCAAATCAGCAAGTGCTAAGGCCAGTGCCTTTCCCTTATCCCTTAGAGAGCATCTCTGACCTGGAGATGTTCAGGCTTCCTGAATCCCAGGGCTATTCTTTCTTTCATCCAAGCTGTAACTGAAAAGCTTTTCAAAAACCCATTTTTTATGTCTACCACAGTAGCAACGACATTGTAATTTTGTTTTATTTTCCACATTTTTAATTATTCAGCTGTTTTACTTGTCACCGTTTAGGGAATTATTACAAAACTTTTGTCTTCAGTGCTACTGATCAATGCATATTTAGGCAACTAAACAGATGTAGAATGGGTTGACTGCTTTGATAAAATTAAACATTGATGAAACATATATTTGCACAGCAATAATGATGCTGGCATTTGTATAAATAATAGCAGATCTATTTCCCTAATCATCTAGGAAAAAAAACAGTCGGGGTGGGGGGGTTGACAGAATTACCAAATATGTCTCACTTACTAGGCAGGTCGTTTTCAAGTGCAAGTTTTTTTTTTTTTCATGGGAATAAAATTATGTTAATTTATAGCATCTATTACCACTTTAAAATGAGAGAAGTATATTTGAGCAAAAAACAATGTGGATGAGACCTGAAGCATATTTCCCAGATATGTTATAATTTCCAGAGCTTGTTTGTACGTCATGCAAGGTGCTTTTTTTTTTTTGGCGGTACGCAGACCTCTCACTGTTGTGGCCTCTCCCGTTGCGGAGCACAGGCTCCAGACGCGCAGGCTCAGCGGCCATGGCTCACGGGCCCAGCCGCTCTGCGGCATGTGGGACCCTCCTAGACCGGGGCACAAACCCGTGTCCCCTGCCTCGGCAGGCGGACGCTCAACCACTGCGCCACCAGGGAAGCTTGTGCATGTTTTTTAATGTACTCCTCCACAGTACCATAGTTTGATTTTATGCAAGACGTGTTTTGAACTTAAAGTGATTCTATGTTACACATTTGTTTTTCACATTTTACCATCTCTGAAATTGGGATCAGTCTTATAACTGATGGCATGTCACAATTTGATTGACAGAATTTTTTTTCTTTTTTACAATCAATTGGATCTTAAAATCACTTAAATTGAAAATTAGTATCTGCAGTGAACTTAATCCTAGTCCACAGGGAACATCATAGCAAGTAAAACAAATGGGACAGAGAGGGTTCATCACCCTCACCCATATCCAAAGGAAAAGGGGAGGTGGATAAATAGAAAGAAATGAGATTAAATAAGAAACGCCTCCACGATTTCTTTTTTTCACAGAGCCGGAGAGAAAAATCATGGAAGATAAGATAATTTAGCAAAAGGGCAAGAAAGAGGAATAAGGGAGATGGAAAACAAAAAGAGAGCAAATAAAGGCATCAAGATGGAAAATGTATCCGATGAGTGTACTCTTTTGACCCCTATTTCCTGGGTGTGGTGTCCTGTGCTAGACAATTTGCTGCTCCCTTTTCTTTATTACACACTCTGGTCAGTAGAGCTCCTAGAGGGTGAGGTGTGGGAGATGCTCCCAGCATCTCTCAGGAGGTATTTCCTCTTCTCTGGCCCATGCAGGTGGCCCATCTCCCCCCCACAGCCTCTGAACTTTCATCTCTTCCCCTGCCTCCATTTCACTCAGTCCCAAACCACCGAGAAGGCGTAAATGATTGTTACAACTTCTGTTTGTTTGTTTGTTCTTTCAGGTGATATCAAGATTATCGAACAAATCTACGGTCTCACAGGTATGGCTTTTTGCCAAAGAGCAAAATATTTATCTAAAATTTGTGGGATTTCCAACAAATCTGTCTCCCCCTTGAGGACGTAACGTATTCATTTTTGACTTCCCCTAAAGCACTTGAGAGAGATGTGGCAATGACTTTCATGAGTTTGGGAATAGAGAAAGATTGAAACTCATATATCTATTTAAGGATCTTAGAGCTATTGTTAAAACATTGTTTGTCACCAAAACCTGCCCAGAGTAATGAAGTCCTGGGGTACTGATCTTAGAAGAATTGAGCTTTTAAGTCAGTCCCAACTTTTAAGAACCCTCCAATTTCACAGAAAACTTTCCCCCCAAACAGTAATTTGTCCAATTTATTACCTAGACCTTTATTACCAATAATCCCATGAAACCCTGTAAACAGCTCCTTTTCTTGCTCTGTACCCTCTTGAAGCAGAACCCCCCAACTTTCACACACATGCAAACACACACAGATACACATGCATACAGAAGTGCACAAATAAATCCAATTACACAGCATGTTACAAAGACGTTGATAATGGCCGAATATGGTTGGGGGTAGGAAGCAAACAGAATTGCTATTGAGAAACATTTTTAAAGCTCTTAAAACATCTCAGTGCTATCAACCAAGTTCCTCCCTGCCACTAGCTGTCTTTTCTCTCTCATCTCTGTAAAATCCCTCTTTGGGAACTAGCAAAACTGTTGTTACATTTAAACTCTTCTCAACAGGCATCCTTTCCTCATTACCTCTTTTCCACCAGACCTTTCCTATATTCTCTTTCTCATGAAGAGAAATTTAGCCTCCTTTTGGATTTTCCCATCTGAATTCCTCACCCCGCCATAGCACTCTGAAAATGAACGTCCCTTCCAAGAATACACCATCCTTAACTTGCAAAAACAAAATCTGTATAATTAAGGCTGAAGTTCATTTGCAATATCAAAACTACCAGAATAACAGGGGTTTCAATACAATAGATATTTATTTCTCTCTCATGGACAAGGCCGGAGGTGAGCAATATAACAGTGTCAGTAGGCCTGGAGATTTCCTCTTTCTGCTTCATGATCCTCAACATATGCCTTCCTTCTCCTCATTCTCTCAGATGGCTGCTGGAGATCCATTCATTTCATCAGTGTTCCAGACTAGAAACTAAAGCAAAGTAAAAGAGCAAGATAGATGCTCCCCTCCTTCTAGGAGCCTTCCTAAAATTTCTCTATAACCTGTCCACTGGCATACTATCATCCTAGAATTTGGCCTTATGGCCAAACCAAGTGGCAAGGTGTCTGAAAAAGGTGATCTTTGGGCGAGGTGCATTGCTAAGAGTTCTGTTAACTAAGAAAGAAGGGGAGATTATGTAAAATATCACAACACTATCTGTAGGACCTGCCCTGATGTAAATTTTGTTTCCTTTTTCTTCATGATCATCACCATCATCACAAGGGCAAGCATTTAATTAAGCACATTCAGTGCATATCACTAAGGGTGTAACTACCATTACCTAATACCTAATTTCTTCCTCACATTATTGCCAATTTACAGGTGAGGAAACTAAGGCTTTAAACAATAACATTACCTGACCAAGGTTATAGCTAGTAAGTCATAGGACTTTTAAGACTGTGTGACCAAAAACACATGCATGCCACCACTAGACTTTATTCTGCTTTCCTTTTAGTCAAGACAGGTTTAGTCAAGACTCATTTGTGAGCTTGAAATGACTATCCCAGCAAGATGTCATGAGCAAAATGAGAGACTCCTTTGACTGTGGGGATAAAACCTCATTGCCCTCATGGGAGCATTCATGAGAAAGATGAGAGGGAAAGGAAGAGATGGGTCAGAGAGAAGGAAAAGATCTGTGGTTGAATTTTGTGGCCATGTATACACAGGTGAATCCAGTGACACAAGGGAGGAGGGTGTTTCTATACCAATGGCCTGAAGAAAGTAACTGGTACTCCTCCTGCACAGAGGCTGCATGTGGGGCTGGGTATTTAATAATAATAAATTTGGGTATTGTCTGCAATGATGGTCCACGGGCTAATGAATTCTTGGTATAAATCGTGTTGGCTGTCCCAGTCACAAGAGTCAGTACCTAAGCAAATTGTCCAAGGTGCCAAGCATGGAAGTATGAAAATTAAATGAACTTGCAGAAGTACAAACATCTTATAGGTTACTAGTCAGAAGATTCTGTTAGAGCCAAGGGAGCCTCGTTGAAACAAAGGAATAGTTAAATTGCCAATGCAAATGTAAACAGAATTCCAATTAGAGAATGTACTCACTGATTTTAATTTCTGTGATAAGTTCTCCCTGTTGTATCTTTAGCTGGATGAGCTCACTTTTCTGTTCTACAATACTAGTATACAAATGTTCCTGTGCAATTCCACATGGGTCCATCTTTTGTTAAAAGCACAGAATTTAAAATTCTGTGAAGAAACAAAAAAAAAACAAATAAAAGCAAAACCATGACTATTGAATAAAGAACTAATAGCTTTACCATTAATTAAAATAATCACATCTAGTTGGAAAGATGAGTCTAATAATTCCATTTCCTCAAGAAATTTTGACCCATAAGATTAAAATACAGGGCTTCCGTGGTGGCGCAGTGGTTGAGAATCTGCCTGCCAATGCAGAGGACACGTGTTCAAGCCCTGCCCACATGCCGCGGAGCAACTGGGCCCGTGAGCCACAGCTACTAAGCCTGCACGTCTGGAGCCTGCGTTCCGCAACAAGAGAGGCCACAACAGTGAGAGGCCCGCGCACCACGATGAAGAACGGCTCCCGCTCACCGCAACTAGAGAAAGCCCTCACACAGAAATGAAGACCCAACACAGCCAAATTAATTAATTAATTAATTAATTTTTAAAAAACGATTAAAATACAAAAAAAAAAACCTTTCTAAGTGAACTGATCATTTTACTTTACAGCTATGGCCTCAACTACATGGGTGAATGGACCTGTCAGTCATTACAGATTCAAGTCCATTTTTTTGTTACATATATATATATATATATATATATATATATATATATATATATATCATTATAGCTGTTACAATAAAATTCATATACCAATAAAACAACTATTTATTGAGATGAAGTAATAACCATAACAGCTCATGACATTTAAATAGTATTCTTAGGTCTTTTCAGTTTATTATGAATTATTGATAAGCAGGTACAAATGATTGTATCCTCAAAAGAAACTGAGGCACAGAAAAATGAACTGACTTTTTGGAGCAGGGTGGCCATGTCTGGGGCAGAGCAAGAAACACATACTCTTAGAGTGACTCTGTTGAGGGCCATCAGCTTAGCCTTTGCTACCTTGTCTGCCCTGCCCCTTCATTATCCCCTCCTTCATCCTTTCCCATCCTCTCCTTTGCTTCTTCTAAGCCTGTAAGGTTGAAGGAGCCCAGGCAGGAATCCTGCAGGAGAGTCTGCAAAACTCTCCCTTTCCTTTCCTAAGGCTCTTCAAGGTGAGAGGATCAAATGGTTTGCTATACTTCCTGCCACCTGACTTGTGAGAACAAGGAGAGCTGAGGACACTTCTGATCTTCGTTCATCTATGATCCAAAATAGGAAAGAGTTTTATTCTCAAAGACAATATAATTTCGCTGGTTGATCTCCACATAAAGTTCCACTGAGGACCCTGTAACTTTAAAATATCAAGGCCCAATTATGCTAAGTGAAATCAGTCAGACAGAGAAAGACAAATACTGTATGAAATCACTTATATGTGGAATCTAAAAATTACAACAAACTAGTGAATATAACCAAAAAGAAGCAGACTCACAGACACAGAGAACAAACTAGTGGTTATCAGTTGGGGGAGGGAAGGGGGAGGGGCAAGATACAGGTAGGGGAGTAAGAGGTTCAAACTACTGGGTATAAAATAAGCTACAGGGAGATGTTGTACAACACAGGGAATATAGCCAATATTTTATAATATCTATAAAGGGAGTATAACCTGTAAAAATTGTGAATCACTATATCGTACACCTGTAACTTATATAATATTGTATATCAACAATACTTCAATAAAAATAAAATGATGAGGATACCTGAAAAATGAAATAAATAAATAAACTACCAAGGCCCAAGACTTTCCAGTAAAATTGAAAATGTCTTATTCCTAAAAACATGCCACCATATGCTATTATAAATGGCAGGCTGATTAAAACCTCAATGCAAACCTGATCAAATGCACCTTTTACATAGCTCACCACCAAGAGAGTTTAAAAAATGAAGAGAAGGATTGTGGGCTAACACCAGGAAAGCAGAGAGAGTAAACCTAGCCAAGATCAGAAATGGGGAGATTTTTAACATCTTTTATTGAAATATAGTTGATTTACAATGTTGCGTTAGTTTCAGGTGTACAGTAAAGTGATTGAGATATATATATATATATCCTTTTTTTAACATTCTCTTCCATTATAAGTTATTACAAGATATTGAATCGAGTTCCCTGTGCTATGTAGGAGGTCCTTGTTGGTTATCTATTTTATATATAGCAGTGTGTATATTTTAATGCCAACCTCCTAATTTATCCCTTAACCCCCTCTCCTTTGGTAATCTTAAGTTTGTTTTCTATGTCTGTGAGTCTATTTCTGTTTTGTTTTGTTTAAAATTTTTATTGGAGTATAGTTGATTTACAGTGTTGCGTTAGTTTCAGGTGTACAGCAAAGTGAATCATTCTTTTTCGGATTCTTTTCCCATGTAGGTTATTACAGAATATTGAGTAGAGTTCCCTGTGCTAGACAGTATGAGAGACTTTGAACAGCTGAATAAATAAGAGCAAAATCTGTGAGGTCTTCCATTTTAAAGGCTCTAGGGGATCTGACTTTGTTCAGATGGGCCCTGCAGCATGAAAGATATGCCTCTCAAGAAGTCTTCACAATCTGTACTCATCTATATTATCCTCCGATTTAGCCAGAGCCCAAGGGAAATGGCAGCATCAAGAAGAGACTCCCATCCATTGTGGAAGACGAGGAAGAGGAAGAGAGCCGGGAGGAGGAGGAGACCGCTTCCCTCTCCCCCATCTACACAAGGGGATCTTCCTCTTCCCGTAGCAAGAGGCCTGGAAGCAGTAAGAGCTATCTCGGCTTAAGCCTGAAGCAGCTGGCCTCGGGAACAGTGCCATTTCACTCACCTGTCAGAGTCTCCAGTTCCAATTCCCCCAAAAGCAAACAGGAAGCCGACACCCCTAACCATGGTAAAAGAAAAGAGAAGAACTTGAAATTGCAACTTTCAACTTTGAGCAATGCTGGACCCCCAGACCTCAGTCCAAGGTGAGAGTTCACATCATAGAATTCTTTCCCAGGTGAAACTGGCTGCCTTGTATTCAGACTAGTACCTGGCTGGGAAATGAGTCATCCTTCTGGGCCTTTCTGCCATGCAGGTTCCTAGCCTCGATGCTTCAGCTTCCCTAAATTTTTGTGTGCCATTTTTGACTCTACGTGGAGGTGTATGCAAGATGAGAATAAATCATTTTAGTCACATTCTTAAAAGGGTCCACGAAATGTTCCAAATTCTTTCTCTTCTCCCTTTATCCATTTAGCTCTACCTATTTTTATAGATGTATATTTCTACATTGTAATTTTATAACTTAGAATTTTCTAATGAAAACAAAAGAGATGGAACAAAGTCCGTATTGTTATCCCCTCAGTATCTGATCGTACCACAAGTTTCATGAAGCAATGAGTGGAAATTATGAAGGAAGTGAAGTGCTGGTCATCATTTCCCATAGTATTTGCTACATTATTGTGGACGACTGAACTTAGTTTTATTTCTGGCCCCTTCAGCAGGTAATATGGGATGGTTCTATTTTTTAATTAAAAAAAAATTCACTTTAGGATCAACTAAAAGTGATTGAAACAGTGAAAAATTCTGACTCAGAAAATGTGAAAAGAGTAGGCTACGGTGCGTAAAAACTCAGTAAAAAATAGACAAGAAAAAACCATATTGAGTGATTCCTAGTCTCATGTACTCGGCTAGGTAATTTTTCATTTACTATTACATTTAGTCTTTTCAGGAATCCCCTAAAGTAGTTTGTATTATCTCTACTATAAAGTTGTAAGAAGTGTTAAGTATTTTGAAGGTTACATATTTTGTCCAAAATCTCAGAAATTTGAGTTCTGAAATATAGATTCAAATTCTGTTGTTCTGCTTATGAGGCAAGGGATGTTTCTGATATACTACATATTTAGTTAGTCATTTGAAGAACACAACTTATCCATTTAGAGAAAATATTAAGGGGAAAATAAGCAAAACAGGGTTAATGAAAAGTAGGTGGATATTAAATGTTCGGGAATTCAGTTGGAGATGGTAATTTGAAAACATCCCTTAACTCTTCTGCTTCCTGAACTTTCTCTAAAATGAAAAATACTAAATTATAAATGGGGAAAAAGGTATCAGAGCTGGAAAAGAAAGTTTCCTGTACAACTTATTCTACATTTATGAAAAAACATATTTTATTTTATATCTAGAAAAAGATTTTGAGAACACACCAAGATGTTAACGGTAGTGGTGAATGACAGTTGATTTTTCTTTTCAGATTTTTGCTACCTTTATGTTTACATTTTCTACAATAACTTCATCTTTTTTTAAAATAATGAGTGTGTTAGACATTATTTACCAAGGAAAGAAGATTAGCTAGAGTCTTAATAGTCATTTAAATATAATTCTTCAACTCTCACTTCAGAGTTTTGTCCACGTCCAGAGCAAAGGTATTTTCAAAGTTATTTTCTGTGATGCTGTAAACATTACGCTAAAACTCTTTAATTCTGGATAGAGTAGTGAATTAATATAAATTTAGATAAGAGAACTTCTGTAGCTTAATGTTTTGAATCTGAGAATAAATGAGTCTAAGATCTATAGCATTGCTGCTCAATAGAAATATAGCATGGACTAAAATTGTGAGCCATATGAGTAATTTTAAATGTTCCAGTAGCCACATCTTTAAAAAGTAAATACACACACGTGCAATTATTTAATAATAATTTTAATAAGATATTTTATTTGACTCAATATGCCCCAAATACTAGCATTTCAAATGTGAACAATATAAAAAATTACTAATTAAATAACTTATATTTTTTACTAAAATCTTCAAAATCCAGTGTGTATTTTATAGTTACAGCACATCTCTTTTTGCACATTTCAGATGCTCAATGGCCATATAAGGCTAATGGCTACCATATTGGGTAGCCCAGCTCTAGAGTGTCTAGAATTTAGAAATTTAACACACGATTTTTCAAGTCTTCTAGGAATACTGGAACCCATGAATATAAATGCGCAACTAGCCAATCCTTGTTATTTTAAACAGGATTGTTGATGGAATTGAAGATGGAAACCGTAGTGAGGAAAGCCAGTCTTTTGACTTCGGCTCTGAACGAGTCAGACCGGAGCCCCGAATTTCTCCTCCTCTTGGAGGTAAGCTCTATATTTAGTCTTCTCTCAAGGGGTGATATGTCTTTATAACTTGTAATGTTTGGTCTAGGCACTTTTTTGCCTTCCCATTCTCGGGGTATTGTCCATGTGATGGAACTTTACAAAAGCCACAAAGTAATTTGACTTGGGTCTACGCCACCTCCAAGTTATGTCTTTATAACTTGCAATGTTTGGTATAGGCACTATTTTGCCTTCCCATTCTCGGGGTATTCTCCATGTGATGGAACTTTACCAAAGCCACAAAGTAATTTGACTTGGGTCTGTGCCACCTCCAAGTTATTAAGATAGCGTTTGTAATGGTTCCTCTATCCAGGCTCGACACCCTGCAGCTTACCAGCCCAGGTAAATGGTGTGTCAGGAGGAGACTCAAATTTCTGCTCTTCATCAGAGGGTAACCATGTTTTCCTATTATAAATGCAAACTAATCCACAGAAACAACATTATTCAAAGGAAATGCTGTGTTGGGTGTAGACTGTAGGAACATTGGTTATACTTAACCAATTTATTGGGTAAGTGGTTACGTACTTGCAGTTTGCCAGAGATAAATATCTTCAGAAGTATGTAAGAATATCGGAAATGATGGGGAACTATATGAAGTACTACCCTCTAGGGATGGTGAATTAATGTAAAGTACCCCCCAAACCTAGCCCAGGCTCCTCTCTCTCTGTTTCATTCTTGAGTTCATTGCCCACAAAAGAATTTGTCAGCATGATGAGGCCAGAAATGACAACTTCTAAAAGAAGACGTACCTGTAGTTGATAGAGAATAATGAACATAGGCGATCCCAAACAGTCACCAGATGCAAGGCAGATCCTTGTGTCAGGATCTCCTGCTAATTGGTGAATCCTTCCATGGGCAAAGCCAAGCCCAAGAAAGACTTCTGAATGTACAGCTCTGGGGATATGTCTCCATTTGGTAGAATACCAGTCTTCTATCTCAATCAACAGTTCTTCCCAGCACTCATCTTCTGGGAAGATGGAAGAGTAAGACTCCATAGTAGGACAATGGTGGGAGGTGGGAAGTTGAGGAGAGGAATGCAGATGTTAGTCAATAATCATGATTCATCCATGTAATGGACTTATATCTGCTCTGGGCAAGAAGCACAGAAATCATAGTTCTAGTCAACCAGATGTGAGCATTTGCTATGGAAGCTGATGGTGGGTCCCAATAGGAAGTTTTCCTTGTTGGCTCACAGGATGTCATCATGCCATCCACCTAGTATTTCTGGTCCTGCCACCCCACGCTTAGCCTCCTCTTCACCCTTTTCCCAATATCTACCCCAATACTCATCCATTCAAGCAACAAATATTCTTGACTTTACCTCCTAAATATCTCTCAGTTATGTCTGAGACTTTCTATCCTTCACACCACCCTTTTCCCTGCCACATTCACTCTTGCCTGCACTGCTTCCAAAGTCTCTTCTCTGTTTTCACACTGTTCTCCATACAGAGTGAACTTTTTTACAAATACAAATTTATTCTTATTACACTATTCCTATGCTTAAAATCCTGAGATGGATTCCTACTGCCCTTAGTATGAAATCCACACCTATTGCATAATTGCTTTTTTTTAAATATAAATTTATTTATTTATTATTTTTGGCTGCATTGGGTCTTCATTGCTGTGCACGGGTTTCCTCTAGTTGCAGCAAGTGGGGGCTACTTTTCATTTCAGTGCACAGGCTTCTCATTGTGGTGCCTTCTCTTGCTGCAGAGCACGGGCTCTAAGCGCGGTGGCTACAGTAGTTGTGGCGCACGGGCTTAGTTGCTCCATGGCATGTGGAATCTTCTCAGACCAGAGCTCGAACCCGTGTCCCCTGCATTGGCAGGCAGATTCTTAACCACTGCACCACTAGAGAAGCCCCATAATTGCTTTTTCAATGTCTCTTTTCCCAGCTAGACTCAAAGCCCCATGAAGGTCAATATATTTTCTTTATTTCTGTCTCATCTAAAGGAGGCTTAGCCTGTTGTAGGTGATCTCTTATCATTCATTGAATGAATAGATTAACTTTGCAAAGTAACTCAGCAAAAGGAGCTTTTACTACTCTGACACTTTGGATTGTTTTGAGCGACTTTTTTCTCCCCCAGGCAAATTTTCTACACATAATTTACCAGAATTAGGATATTGGGATAGTCATCATGATATATATACACAACATATATAGATATAGATATAGATACCTCTGTATATCAAATCCTTTCCACTCTAGCTAGCAATGATTCATCTGTGCTTCTGCTCCTGACAGATATGAAATGTATTTGTAAAAGTAAGGTAGAGAAAAAGTGGAGATGAGAGACCCGGGAAACGGGAGAAATCACCTTTTAGAGCAACATTGGAAGAGACAGAAAGCCTGCAGTGGGGATGAGCAGCTTTAATAGAGGTAGGAGGAAAATGCTCTCATGGGTACAGGACTCAAAATCTGGAAAGGGAAGAGAGGAGAAAAGAACATCTCTTTTCTATGGCTTGGACACTGGCTGTGATATATTTTTGGAAAATTGTCAAAGAAGAGAACATGTGGGCTTCCCTGGTGGCACAGTGGTTGAGAATCTGCCTGCCAATGCAGGGAACATGGGTTCAAGCCCTGGTCTGGGAAGATCCCACATGCCGCGGAGCAACTAGCCCCGTGAGCCACAATCACTGAGCCTGCGCATCTGGAGCCTGTGCTCTGCAGCAAGAGAGGCCGCGATAGTGAGAGGCCCGCACACCGCGATGAAGAGTGGCCCCCACTTGCCTCAACTAGAGAAAGCTCTCTCACAGAAACAAAGACCCAACACAGCCATAAATAAATAAAATTTTTAAAAAAACAAAAAGAAGAAGAGAACATGTGCCATTTGGGCACATGGTAGGACTGTGTTCAGGAGAGGGGGAGGGTGGCCATGGACACGTCCAGTAAGTGTGGCCACAGTCACCACCATGCTGTGTGCCTAGTTCCAAAGAGCTCACCAGGTGCCATCCAGAGGAGAACTAGGGAGACAGAAGCTACAGTGCACCAACATCAGGAAAGGTTGAAGGTAGCTTGGGCTTCCTTCCCTGTTCTAACTGCCCCAGTCCTGAAATATGAGGTTTATTCCTGAAGGACTCATTCTGCGTGTGTGTCACTTTCCAGACCCAGAGATTGGAGCTGCTGTCCTCTTCATCAAAGCAGAGGAGACCAAGCAGCAGATAAACAAACTCAACAGCGAGGTATGGAGCTTTGCCTTTCTCTGGTCATGTTGGAGTGGTAAGAGGGGAAAGAAATCCTAGTCACCAGCAGAAGTGGTATAATATAGTCATGATGAATATGCACTCTGGTGTCTGGTGACAAATATGGATGAATATCCACTCAGCCTCATGTGAGTATTAGTCACTTACCTTCTCTCAAGTTCTATTTCCCCATGGGTAACAAAGGGATAGTAGTCATCCCCACCTTATGGCCCATTTGTGAAATTAAATGAAATAACCTAGGTAAATTATTTAACCTACAGGAAGCACTAACTAAATGATTATTATAATTGGTGTCATAAATGTATGGATACTTGGTTTAACTGGTGCTTTTTCACTTTTTTCAAGTACTTTAATTTTTAATGAGTTAAAGCAAGATCATTTGTCCACAGATGAATCAAAAGTAATGAATCAGAGTAATCAAATGGCCTGAAACTCTATTCTTTTCTCTGGCCTGTATTTGCTGTGGAACTTTGAGCACTTTAGCTCTTTAGATCTTACCATCTCTCCGTGTAAAATAAGGTAATTTCTTAAAAAACTTTATTGAAGTATATTGTATGTATCATAAAATTCACCTACTTCAAGTGTATAGTTTAATGATTTTTACTATCTTTATTGAGTGGTTCAACCATCCCCACCTGAGTTTTAGAGTATTTTTCCTCCCTAAAAAGATCTCTCACACCCATTTATGATTAATCTCTGTTCCCACATCCAGCCCTAGGCAACCACTTATCTACTTTCTGTTTCTATAAATTTGTCTTTTCTGTGTGTCTCATATAAATAGAGAAGGTAATTTCTGAATCAGTCTCTTAATTTGGGTGTCCCCCTAAAATTAAATTTAAAAAAAATAGATTTTGAGACAATTATTTGAATGCAGATAGTTTCTTTGGGAGGTGATCCAGGAAGCAAGATGAAGGAGTAAAGGAATAAGACAGGAAAGAAAGGAAAACAAGTAAATAAGTGTGTGTTAATGAGATCATTCACTCTGTAGGCAATTGGGGCTCGATCCTGCTGGGGTGGCACTGAGAGACTGTGTAGGGCAATTCAGAATTGTTCTTCCATGAGACAAGTAAAAGGAGTTGAGGGTGGCTCCTGAGAGGTTACCTTCAGGCTTAGCTGCAGAAGACACTAGAAGGATCCTTCAGACAGGAATATGCAGGAAGACCCAGCTGTCTGTGGTAAACTTCCAGGTAGACCTAGGCCAAGTTCAGTGAGCAGACACAGACAGGGTAATAGGGCTGAAGTTTTAGATTCTCTGATGAGGTCTTGATGGAAAATGTAACCAACTGATGATATTGATGAGATTTGAAAAAAATGAAATTCACGTAATCATAATTGGTTTCCAATTACCTGTAATAATGGAAAACTGGGCAGCTTGTCATAAAGTCTATAGGATGTTTTTATTAATAAATTTATTTCATTTATTTTATTTTTGGCTGTGTTGGGTCTTTGTTGCTGCGTGTGGGCTTTCTCTACTTGCTGCGAGCAGGGGCTACTCTTTGTTGAGGTGCGTGGTCTTCTCATCGTGGTGGCTTCTCTTGTTGCAGAGCACGGGCTCTAGGCGCACAGACTTCAGTAGTTGGGGCTCGTAGACTCCAGAGCACAGGCTAGGTAGTTGTGGCGCACGGGCTTAGCTGCTCTGCGGCATGTGGGATCTTCCCAAACCAGAGCTCAAACCTGTGTCCCCTGCATTGGCAGGCGGATTCTTAACCACTGCACCACCAGGGAAGCTCAAGTCTATAGGTTTTTGTTCAATGTGTGTTCCATCAGCTTAGTGAAGATTTGTGCTTTACTGCCCTCTCTCATTCGGAGTCTACACTTTCTGGAAGTGAGATGGTTGCCAACAAGAAGTAAGAGGGCCAAAGGGCAGACTAACAAAATAGGAAAAGAAAAACTAACTGGACTGAAACTGCTTAAATCACGAGGACTTGGCCATATGTGAGATCACCCAAATAATCTCATTAAAAATACACCAAAAAAAAAAAATACACAGAAGAACAGAAACAAAACAAACTAAACACTCTTTTGGGCACCTGGACATTAACTTTTGTGTGTGTGTGGTTTAAGAGTGCTTTATTATTGTGGGGGTTTTTGTTATTGGGTTTTTTTTTTTTTTTTGGATAGCAACTTTTTATTAAACAATTTTCTTTAAGATATTGTTCTCAGATAAAATCACACGTTAATACCATTTGAATTATCAATATTTTCCCTCACATTTGAGTTTATTTAATGGTTTTAGGAACTGACTGACCAATATCTTAGCTGAAACACAGAAGTTAGTAATTAGTCTGGGGAAAAAAATGTGTTGGTATCTTCAATG
Source organism: Lipotes vexillifer (assembly GCF_000442215.2). Classification (NCBI taxonomy): domain Eukaryota; kingdom Metazoa; phylum Chordata; class Mammalia; order Artiodactyla; family Lipotidae; genus Lipotes; species Lipotes vexillifer. The sequence continues at coordinate 2,812,981 of NW_006798629.1, read as the reverse complement.
TTCACCTTCCCTAAGTTCAGGTTTTTCCTCTATTAAATGGTAATGATAAAATCTGTCATAGAGGAGTGTGGTAAGGACTTAATACCATATGTAAAGCACCAAACATGGTGGTCAAATGCTCATTCTCTCTTCATACAAGGTCATGCTTCTAGTCAACAAATGTGACTCTCAAGTTAGTCCCCCCTACTACCCAACAGTGCCCCATGCAGAGTCATAGGAGAGAGAATTAGTCAATGCGTATGGAATAAAATGAAAATGAATGGACTTAAGGGAAACATATTTGATCATGAAAATGAAACTGCTTTCACCTGAGACTTCCTTTTGCTATGAAGACACTCACTATAAAATTAGAATAGGGACTTCCCTGGTGGCACAGTGGTTAAGAATCTGCCTGCCAGTGTAGGGGACACGGGTTTGAGCCCTGGTCTGGGAAGATCCCACATGCCACCGAGCAACTAAGCCTGTGGGCCACAACTACTGAGCCCACCTGCCACAATTACTGAAGCCCACGCAGCTAGAGCTCATGCTCCGCAACAAGAGAAGCCACTGCAATGAGAAGCCCACGCACCGCAAGGAAGAGTAGCCCCTGCTCACCGCAACTAGAGAAAGCCACGTGCAGCAACTAAGATCCAATGCAGCCAAAAATAAATAAATAAATTTATTTTTAAAAATTACAATAAAAAATGATAGGGTAAAAAATTTACATTTCAGTGCATCTTATTTTAACTAAATAGTTTGATGTAAAAGTGTCACCGATTTACTGTAAAGAACACTTATTCTGTAACACTTAAGTTGATTTAAGGGCAAGGAGACCCAGTATGCCAGTTAACAACGCTTAACCATTATTTGACATTACACTAAACGTTTAAGTGGTAAAATGATGATAAAACTAGGCAGAAGACAACCTGCCAAACTTAACAGAAAGGTAATCACAGGCAAATCTTCGATTTCAAAGTGAGAAAATGCAGTGGCTTGTTAAATCATCCTTAGCAGAGTGCACTTTGGCTGGAGTGCTCTAATTGCCACTTGTTAACATTTTATTTTGTAGGTACATAAAGGAGCCAGTTAATATTAGGCCATTTTATTCCAACTTGAGTCTTAACTATATTAAGGAGAATGAAAATATTTCATGTATGTAACAGATGCCTAAACAAAGAAATAAATGAGTTTTGTAGAAACAACTTATATTGACTTTTCTGAGAGAGAAGTCTGGCTTCTCATACTATTTATTGACTCCATTTTTAAAACAACTTTATTGAGGTATAATTAACGTGTCTTAGAATTCATCCTTTTAAAGTGTATACCTCAGGACTTCCCTGGCGGTCCAATGGTTACGACTTTGTGCTTGTACAGCAGGGAGCACGGGTTCGATCCCTGGTCAGGGAACTAAGATCCCGCAAGCCAGACAGCACAGCCAAAATAAATAAATTAATTAATTAACTAATTAAAGTGTACACTTGAGGGCTTTTAGTATATTCCTAGACTTGTGCATGCATCACCATAATAAATTTTAGAACATTTTGTTACCCTACAAAGAAGCTTTGCACCACACAGCCATCACCCCTAACACCAGTGGCTCCCCATCTTCAGCCCCAGGTAACCACTAAGCTACACTCTGTGCCTTAGATTCGCCCACTCAGGCCATTTTATAGAAATGGAATCATACAATATGGTCCTTTGTGACTGTTTTTTTCCACTTAGTGTAATGTTTTCGAGGTTTTCATCTCACATTGTTGCATACCAGTACTTTATTCCTTTTTACTGCCAAGTAATATTTCATTATATAGATATAGCACATTTTGTTTATTCATTCATCACTTGATGGGCATTTGTGTTGTAACCACTTTTTGGCTAATATGAACAATGCTACTGTGAACTTTCATAAAACATTCACACGAGATTTTGTGTGCACCTGTTTTAATTTCTCCTGAGTAAAGAAGAATGGCTGGTAACCCTATGTGTAAACATTTGAGGAACTGCCAGGCTGTTTCCCAAAGCAGCAGCAGAATTTTACATTAAGCAGCCTATGAAGGTTCCAACCTCTCCACTTTCTCACCAACAATTTTTATTTGTTATTATCTGATATTTTTTGTTATAACCGTTCTTGTGTGCATGAAGTGGTATCTCATGTGGTTTCCATTTGCATTTCCCTGATAGCTAATAATTTGAGCATCTTTTCATGTGTTACTGGCCATTTGTCTTTGGAGAACTGTCAATTTAGATCTCCTATCCATTTTAAAATTAGGTTGTCTGTTTATTACTGAGTTGTGAGTGTTCTTTATATATTCTAGATAACAAGTTATGATGGATGTACAGTTTTCTTCTCAAAGTTGCCCTTTAATTTTCTTAATGTTTTTCTATAAAGCACAATTTGGTGATATCCAATTTATCTCTTTTTTCTTTTGTTCTTTGTGATTTTGAGGTCACATCTAAGAAACCATTGCCTATCCCAGGGTCATTAAGATTTATTCCTCTGTCTTCTTCTAAGGGTTTTATAATGTGAGCTCTTACATTTAGGTCTTTGGTCTATTTTGAGTTAATTTTTGTATATGGGTGATGTATGGGTCCAATTTTACTTAATTTTTTTGTGTGGATGTCTAGTGATCACATCACCATTTATTAAAAACACTGTGTTTTCCCCACTGAATTGTCTTTGTACTCTTGTGACACTCAACTTGCCATTGATATGAGGGTTTATTTCTGGGCTCTCAATTCTATTCTATTGCTCTATGTGTCTATCCGTATCTTTTTAAATTTCTTTCAACAATATTTTGTAGTTTTCAGTGTACAAGTCTTGCACTTCCTTGGTTAAATGTATTCCTAAGAGTTCTAATATTTTTTTATCATCTTTATTGGAGTATAATTGCTTTACAATGGTGTGTTATATTCTGCTGTACAACAAAATGAATCAGCTATACATATACATATATCCCCATATCTCCTCCCTCTTGCATCTCCCTCCCACCCTCCCTATCCCACCCCTCTAGGTGGTCACAAAGCACCAAGCTGATCTCCCTGTGCTATGCGGCTGCTTCCCACTAGCTATCTATTTCACATTTGGTAGTGTATATATGTCCATACCACTCTCTCACTTCATCCCAGCTTACTGTTCTCCCTCCCCGTGCCCTCAAGTCCATTCTCTATGTCTGCGTCTTTATTCTTGTCCTGCCCCTAGGTTCTTCAGAATCTTTTCTTTTAGATTCCATATATATGTGTTAGCATAAAGTATTTGTTTTTCTCTTTCTGACTTACTTCACTCTGTATGACAGTCTCTAGGTCCATCCACCTCACTACAAATAACTCAATTTCATTTCTTTTTATGGCTGAGTAATATTCCATTGTATATATGTGCCACATCTTTTTTTTTTTTTTTTTGAGGTACGCGTGCTTCTCACTGTTGTGGCCTCTCCCGTTGCGGAGCACAGGCTCCGGATGCGCAGGCTCAGCAGCCAAGGCTCAAGAGCCTAGCCGCTCCGCGGCCTGTGGGATCTTCCCAGACCGGGGCACGAACCCGTGTCCCCTGCATCAGCAGGCGGACTCTCAACCACTGCGCCACCAGGGAAGCCCCACCACATCTTTATCTATTCATCTGTCAATGGACACTTAGGCTGCTTCTATGTCCTGGCTATTGTAAATACAGCTGCAATGGACATTGTGGTACATGACTCTTTTTGAATTACGGTTTTCTCAGGGTATATGCCTAGTAGTGGGATTGCTAGGTCATATGGTAGTTCTATTTTTAGTTTTTTAAGGAACCTCCATACTGTTCTCCATAGTGGCTGTATCAATATACATTCCCACCGACAGTGCAAGAGGGTTCCCTTTTCTCCACACCCTCTCCAGCATTTACTGTTTGTAGATTTATGGTAGTTCTATTTTTAGTTTTTTAAGGGAGTTCTAATGTTTTTGATGCTATTGTAAATGAAATTGTTTTCTTAATTTATTTTTGGATTGTTCATTTATAGTGTACAGAAATACACCTGATTTTTGCTTGCTCATCTTGTATCCTGCAACTTTACCAAACATTTTAAATAGCGCTAGTAATTTGGGGGTGGGTTTTTTGGAAATTTTTTATATTAGATCATGCCATCCAGAAATAGAGATAGTTTCATTTCTCCCTTTCCAATTTAAATGCCTTTTATTACCTTTTCTTCCCTAATTGCCTTGGCTAGAACTTCCAGTACTTCACTGAATAGAAATGGAAAGAAATATCCCTCTCTTGTGCCTCCCCTTGGGAAGGAAATCTTTGTCTTTCACCATTGAATATGATATTAATTGTGGGTATTTCATAAATTTCCTTTTCCATGTTGAGAGAGTACCCTTGTATCCCTGATTTGTTGAGTGTTTTTATCACAAAGGGATGTTAAATTTTGTCAAATGCTTTTTCTTGCACCTATTGAGATGACAATGTGTCTGGTTTTTTTTGTCCTTTATTCTACCGATATGGTATATTATGTTAATTAATGATTTGGGGATGGCAAACTAAACTTACATTCTTAAAATAAATTCCCCTTGGTCATGGTGTAGAATCCCTTTTAAATATTGCTGGATTCAATTTGGTAGTATTTTTTTGAGGATTTTTGCCATCTATATTCATAAATTACTGGTCTACAGTTTTCTTTTTCTTGTAATATCTTTGTCTGGTTTTTGTGTGAGAGCAATATTGGTTTCATAAAATGAGTTGGGAAGTGTTCCCTCTTCTTCTATGTTTTTAAATAGTTTGTGAAGAATTGCTATTAATGCTTGCTTAAAGGTCTGGTGAAGCCATCTGGTCCTGGGCTTTTCTTTGTGGAAAGTTTTTTGATTACTAATTTAATCACTTTACTTTTACAGGTCTATTTAGATATTCTATTTCTTCTTGCGTCAGTTTTGGTAGTTTACGTCTTTGTAGAAATTTGTCAAATTCATCTGTTATCTTACTTGTTGGCCTGTAGCATTCAAAGTATTTCCTTATGATTCTTTTCATTTCTGAATGTTGGTAGTAATGTCTCCTCTTTCATTCCTGATTTTAGTAATTTGAGTCACCTCTCTTTTTATTTAGGTGAAGCTTTGACAATTTTGTTGATATTTTCAAAAAACCAACTTTTGGTTTTGATCATTTTTCTTCATTTTTATTCTCTATTTTCATTGTTTTCTGCTCTAATCCTTATTATTTCCTTCTTCCTGTTTCCTTTGAATTTAGTTCACTTTTCTTTTTCCAGTGCCTTAAGGTGAAGTTGATTTTATATCTTTCTTCTTTTTTGATAGGAATTACTATAAATTTCTCCCTAAGCACTGCTTTAACTACATCCCATAAACTTGAGTATGTTGTGTTTTCATTTTCATTTATCTCAAATTATTTTTTAATTTCTCCTGTGATTTCTTCTTTGACCTATTGGTTATTTAGTAATGTGTGATTTAATGTCCACATACTTGAGAATTTTCTGATTTTCTTTATTACTAACTTCTAATTTCATTCCATTATATTTGAAGGGCACACTTTGTATGACTTTAATCCTGTTATGTTCATTTAGGTTTACTTAATAGCATAGCATATGGTCTTACCTGGAGAATGTTCTGTGTGCGCTTGAGAAGACTGTGTATTCTGCTGCTGTTGGGTGAATATTCTATAGATGTCTGTTATGTCTATGACTATAGGTCTGTGACGTTCAAGTTTTCTATTTCCATGTTGATCTGCCCAGTTGTTCTATTTATTATTAAAAATGAGATATTGCAGTCTCTAACTACTATTACTGATTGTCTATTTCTCCCTTCAATTTTGACTTTTTTTGCTTCATGTATTTAGGGCTCTATTGTTATATATACATACATACATACATATATATATATATATATAAATTGTTATCATTTCCTGTAAAGTTAACCAACTGTTTTACCAAATGTTTCTTCTTTATCTCTAGTAAAATTTTTAAGTCTATTTTGTCTGATATTAGTATAGCTTTTCCAGCTTTCTTATGGGTGCTGCTTGCATGATATCTTTTTCATCCTTCTTTCAACCTACTTGTATGTTTGACTCTAAGTATGTCTTCTGTTGACAGCTTATAGATGTCTTGATTTTTTTTATTCAATCTATCAATATTTGCCTTTTGATTAGATGGCTTAATTCATTCATATTTAATATTATTGATATAGTTTGATTTACGTCTTCTATTTTACTTTTTATTTTCTATTTATCTCCTGTTTGCTTGTTTTCACTTACTAATTGTGGGCTTCTTATATTATCAAATATTCTTTTTTAAGATAAGTTCAAAACACTTACGATGGTTACTTAATAAAACAGGATTACATAGACCAAGGGGTAGACATTCCTCACTTACTTTAGATAATTCCAAAAACATATATAATACTTGAACATTTTTGTTCTTCTTCAGATGATTTAAAATAAAACTTAGAGAACAATTCCTCTGTGGTTAAATATATCTGGTATATTTTATTTAAAATTAACTCATATTCTTAGAGATGCACATTAGTCATTAGCATACTAAGACTATGAATTCTTGCAGTAAAAAAACTAAATTAAGTTATTTTTAGCCTGCACCAACCAAATGCATTTGCTTATAGATCACTTTAATGACAAAATAACTGTGAACATTTTGTCTCCCATTAGCATACCTTGGAATAATATGAAAAGCACTGAACTAAGGAAAAAGCCTCTTTCAGATGTTATCCAAAATTCTCACCTTCCTTTTTTACTTTTTCCTATTCTGAGTTTGGTTTCGCCCCATTTTATATACTAGGTTGTATTCACGTTCTTGTTTTTGGTCTCTTTTTCATGTTCCCAGACACTCTTGATTTTTGCTTTTGCACCTGCTTAAAGTTCACTTCAAGTACAGTCTTTACCCATTGATTTCTATAAAGGTTTGTACTTCTCATATGTTGCCCAAAACATATATGTGGACATACACATATATTAACAGAGAGTGAGTGAGAGAGAGAGAGAGATTTATTATAAGGAATTGGGTCATGCAGTTAGGAAGCTGAGGAGTCACAGTTCTGCAGTTGGCAAACTGGAGACCCAGAAGAGCTGATGACGTAGTTCCAGGTCCAATCCAAAGGTCTGAAAACCAATAGTATAAGTCTGTAAGTCCTGGTCCAAAAGTCAGCAGGCTCGAGACCCGAGAAGAGCATATGTTTCAGTTTGAATCTGAAGGCAGGAGGAGACTGACGTACCAGATCAATAGTCAGGCAGGAGGAGTTCCCTCTTAGACTTTTTGTTCTATTCAGGTCTTCAGTTGATTGAAGGAGGCCCACATACATTAGGGACAATCTGCTTTACTCAGTGTACCGATTCAAATGTTAATCTCATCCAGAAACAGCTTCACAGACACACCCAGAACAATGTTTGACCAAATGTCTGGGCACCCCATGGCCCAGTCACGTTGGTAAATAAAAACCGTCACATCCACAAAATACCTTCTGTTTGTTCGACCAGTGGCTTTATTTCCAGTTTAAATCATTGGCCTGTTTCAATGTTCAAGCTGCTTTGGTGGGAATAATTCTTTTCCTTCTAATTTTTTAAAAAATATTGCCCTATGGCTAAGATGTTGTGGTTCTTTTTATGAGAAAAAATTAAACATTTTCTCAAACTCCAGAATTTAGAAAGTGACCTTTACCTTTTATAACTTCATATATTGTAAGTCATACATATATGTGAGCAGAACCAAAATTTGGGGAAGACCAGCTCTATTCTTGACACCACTACTTTGCTGGGAATCTCACTGAGTGATCTGGAGCCCTTTGTTTCACTGACACATTAGCACCCTGTTAAGAGATTTGAGAAATCTACGCGTATCAACTTGGCCTCTAGCATGTTAGAGTCCAAGTTCTTGTTGCTATGGAGACTGACAGAAAAGCATCTTCTTTTCCGACACGATTGTGTTTGCATCACATTTCATAATTGGATCATAGATCATGTTCTTTAAAAATAGCTATTCCAGTTATCTCCCTAGATCCACTATTTTCCTAAGGCTTTAAAGCATCATTTTATAATAGTCACTAAGACTATATGTCCAATTTCAAATTGTGTTTTGTAACATCGACATCCTTTAACTTCTTTTAATATCTTTTAAATTTCTCATTTGCAGCTTCCTCAAAAAAGTCTAGTAACTTTCTCTGAAATATTGAAGAGTCCCATTATTCTCAGATAAGCATTGTTACAGGGTAAAGTATACTGAGGTAAAAAACAAACTTCAAATCGCATTGGTTCAAATTTATTTCTTGTTCAATTGTTTTGGCTCAAAAGATATACACATCATTTCTGTTTATATTTCATTAACTAGAACTAATTCCATTGATACAATTAATTTCAAGAGATAAAAAAGTATAATTTTCTGTGTACTCCAGAAGTAACAGAAAACTAGATACTAGTAAGCACTAGTGATATCTACCACAGCACCCAAACATTAATAGGAAAATTTTGTCTCCTCTTTCCTTTGCTTAAGATTGAATGCCAATATATCCCCAGTTAAATGTGTCATACAATAACCAAGCAAACACATACAGGTAATGAAATGTTTTCTGCTGAAAAACAGAGAGAATCTCAGTTGTTTTCTAGGTTATATTTGAGAAAGCTACCAGATAAGTTTTAAATTTGTGTCACTAGATCAGTGAAGGCTCTTTCAGTCAAATAAATAGAATAGTAATAACAGGTTGTTCTTTAATTAAGAGTTGCTTTACTTAGATAAACAACAAAGACCTACTATACAGCACAGGGGACTAAATTCAATATCTTGTAATAACCTATAATGGAAAAGAATCTGAAAAAGATTATATAAATATATATGTATGTATAACTGAATCACTTTGCTGTACACCTGAGACTAACACAACATTGCAAATCAACTATACTTCAATTAAAAGAAAGAGTTGCTTTACTACTTTCCTTAAATGGCTATGAAAACTCAGGGTTCTATCAGAAATTCACACAAGGAAACCTACATGAGTAATACCCTATGGTAAAGTTATTCTTTAGTCCTCTGAATTGGTGTTATCATTATATCTTTTCATCGACAGTTGATTCAACTGAAACACACTGATAGAATTGCCAGACCATCCCAATGTCTGACTGTACAGTCTCTTTTCTTCCTCATCATGATCATAAATAGTACTTGACCATCAATTCTCAAAAGCAAGACATAAGCAAAGGCTATATACTTCACTTTTTGACATAGAAAAACAAAGTCCATTTAAACTGCTGGCAAAACCATTATGCTTTTTTATTTTAATACATATGTATTGATATTAGTCTTGCATTTTGTGGACACAGGTTTCTAAACTGGAATATATCCAACTAATTAATGATTTGTAGGACACTTTTTGATTATTTTCCAGTTCTCATGCCTCTATGCATAGGCAGATTTGTAGCTCTCATGAGAGTTTTACTGATAATAAATAAGTAGATTAATTAAAATAAACCCTCAAGAATAGTGAGGGTCTCTCAAAAGAAAAAAAATACGCCACTCAAAAGCTTGTCCTGTGAGGTGTAGATTTTAAATGCATGTAACTTTTGGAGATCAACTATTTTTGTCCTCTTTGCCTGGAAGTATTTATATATGGGCCTCTTCTCATCTTTGAATAGAGGGACTAAATGGATATGACAGTTATGTGTCCAAGTGAGACCAATGCCACATTCCAAATGAGCAATTTGCGATGAGTTGAATAAAAGGAGTATTTACAGGAGTTAGTAGAGTGTAGGAAAACCACAAAGGATGGAACAGCCCCTCCCACTCTGGGGCAATGTCAACAGAAGTTCACTACCACTCCTTGGTCTGCGGGGCCAGAGTAGAGAATGATTATAGAATCTTGAGTCAGAGAAAGCTGGATGGAGAAAGCTACGTGACAGGAGCCATGATCTTTCGTTGGTACTTTCTGTGACCTGCCCACCTCAACCCTGCAGGGAAGCAGCCAGAGGAGCACATGCCCTGACCTCCCTCTCCTGCCTCCCTCTGATTTGATGGTGTTTTTCAATGGCCAAACCCAGCCAGAAGCCAATGAACCTATTGATGGAGATCATACAAGCCAGCCTCCAAGAGGCAGAGTTGGTTGGAAAGTGGATCTATTTTAGAGATACAAATGGAAATATTTAGTAAAATGAGTTACTATGTATACAAACAAGTATAGGAAAATCAAAGGAAATTAAACCATTGGTTATTAATTATTCATTCCTAGAAATTAACCAGTTGCTGGTAGCTAGTTATTAACTGCCCACTAACTGATAGTTTCAGAATTACTGGTTATTTTTTAAAAACGGACAAGGGTAATCAACCCCGTACCTCCTAAAAGTTTGTAAGTTGATGCAATCTTTCAAAAACATTTAGCTCTGCCATTTTTCATTTCATCGTTAGGAAAATTAAGTTCAATAATTAATCCAATCCAACAACTACGAATGACATTAGAACTTTTTTTTAGGATCCTAGAGTTGGAAAGGTTGGCCGAAGCCTTTTTCTTTCCTATCCTCTCCCTGTTAACATGAATTTCCCCTTTTTAAAAATGAGAACACCACAGATCTTTCAAAAGGGCTCCAATTCCTTTAACATTCATTCTACCTCCAATCTCCTGTGAATCTCCTTGACTCTTCCACAATGAATCCCATTTTCGAAGTCCCTTTTCTGCACTTCAACACCTGCCTTCCAACCTTGCCATTCAGCATTTGGTTTTATAAAGTTTTATATTATTTTCATGTGCACATTTCTTCCTTCCCCCAAATAGAGCACACGACTCCTAAAAACTTGGATTACATCACCAAAAACATTCTGTGAATTGCCTCAAAATTATTCTTATTATTTTTAAAGTATTCAGACTTTACTGAAGTGCAATAGAGAATGCTCCGTATCTCAAGTAACTCAATGTTCAGAACTAGAAAATAAATAAACATGAATTTGGGGAGGCTTGGATTTTTTCCAATCTTCTTATTAGAGAACATTAAGGCACCTAGAGAAATGAGGACCAACACTTTCCATTCACTTGTGTACAATTAGAAATGAACACAGGGCTTCCCTGGTGGCGCAGTGGTTGAGAGTCCGCCTGCCGATGCAGGGGACACGGGTTCGTGCCCCAGTCCAGGAGGATCCCCCATGCCGCGGAGCAGCTGGGCCCGTGAGCCATGGCCGCTGAGCCTGCGCGTCCGGAGCCTGTGCTCCGCAACAGGAGAGGCCACAACAGTGAGAGGTCCGCGTACCGCAAAAATAAATAAATAAATAAATAAAGGGTAAAAGAATTGTCCTGAAACAAATAATTATGCAACTTTACCTTCATACTGTTATAGTTTCATAATGTGGTAGAATCATGAAATCTGAGAATTGAGAGCTATCTTAGAGGACACCTACTCTGACTTTTCACCCAATGTGAGAATTTTCTTTCTGAGGTTACTGGCAAGAAATTATTTTACCTGAATATTTTCTGTAGTAAGAATCTCACCATGCTCTAGAGAAATCTATGGCGATGCTTCCCAGACCTGGTTGTGCTTTCAAATTCTCTGGGAATATATTTTTTACATGATTATAAATATGTTTAATAAATTAATATGTAAAATAATGAATACATATTTTTAAAATAACCTTTCCTGTAGCCCATCATGGACTGACTCCCAGAACCCCTAGAGTTGGCACTGGGCATCTCTATTTTTAAAAATTCTCCAAATGTTCCTAATGACAGCAAACCATGCAAACAGTGGCTGACTTCATTTCTCAATTGCTTTAGCTATTAGAAACCTCTTTGCTATATTTAGCTGATATAACTCTGTAAAACCTGTTATTCATTTTTCCTACTTCTTTTGCTCTTGATTAGAACAGAAAAAGCCACCTAACTGATCTTTTTTAACAAAATACTTTAAATTTTGAAGGTAGCTAATCTCTTTCTTCCTCCCCACTCTGTAGCATATTTTCTCCTTCTATAAATGTTCTCTCTTCCTTGAAACTTTACTCGAGTGATGTGAGATCCAGACTCTTCATCATCATAATCAACTTCTTTTGCCTCTGCCCCGCCTCTTAACCCAGTTTCTCAAGGACAATGACAAATGACCCCAGTGTCCTACAGATGATACTTCCAGCACAGAGGTTATTGTCCATCATAATGTTTCAGCTTATAAAAGCACCTCAAGGTCTTGTATTCCTTCTCTCTGTTCAGAAACCTCTTTCGCAAGACATCTGCGTGGGCAGCTTTCTTCCCTCTCTCAAGTCTATGCTCAAATGTCAGTTTCCCAATGAGTTCCTCCTTGACCAGCCTTTTTAAAATAGCAGCCCCCCTCCCGAAATTTACTTCCAAATTTGTTTTCCCTCAAAATCCTATCAAACGCCTACTATACCACATGGTTTATTTATCTACATTTTCATTGTCTCTACCCCCGCCCCCCCATTAGAAAGTCAGTTCTAGGAGGACAAGAATCTTTATCTGCTTTTCCCTTTGTTATCGATTGGCACATGGTAGACACATATTTATGGTTGATGAATGAATAAAAGATGCTTGGATTATGCATTATGTCCATTTTAACCATTAAACATTAGGACATTGAATAGAAGAGGGAAATGGGATTTCAGTTTTGAGTTTGAAGAGACTTTAGAAATCCTGATACGGACAGGCTGCTATTGCAGATGAGTAAACTGAGGTCCAGAGAAAATCACACATGCAGCAAGTGACTTGGAAACAAGACCTCAGTCCAGCCCAGGAGGGGTAGCTTTCCAAGCAGACCATCCTTGGTCTCTGTTGAAAAGATTTCCTCTCTGAAATATCAGAAGCCTACCTCAAGATGTGAGCCTTGGGCTTCCCTGGTGGCGCAGTGGTTGAGAGTCCGCCTGCCAATGCAGGGGACACGGGTTTGTGCCCCGGTCCGGGAAGATCCCACATGCCGCAGAGCGGCTGGGCCTGTGAGCCATGGCCACTGAGCCTGCGTGTCCGGAGCCTGTGCTCCGCAACGGGAGAGGCCACAACAGGGAGAGGCCCACGTATTGCAAAAAAAAAAAAAAAAAGATGTGAGCCTTTGAGTCCTTAAATTGGCCAGATAGATACTTAAATCTAAGGCTTGATTAAACTGTGGACAGATAATTTTAGTATAGGATAATTTCAGAAAGAGCTTTTCAACAAAGCCTGATAAAATATACTATAGGTTTATTCAAGGGGAATTTATTGATTTCCCATATGTTTTCCCATATATGTTTCCCATGCATGACTATTGCACATGTTAGCATTTTCAAATCTTAAAACAAACAAAAAAAGGAGTGCATAGTAAAGCAAATAAAATGATAAAGAGTGTTAAGGAGAGACAGGGGCTTGGGAAATTCACTGGTAATTGACTGACCTTTTCAATGTATTTTTAAAATCAAATCAAATCATTGGTACAAGATACCGTTACTACAGTCCTGTGCTGGCCTCAGTTGGTGATCTGCAAGTTCACTTTCTAAACTGAATGTCCTTAGCCTTGGAGATGAAGAGTTGTGTTCAAATAACATTTATTAAAGAGTTTCTTAGGGAAATACGTGTTTCTGTTTAAAGCTACAGTACCAGAAACTTGATGGGGGAAGGTGTCTGCCAGTGATTAAAAGAAGAATCTTTCTAGAGCCCTGACACACACTTTAGGTACCATGGCTCCATGAAAGTGTTCTTCTAGACCTCGCTGGGTTGGTCTTTCTCACTGCGACGTTCATTGCTCAGCTGCTCTGAAAGTGAAGGAAGAGTCTCTGCATTAATTCAGTAAGAACCTAACCTCTTGGCAGGCTTTTTCGGATATTGATTGGCAGTGGTTAAAAATGGGTCATTGAAATGTACAATAACAAAAGATAAAGAAGAAACAATTGATGAAAATTAGTTCTTTTTTTTTGCGGTACGCGAGCCTCTCACTGTTGTGGCCTCTCCCGTTGCGGAGCACAGGCTCCGGACGCGCAGGCTCAGCGGCCATGGCTCACGGGCCCAGCCACTCTGCGGCATGTAGGATCTTCCCGGACTGGGGCACGAACCTGTGTCCCCTGCATCGGCAGGCGGACTCAACCACTGCGCCACCAGGGAAGCCCTAGTTCTTTTTTTCATGTAAAATATTTGGGTTTTTTTAAATTAAAGGCACATAGGTATTGTTATAAAAATAAGACTCTAGTGTGCATACTGAATATTTTGTTTTTCCTTTTTAACCATGAGCTAAACATATAGAAATTTATACAACAGATATGCAAATAACTGTTATTCACATTAGGCAAATAATAACATGTTCTCATGTTTCAGATGTGCTTTAAAGAAATTTAAAATGTTATATCCTTTAAAGGGCTTCCTTCTTATTTCATGAAATGATAGAACTCTAGGGTTAGAAAAAAATTCAAGAGGAAATTAGAAGTGAGAAAAGAATACTGTAGAAATTGACTAAATTAGAAGCAACACAAGAGCAAATAAACAAATTTGCCAAAACAGATGGTGAAAAAGAAGGAAAATGTAAAGCATCTAATCTAGATGAAGAAGATTTTTTAGGGAAGGATACAAATACTTAAGATACACAAAAACGATTGAACATACAAAAAATACAAGTCTCTGAAAAAGAAAGTCAAGTTTAGGCTTTCTACACTAACAAACACTAAAATTGATAATCCAATAAAATTCTCCAGAAATTTTTTTTTTTTTTTTTTTTTTTTTTTTGCGGTACGGGGGCCTCTCACTGTTGTGGCCTCTCCCGTTGTGGAGCACAGGCTCCGGACGCGCAGGCTCAGCCACTCTGCAACATGTTGGATCCTCCCAGACCGGGTCACGAACCCGTGTCCCCTGCATCGGCAGGCGGACTCTCAACCACTGCGCCACCAGGGAAGCCCCTGAATTTTTTTTTAAATGGAACTACATATTGAAATTATGTGCTATAGTGAAATTACTAGACTTTAAAGTAAGAGAGAAAAAAAATCCTTTGGGCAACTAGCCAAAAAGATCTTATAAAGGACTTGCAAGGGAAAAATCTAGACTATCATTAGACTTTTAGACGGCAACACTTTATGCAAGAAGATGGAATTGCATACAAAATATATAAGACTCTTGAGAAAGTAAAGTGTAAACTAAGGATTTTTTTATTCAGCAAAAATTATCAAGTATCAAACTGTTATCAATATGAAAGAACTCAGGGAATATTATTCCCATATACATTTCCTGAAGAATGTCCTAGAGAACAAGATTCAGAAAACCAAGATGACTTGAAAAAAACTGTTGTAGGACAAGTTCATGAGCATTAAATATGTACTTATTTATAGTACCAAATCTAAATGAAAGTCAAATGGGAGAGAGTATACGTTGTCAAGGGCCATATGCCCTGACAATGTAAATATAGCAGAACCATTTT
This sequence comes from Lipotes vexillifer, assembly GCF_000442215.2. NCBI lineage: Eukaryota > Metazoa > Chordata > Mammalia > Artiodactyla > Lipotidae > Lipotes > Lipotes vexillifer. The sequence goes on along the minus strand of NW_006798629.1, from coordinate 2,797,686 downwards.
TTAAAGAAGGGAGTGAGGAGGGAATGATAATAGAATATGCCAAACAAAAATTTTTAACTGTTTTCAATAATCATAATTTGTCATGTAGACTGTACTGATATGCTGAGACTGTTGCATGAGTGATGGGAGGGAGGGTAAAGCAAATGAATGTAGACGCACCTCAGAAATATTGCAGGTTCAGTTCCAGACAACTGCAATAAAGCAAATATTAGAATACAGTGAGTCACACAAGTTTGTTTGTTTGTTTGTTTTGCTGTACGCGGGCCTCTCACTGTTGTGGCCTCTCCCGTTGCGGAGCACAGGCTCCGGACGCGCAGGCTCAGCGGCCATGGCTCACGGGCCCAGCCGCTCCGCGGCATGTGGGATCTTCCTGGACCGGGGCACGAACCCGTGTCCCCTGCATCGGCAGGCGGACTCTCAACCACTGCGCCACCAGGGAAGCCCCACACAAGTTTTTTGATTTCCCAGCCCATATAAAACTTTTGTTTGCACTATACTGTAGTCTATTAAGTGTGCAGTAGCATTATATCTAAGAAAAAGAATGTACATGCCTTAATTTTAAAACATACTTTATTGCTAAAAAATGCTAACCATTATCTGACAATGCAGGGTTGCCACAAATCTTCAATTTGTACAACAAAACAAACAACAAAAAACACTATCCATGAAGCATGATAAAGCAGAGTGCAGTAAAATATGTATGCCTATAATTATGGCATATCCTAATTATATCATTCTCTGTACCTCAATAACCAGAATTCACAGTGTAGAATAAAGGAGATACAAATATAATATGGAAAAATGTTAAGTAAGAACCCTATAGTCCTGAAATGGAATTAGAAACACTAGTATGAACTGATGTACTATCATAAACATGCATACATCTCCAAGCTCTTTTAACAGAAAAGGAATAAAAACAGTGGCTAGCCCAATAACAGTAAATATTTCTGTGCCTCAAGTATGGTCTTGAAATATAATTTCCCACTAAAGGAAACCAGAGTTTCTTGTATGAATGGCTGTTTCCAATTCTGGGGCATGAAATATACATGATGAGTCTGGAACACCTTTCAGAGCACAGCAAGAAAGCTATCAAACCCTGTTAGTATGATGTTGAAAGAATTCAGGAGCCAATATGAAGAGTCTCCCAGTGGCCAAAGATGGGATAATTTGAGCTTCAGTAAAGGTAAGAAATACAATGGATTAAAACACATAAAATAGATAACAAATGCTCCAAGATGGCAGCACAGAAAGCACCTGAATTTCCCTCCTCCAATGGATGCTGCACTGTATGTACAGCTACACACAGAATATTTCCCTCTGAGAGAAATACAGAAATTAGCTGGGTGACTGCTACCCAGCAGGTGAATGAAAAAATGCCCATAGGGAAACAGGTAGGGGCCGCTGAGACACGTTTTTGTGTCACACATAAACCCCATCCCTGACATAACATCAGGCGATCAGGAGGGAACCCCCAACTTGCAGTTTCTCCCTGCGACTGAAGGGTTTGGACCACGCATCTAGTGCCCCCAACATGTAAGGTTCCTACCTGAGGGATGGGCCCCCCAAACACCTAGCTCTGTAAGCCAATGGGGCTTGTGTTCAGAAGCCCCACAGGACTATAGTAAACAAAGAAGCAGTTTTTAAAGAGCGCAGAAGCACCCCCATGGCTATATACCCAGGCTCAGCAAAAACGTCCATCTCAGTTTCTCCCTCAAAGGGATTGGACTGCATACTTTCCCAGCTGCTTCCTGGGTGTCGGTTTCCAATCCACCTGCATCTAGGTGCTCACTGACGTCGTCTGCTTTGAGACATGGACAGGTCTCAAATTCAGGGAGCCGCTAAGAACAAAGACCCTAAACCCTCAATGTGTCACCAAAAATCTGTTAGAACTAATAAACGAATTCAGTAAAGTTGCAGGGTGCAAAGTCAACATACCAAAATCCTTTGCATTTCTATGGACTAACAATGAACTATCAGAAAGAGAAGTTAAGAAAACTACCCCACTTGCAATAGTATAAATAGAATAGAATAGAATACCTAGGAATAAAGTTAACCAAGGAGCTACAAGACTTGTATACAGAAAACTACAAAACAGTGTTGAAAGAAAGAAGATCTAAACAAATGAAAAACTCCAACTCTAAACTTGCCAAAGGAATTGAAAGAAGTGGGTTAGACTCAATTTTAAGCTCTTACTGAAAGATCAGTATATGAAGAGTTAACCAAAGGGACTAGATCCATAAGAATAGGAACTATATCCATAAGACTAGGAATTATTGATCTGACTCTCAGAGCTGGAACCAAGAGCACCATGAGTCCTGTATACATTAAATCTTGACAAGCACTGCCCTATGCAATTGGTATTCTGAAAGGAGACAGACTTTTGTCTGGTGTTCATGATAGCGGTGAGGATCCCTTAGCCAGAAAGCAGTTCAGACACTAATCAAACTTTGTCACAGGAAGCAGGAATAAAAA
>NW_006798629.1:2785989-2795137 GCF_000442215.2 Lipotes vexillifer | reverse complement strand
GCAGGAATGAAGACAAGGAAAGCAAAGGGTTGATAAATAATGGATTAGCATAGTACAGCTAAAGTAATACAGCTGTGTCCAATGACCTGAGCTTGCAGAAATTCAGTGAAAGCACTGGAGTAACTGCTATCAAGACCATAATTGGTCATTTCGTATTGGTCATGCTAGACTTATACTCTTCTCTTATTATAATTTGAGAGGCATCAGATGCACCTGCAAAAGCAAAGCCCTTGGTACTATTCCTGTGTGACCTCAGATAAGCCACTTCACCCCCCAACATTCTAGTCTCTCCAGCTGTAGGCAAAGATTTATAACTTTCATCAGTAATGGTCCTGAGATCTTCACTTGTCTGAAATTTATGCAAGTGCCGAGTATGGTTATTATTTTAGCTGACAAATAAAAAGACTGTCACTTGTTTTTGAATGCTTTGTGAAGCAAAAGACGCAAGGATAAAATTATGCCGATCGTCTTTTTTGTTTTGCCTGCTGATGGAATTTGATTGAACTTGTCTGAATCTCATGATAAATATGCAACATAACAAAGGATTAAATGAAAGACCATTTAATTACCTGAATCAGAGTTTGTAAAAACTATATGTGTTCATGGCAGGGGGAGAGGATTGGTGTAATTAGTATCCCTGAATTTAGAAAAATCGTGTCTGGCAGGAAAATGTGTACATGTTTGGCAAAAATTGAGTGACAGGTCAAGAACTCCTCAAGCTAAGAAGATTATATCAACAGATGCATTCCCCATCTGCTCACTGAATGCACAGAAATGGAAATCACATTTTTTTCTCTATCAACTGAAGTTTCGGTTATACCCAGAGTCCATGAATCATACCATACCAATAGCTAAGATTGAGAAATGTGAAATGAGAATAATAGAAGATGAAAGGAAGCTATTTTCTATGTGAAATGAAAGATATTGTCAAAAACACATTCTGGGCTTCATTATGAAACTCACACTCCTGTTTGCAAAAGGCACAATCCAAAGACACACTAAAAAAGCAAATCTGTGCTTGTACCAAAATGCACACATAAAAGCTGGCCATGCAAGTGTTATTGGGACCACAGGTCACCAACATCACAGATGGATTCTTTAAACCATATAATAACACAGTGTTTTGAAAATCTCCTATTTTGAAGTGGTGGGGACTTCCATGAAACACCGAAATCGTATGAAACATTCTTACCTGCTAGATGCATAGTGATACTTACTTCTGTGTCTTGCAGTGCTATTTAGGGGAGATTGAAGAAAGTTATTCAAGTTCAAATGAAAATAACAAACTCATAGTAAGAAATTAGCCATGAAATTTAACATTTATTAAATTACTCATCTATCAACAAACATTTATAGATGGCAGGATGTGTGTAAGGCCTTGACCTACTATAAAAATGATAAAGACCACAGTACCCACACCCACCCCTGCCCCACATTGGTCCTTACTCAATTCTTACCAACACCAAGCTGCACATCATTGTATTTTGACTCACTCATCCTTTATAGAAAATTCTTAATCCATCTGACTGCAATTTCTCAAACCTTAGACTTAAGGATACAGGATACAGGATCTTCATCAAAATTTTTCAAAAGCTCTGGTTATTGCTGTTACTGTTTGCTACTGGGAAGATCCACACAAGGCAATGCTAAAACGTGGAGACTCTGTTTCTTCCAATATTAATTATGTAAAAGTGTTAACAGGAATAGTTTGCCTCTCCATGCTGAGGCTGGAGAGATGTTACAGAGATAACTGGCTTTTATTTTCTTTGGGCTCAGTGTTTCCTGGGTTAGTATTCCCTACCACAAAGTGTCAACTAAGCTTAATGCCTGTGTTGCATTATCAAATCCAGACACCTGAAATTCTGACATAATACCAGTCCTGTGGGGAATAAACTTTAACATCCATCATATTATTTAATCGTCACAACAAAGCCCTTGTTGAAATATGACTCAGGAGGATGAGAAGTATTGTCACATGAATGAAACAAATTAAACGTGAAAGGAGAAGCCCAGGTACTCTGGAAATGTAGGCGACAGTGATTTATTTCTGCACCAAACAGAAGTTCAGGGGAAACCTGGATATGGCAGAAATAGAAAAATTGTGGCACATTGTGATTCCCTTCTTAGCGGTATGGTAAGATCAGTGGGTGGATTATCATGGACAGTTGACAAGTCAGTTGTCACACACTTGTTTCTATTCATGATGGGAGATGCTGCTCAAAAGAGTGAACACACTGCCTGGAAACCTTCTAAACAGCTAATGACTTGTCGGTTAAATGCATGGTGTTGGGAGAACAGAGAAGGGAATAGTCTTTAGATGCTCCAAAGTTTTGGCTAGAACACTGAATTACTTGGATACACAGATGGTGTTTTCATCACTTCTTCCTCCTAACAGTTGGGACTTTGGAAGGGCTAGAGAAATCTTGGATGTGAACAATTGCCTACACAGATGGTAATGGTGAACTGGTTTGGCTAACAGTTTTAAATTCCAGACCGATGGATTCCTATCTACTGAAGAATGAGAAGGGAGAGGGGAAAAAAAGGGTAAAGAAAGTGTAACTTAATACACAAGTAAAAGAATAATGTGTACTAAGTTATGCTTTCTTTATCTACTATATTTGGAAGTAGAAATAATCAGAAGGCCACATCTAAAATAGCCATGAAGGGACTTCCCTGGTCGCTCAGTGGTTAAGAATCTGCCTGCCAACGCAGAGGGATACGAGTTTGAGCCCTGGTCTGGGAAGACTCCACACGCCGCGGAGCAACTAAGCTTGTGCGCCACATCTACTGAGCCTGCGCTCTAGAGCGTGTGTACCACAACTACTGAAGCAGGTGTGCCTAGAGCCTGAGCTCTACAACAACAAGAGAAGCCACCACAATGAGAAGCCTGTGCACCGCAACTAAGAGTAGCCCCTGCTCGCCTCAACTAGAGAAAGCCCACGCACAGCAACGAAGTCCCAATGCAGCCAAAAATTAATTAATTAAAATAAACAAATAAAATAGCCAAGAGGGTGGCAACTAGGGATGCAAAAAGCTTTGCCAAATTTCAGCTGATAAAACAACTCTGACTAACTTAATTGAATTTGTCACTTGGCACTCACCATGTACTCATGAGATATGGGAGTCAGTAAACAGGGGAAATTTCCCCAGGGAATCAAAACTACCCACGGAAATCAAGTTTATGCTGGGACAAGTTACAGAGCAGCAAGATAAATAGCAGAAGTCTAGGCCAAAAGAGACCTATATCGGGCTTCCCTGGTGGCGCAGTGGTTGAGAGTCCGCCTGCCAATGCAGGGGACACGGGTTCGTGCCCTGGTCCGGGAAGATCCCACATGCCGTGGAGCGGCTGGGCCCGTGAGCCATGGCCGCTGAGCCTGCGCGTCCAGAGCCTGTGCTCCGCAACGGGAGAGGCCACAACAGTGAGAGGCCCGCATACCGCTAAAAAAAAAAAAAAGAGAGAGAGACCTATATCTACAATTATGAAGGAAACACATTAAAATAAAAGGGATTCTTAGTGGTGGAAATGCCACCTGCTCTTTAAAACTGGGAAACACCCAAGGATTTGATTCAGGAAATTTATATGCAAAACTTTAACAGTCATAATACCTACTTTTAACATATTCACTTGGGGTGAAGAGCACGAGTTACAGATTTCCCAACATAATTTTGTAGTAGGAATCTTTCCCCCATGATGTTTATGGTAAAATCATGAGATAACATAAAATAAAAATTGAAAGCAATATGAATACCAAGCCCTTCAAAATGGCAGGAATTGCATTCTTTTATGCATTCAAGATTTACTGAGTGCATGGTGTGTTCTAGGCATTGCCCAGAGTCCAGGAGACACTGAAGTAAGTAATAACTTCTACCCTAATGGAACTCAGAGCCTGGTTGGGACAGACAGTCCTATCGATGCTCAAACTGCTCTTTGAGTATCAATGAGCTGTCAGGAAAAAGCTCTTCAGAGGAAATGAGGGATTAGATGTTTGAAGGGAGAGAAACTTACCAGGCAGAAAGGGGCCAAGGAGAAGAGACCCCAGTCAGAGGTCAAGCCTTCACAAGGGCAGTGTGATGTGACCCCCACTGTATTCAGACTGATGGTATGCAAGGGGGAAAGTGCAGGAAACGGACCATTAAAAAACCAAGTGGGAGTGCTATATTCACGATAGCCAAGACATGGAAGCAACCCAAACATCCATCGACAGATGAATGGTTAAAGAAGTTGTGGTACATATATACAATGGAATACTACTCAGCCATAAAAAGAATGAAATAATGCCATATGCACCAACATGGATGGACCTAGAGATTATTATACTGAGTGAAGTCAGACAGAGAAAGATGCTATCACTTGAATGCTATCACTTAAATGCCGAATCTAAAAAAATGATACAAATGAACTTATTTACAAAACAGAAATAGACCCACAGACATAGAAAACAAACTTATCATTACCAGGGGGAAAGGGATGGGAGGGACACATTAGGAGTTTGGTATTAACATATATACACTACTATAAAACAGGTAACCAACAAGGGCCTACTGTAGAGCACAGGGAGCTCTACTCAATGTTTTGTAATCACCTATAAGGGAAAAGAATCTGAAATATATATATATAGATAGATAGATAGATAGATAGATAGATAGATGTATAATTGAATCACTTTTGTACACCTGAAACTAACGTGACATTGCAAATCATACTTCAATTTAAAAAATTAAATTAATAATTAAAAAAAAAAAACCAAGTGGGACTTGTGAAGGGCTTCGTAATACCTGCTCTGTTTTCTAATATGAGTGACAGAAGACATTTAAAAAGTGTAAACAGTTGTTGAAGTAAATGGGAAAACTTTGGTTCATTGGATCCAAATGATTTTTTGTTTTTATTGACCAATCTCTGCAGCATTCTGGGTTTATGTTGTATTTTGAAGACATCTCTTTAAGTGGACAGACAGTGCCTTGTTCATAAGGTAGTTCCAACAACCTTTTTTTAGCAAATGCCCATCTTCTTAACTGTGCTGTGAAAAAGCGTTGAATCCCACCCCCCTTAGAAAGTAGAGACTTTGCTTTCTCTGCTTTCTACATTTGATTAAGAATAAAGCCTTTCATGTTTTAGAATGAATTTGTCAGCAAGATGAGCATAAAGCAGTAAACAAAAGTGCTGTCAAACTTTACTCTGTGGCAGTATGTTGTCACCTTCAGTGACACGAGTCTCTACCCTCAGGAGATGCCATCTCTCCTGTGGCAGCTGGCTTTGCCCTTACAAAGGGAGAGATCCCTTACCTAATAAGGATGAATTCCCTATGCAGCTTTAATAAGGGGCAGGGGTGTGTCCCCAGTGCCACAGTGACAGAAATCGTCCCTGATGTAAATTGAACTTTACCCTCTAGAGCTAAAGAAAGCTCTGTTTCCTTGGGTTCTTTACTCCGCTTAGTTCAAGCTAATATAATAATTTTTTTTCTGAAAATGTTAATGCTGTTTACATTCCTGGAGCTAGTCAAGACTCTGGAGTCCATTCAAAGTTCATGTCCTCAAAGTTATGGTAAATTCTCAGAAAAAGTTCAGTGCCAAGAACGTGGCCTTGGAAAGGTAGTTCAACCATAGAAAAATATCTGTTTCTTTTGAAAGCTAGAAAAAAATAGTTCATCAGCAATATGTCTTTTAACATATTTCCCACTTCCAGATTTTCCCTTATTACAAACCCTTTTCTTTTAAAAAGCATATGTTGCCTTTTATTTATTTATTTATGGCTGCGTTGGGTCTTTGTTGCTGTGCACAGGTTTTCTCTAGTTGCGGCGAGCAGGGGCTACTCTTCATTGCAGATTTCTCATTGCGGTGGCTTCTCTTGTTGTGGAGCACGGGCTGTAGGCGTGCAGGCTCAGAAGTTGTGGCTCGTGGGCTCTAGAGTGCAAGCTCAGTAGTTGTGGTGCACAGGCTTAGTTGCTCCGTGGCATGTGGGATCTTCCCAGACCAGGGCTCGAACCCGTGTCCCCGGCATTGGCAGGCAGATTCTTAACCACCGGCCTGCCAGGGACTTCCCTGTACAAACTTCTGTGGTCTTGTTCCATTCATATAATTTGCTGTGAAGAAATTTTACTGTCTCCTATTTTTTTAGAGATACTATTTACTTATTTGATGTTGAATTACCATTTCAGACAACTTTTTTTTAAATTTTATTTTTAATAACAATGTATTAGTTTCAGGTGTACAGCAAAGTGATTATATATATATATATATATATATATATAGAGAGAGAGAGAGAGAGAGAGTCTTTTTCAGATTCTTTTCCTTTATAGGTTATTATAAGATATTGAGTATAGTTCCCTGTGCTATACAGTAGGCCCTTGTTGTTGATTTTATATACAGTAGTGTGTATACATTAATCCCAAGCTCCTAATTTATCCCTCCCCCCCCAACCTTCCCCTTTGGTAACCATAAGTTTGTTTTCTACGTCTGTGAGTCTCTTTCTGTTTTGTGTATAAGTTGGAGCTAGAGACTCTCATACTAAGTGAAGTAAGTCAGACAAAGTCAAATATCATATGACATTGCTTATATGTGAAATCAAAAAAAAAAATGAACCCATTTCAGACAACTTTTAGACAAGGCTCCTTTTTGTATCATCCGTTCTCTTCACAAATTCTGACCACATTGGCAAAAATCTCTCAACTCTTAGGCAACGTCTTCTCTAATATACTGTAATAGAGCATCAAAACTAGAAGGCTCGAATTCCAGATCAACAACTGTCATTCATGAAATAAGAGACCTTAAAATGTCATTTAACCTCTGGGCCTTAGTGTCCCCACTTTACAGGTGTGTCCCGGCTGATCTTAGTGTTGGTTGTAGATCCAATAGGGAAAACGGACCTAAAAGCTTGTTGTATTACTCATTTTTTTCTCATTTATTGGATAACATAATTGTTGCCGTGTCTAAAATGCAAAGTTGCGCTTCAAAGATTATGTCTTTATTCAGCACTAAGGCCGACTGAAAGCATTCTTACTGGGAGCTGAACCCTGGTAAATTTGATACAGGCATTAACTTAGACAACCTAGAGGAAAGGGACGGTTAATATATCGTTTAAACATCTCATTTAGTATCAACTTTCTCTTCTGAAATTTTGATAGAAGGGCTAATCAACTCAAGATAGAACCCCTGTGTGCATGTCTGCTGTGCTGAGATCCAGAGATGATTTGTGTCACCCGTGTACTTTAGAATAGAGTTTTGGCAAGTTATGAAATTGACAACCTGCAGTGAAAATTTCAAAACACATGGACTCTTTCTCAGATTCACTGTTTCACTTCTTAAATGTGAGTCTCAGAGATATCTTTTTGTTGCCAAAAGTTTGAGATCTGCTGAAAAGCCTGGGCAAGTATTCGATAGGGTCCCTCGAGTTCCATGCTAGCAAGGCAGAAATAATTTTGGCCTGGCAATTTCAAGGCAGGTGTTACCAGTTGGTTGCCTGAACCATGGAAAAACCTCCTTCTGGTCTTTTAAAAATGCCTGATTTGAATGGCACTACCTCCTGATGGGCCTGCCATGGAGAATTAGTTTCAGAATGCACTTACAGGAAGTGGACTGAATGAAGTTACTGGATGAATTAGGAATGTATACTTAAATATTGAAAAAAGTCTGCCCAAAACAGCAATCTTGGTTTTGGCTTCATTGAAACTGAACTGCCCTTTTGTCTTGTTCTGTTTTGTTTCTGATGGTATTTAGCCAGTGGGTTCAGCTGCTTATATTGGAGTTTGTGGTTCATGATAGTAAAATCAGGGCATGGGAAGTCCTTTATAAAATGCAGTCTTATAGCAATGAAGGCAAAATATTACACTATGTGTTCGTGTTATGAATCTAACCAAAGACTAGAAAATATATGTGTGGCCTGCTTTCTGAAATATAGGTTTTCCTCACTTTGAAGAATAGAAACCATCCAAAAAAGCTGGATATAAGTCAAGTTCAATTTTCTGGTGGTCTTCCATGGTGAAAAAAGTGATGTGGTTGTTAGGAAAATGAATCCTCCGGTGAATTATAGTATTGGTTTAAGTGTAAAGCAGATAATGAAGACTCTTCAGAGGTTCTTGCGAGTTTGAGGGTCATGTCTCCCTTGAAAGTCTTTTACAAACTAAATGTCTCACCTAGAAAAGTGAATAAAGAACACATTGCACAGGGCTTCCCTGGTGGTGCAGTGGTTGAGAGACCGCCTGCTGATGCAGGGGACACGGGTTCATGCCCCGGTCCAGGAAGATCCCACATGCCGCGGAGCGGCTGGGCCCGTGAGCCATGGCCAATGAGCCTGCGCATTCGGAGCCTGTGCTTCGCAACGGGAGAGGCCACAGAAGTGAGGGGCCCGCGTACCACAAAAAAAAAAAAAAAAAGAACACACTGCACAGTTGGGGTTGTAATTCTGTGGGGTTCCAGTTCACTGATGGACCCCAGCCCTCCAGGGTTCCCCACAGTGCTTATGTGGACTGACCCACCTTGAAGATCTTTTCGTTTCTAGCTCTCATTTTGCAGCTTTCCCTTTTCTATAGACAAATCCTAGCAAATCTGTTGTGAGTTCTTTCTTACCACCCTCTCTACCCCTGAAGGCCAGTATATCTCTGAATAAGTGTTGATCTTGACCAGAAATGGCAGGAGTGAGAGCCGTCATTTACTGGGTGTCTACCCTGGGCAGGCAGCGTGCTGAGTGCGTTATATGCAACAATACTCACGTCTCCACATTGTTTTGAGGTGTCTTGGATGGTGGGTGAGCACCATGGAGCATCCCGCTAACTCAGAGGAAGGGAAGCAAAAGACACTGTCTGTATTTCAGAGATACAAGATATGATGGACCCACACTTCTAATTTTGTCCAGGAACCCGCAAATCACTGATTAAGAATGTCAGACTGAGACAAATAGCATATGATATCACTTATATGTGAAATCTAAAAAAATGATACAAATGAACCTATTTACAAAACAGAAATAGACTCACAGTCATAGGAAACAAATTTGTGGTTACCAAAGGGGAAACAGGGGAGATAAATAAGGAGTTTGGGACTGACATATACACACTACTGTATATAAAATAGGTAATCAACAAGGACCTACTGTATAGCACAGGGAACTCTATTCAATATTTTGTAATAACCTATAAGGGAAAAGAATCTGAAA
>NW_006798629.1:2785130-2785979 GCF_000442215.2 Lipotes vexillifer | reverse complement strand
GAAATATATATATATATATATATATATATATATATATATATATATATATATATAGCTGAATCACTGCTGTCCACCTGAAGCATACTTCAATTAAAAAATGTATGTAAAATTTTTTAAAAAGAAGGCCAGACTATGTGTGTCTCTCTAGGTTCCCTCAGAATGAGAGGATGGCTTTAGATCAGGTGCTCAGCCACCCTATTCACCCTTTGGGCTTGGCTGGAGTTGGAGGTGAATCTGCCTTCCAGACCTTCTTACTGAGAGATCTCATTTCCCTTCCTCACTGCTCTGAAATCACTGCCATGCTCCTCTGACTGCTGCCTTTTGCCTTGCTTTGTCCACACAGGTAACGACACTGACTCAGGAGGTGTCCCAATTAGGTAAAGACATGAGGACTGTGATGCAGCTTCTAGAACACGTCGTGTCCCCCCAGCAGCCCGCTCGGTTTTGCTCTCTGCACCCCACCTCTGTGTGTCCCTCCAGCTTACAGACCAGGATGACCTGGAGCACGCACCAACCCTGTCTACACTTGCAAGCAGGTGGAGCCGCTCATACCCAAGCCCAGCTTTGTCATGGGAATGTCACCCCTGACATATGGAGTGTGGATCCCTCCTCTGTGGGGAGCAGCCCCCAGCGAACTGGCGTTTACGAGCAGAATCCTGCAGGCGGTGAACTGTATCATTCTCTGAACCTTGATTATTCACCTGCCCGCTACCAGGTCGTCCAAGAAGGTCGTTTGCAGTTTTTAAGGTGCATCTCTCCACAGTCAGACACTACGCTGATGCCTCTGCAGTCCATCTCGGCCACTCTCTCGGCCTCTGTCTGTTCCTCCTCAGAAACATTTTGCACCTG
>NW_006798629.1:2782658-2784947 GCF_000442215.2 Lipotes vexillifer | reverse complement strand
GGAAGAGGGCAGCTTGGGCCAAGGAGCCATGAGTTCCTTCAGTCTGGAAAACCTGCCAGGATCTTGGGACCGGGAAGGAAGGGCATCCATCACTACTGAACCCTCAGAGAACTTTCCACTGGAAGTTGTCACAAGCGCAGCAGAAGTGAAAGATACTAAAGCCATAAACGTATGATATTAGGGCATGTGAGGCAGCCACCAGTTTCAGCTCCACCACTGCATGACAGCCCTGGTTTGTCTTTCTTGCCTCTGGCAGCGTGAAGACTGGGCAAGGCTGGGAGACCTGTGGGAGAGAGGGTCCGGGGAAAGGCAGAACCACCTCCAGACTGTAGCAGACACTTCCTGGATCCTAGAAACAAAATAGGAACATTTTCCTGTACAGGCATTAACTTCCTGGTCTGTTTGACAAACTTTGGTAAAAGTCCAAAGACCCTGAGGGTCTGAGCAGCTAGAAGTCCCAGACAGAGAATGTGTGGATTCATTTTGTCCTAGGTGGCTTTTGTGAAGTGCAGCAAAGTTTTTTCCTGAGTGCCTGTGTGTCACTCCTGAACAGTATCCATAGGACTGTGGGCCCTGGGAGTGCACAGCTCTTGCTGATCTATTTTTCAAATGCAGAAGGCTAAGGGACACTTATCACTGCATGTCATCTCCTAGACAATCAGTCACACAGAGCTGGTGGCCAGTGGTCAGCTATTGCACGTTATTTGCCATGTAAATGAATATGTCTTTATTTATCCAAAAAAAAAAGAGACACTATTTTTATATCCTTGGTATGAAATATGTATTTAAACTATTTAAATTATTTATAAAGAAATGAATGTTTTCATTTTGGTAAAAAAAAAAGCTTGCCGTTTTAACGAGAAATGCACTACTGTCATGTATAGTAGATTAAAGATTATAATTCAGAGGATGTAGTTTCGAAAGGAAGCCCTCCATTTATCGGCATGCAGTTTGCAACAAATGTATCCTCACGCTTCTGGATTACAAAAGAAAAGTGAGGTCATATTTCATTAATGAAGTAAAAACCTGGACTGAGTGTCTGGCATGGTAGGGAGGGGGGGGAGTCCACCTGGTCTCTGGGGACTCAGGTAACAACCTGAACTGAGGCTGCCCCCTCTGTGCCTGTGTAAATGCCTCTCCTCCAGCCATCTTACTTCGTGGTTCTGGAACCCAAAACTGGTCTGGGGAATATGACATCGCAACTACATTGAGCTATTTTGGCCTCAAAACGGGGAAGGAAACCTTGGGTGTATCCTTCCTCTGTGCTGTTCTTTCAGGAGCGCTTGCGTAGACCGGTGAAAATTCCAAAATGAAGCCGAGACTTCAGCGTTCCGATCTGTGAGAGGGATGCCAGCTTGCTTTGGATCAGCACTTGAATTATTTTTCTTTAAAGCGCTCAACATTGCTGTAAGTTATGCAGAGCAGGTGTTTTCATTCTCATTTTGCAGAGGTAAAATTAATAAAGCCCCAGCAATTACACAGCTAGGGAGCTAGAGACAGTCTAGAACCTATAGTGCTTTCTACATCTCAACCAATACCCAAATTCAGATGCTGGCGTGGTAATGATGTCAACGCCTTCACTTCACGTTTATTTTATGTTTCAGAACATTTCAGGGCTCATCATCCCAGATGTTCTTAGAAAACATATTGAATTCACATTCTGGAGTCACCCTGTTCTTATTTCCCACCACAAAGCATAAGCAATTTGAAAACTGTATTATTAAAAACATGTACACAAAGCAAGACTTCTGGTGTGTGACTCTTATATCCTAAAATTGGCTAGAGTAGCAGAAAGTAAATAAACCTTCTCTAAGAAAAATGGCAACAGTACATGTGTCTCAGGCAGATCACTTAAGACTCGTGTCTTCTCTTCCCCCAGGTCCAAAATTCAATCTCTCCTTACCTAAGTGAATGGGAAAACAGAAGCAAAGGCAACCTGCTGGATTTAATGTATTTATTTGTAGTCACCCTTTTTGCTTATCCTGACCTAAGTCATCATTTTAAGTACCATTCAAATAGAACTAATTGGTGTTAGTTCATGATTGTCTGTCTGGCAAACTAGCACTACCATTACTGATGCTACTAATGATGACTGACATTCTGGTTTTTGAGTACTGACTATGTACCAACACGTGTTTAGGAATTAACACATGTTACGTTTCCTTACCTAGTAGTCAAACAATGCTAAAAGTTACTTGTTATTATTTTATCCACATTTTGTAAATGAATAATTGGGACACAGATTCTTTAACTTGCCCAAATCCTACTGTTTTCAGTAAAGCCCCCAAT
>NW_006798629.1:2769128-2782565 GCF_000442215.2 Lipotes vexillifer | reverse complement strand
CATCCCTGCTGCCTTTTGACACTGTACTAGTAACTAATTTCCTTTGAAATCCATGAATAAAATAAAATAAAATCGTTTTTTAAAGTATACATATGGGGTAAAGTAGTCAAGCTCCAAGGATTTGGGAAAGTCGTGGTGAAATGCCTGGAAACATGTCCATATTTTTCCAGCTGGTTACCTTCTTTGTACCTACTCCTGAGAGCTGACTTTAGTGGCTCTGAGAACCAGCTGCCCACCCTGGGCAGGTCTGCAACTAGACAGGAATGAGCAAGCGCCTGGGAGAACTGGGCGTCCCCATTGACTCTTCCACAATGGCACCTGCCTCATGTGAATCAGCCTCACCTCCCTTATTAACCTTTCCCCTCGTCAACCATTATGCTGACAAACAGGACTCTCCCATATCCAGCAAGCAGCTCAGAATGACACGTTTGGGGTTTTTCTTTGTCTGTTTATGTGTGTTGTGATATTATTCTAGGAAATGAGAATTCCAAGTTCTAGGTGTTTGATTTTCTAAACACTGTTGCTATACAAATAGCAGAGGCCCTTGCAGTCTGCTCAGAGATACATTTTTGTATCCCTACATTTTCCTCACCTCCCCACTGTCCCCTAAAGAAGCGAAAAAGAGATCTAGAGGGAAGAGAAACACTTAAGTTCTTGCTCAAGTATATTTTCTTAAAAATAATATCGGGGACTAAATTTTTCTGTGCAGTTCTATTTAAGAGAACCATATAGACAGATTACATAAGACTTTATATTGATACAACGTAAGAAGAAATTTCTGGCAATTAAAGCTACTTACAGATGGAGTTTATTGCCTTAAGAGGTGGTAAAATCAGTAACAAATTGTCCTCTCAGAGGTTGCTTAACTACTTGACAGGGATATTGTTTTCCAGAGGGCTCTATATTCAGTGTGAAATTAGCAGAATCCCTGCATCAGAATAGGATAATTGGATAATTGTTTAAAATGCAGAAAATCTAACTTAACCCAGTCCCTTTGAATGGGGTCTGGGAATCTACCATTTAGTAAACTCCCTGGGTGACTTACATGCATTAAAGGTTGAGAAATATTGGTCTAGAATCTATAGTAATAAAAGACTGAGTCCTAGGGCTTCCTGGTGGTGCAGTGGTTGGGAGACTGCCTGCCGACGCAGGGGACGCGGGTTCGTGCCCCGGTCCGGGAAGATCCCACATGCTTCGGAGCGGCTGGGCCCATGAGCCATGGCCGCTGAGCCTGTGTGTCCAAAATGACTGAGTCCTAGCTAATTTATACCTAAGTGGGCTAGCACCTAAATTTTATTAAAGACAGACAGTATTTTATTGTATAAATTTTATTTATACAGACAGTATAACAGAGACGTCGGGTTAACCCTTGTATCAGTAGTTCTAAAATTTTAGTTTGAATAACATATTTCCAGGGGCTTTTATTAAAATAGAGATTTCAAGGCCTTGATGCCTAAGATATGGGCTGGGTCCCAAGTGATTCTGATACAGATGTTCCAGGGAACAAACTCTAGAAACATGGCCCTAAGCAGTGTAATCATCTCAATAATGAAGAGTTAGACCAACTAGACCCAAACCAATTACAGCTGACGATTGCATGCAGTACTATTTCCATATAGTTCCTAACACATCGGTGATTTTTTCATGAAAGTAACTGATCATTTTCTCCAAGAGAGCTTTGAACATTCACTCACTGTTTCAGCTCTAATGATTGAGTGCCTACTATGTGTCATGCACCAGTACCTCCTGGTTCATTGTGGGTGTCTGAGTTTCATTTGGATTTTCTAGAAGGAAAAAAGTGAAAATGCCATTTGAAGTCTCATAAATGGGTCAGTTCTGCTGGATAGGGAGAAACATACTTGGATGTGAAGCAAGCCAACTATTTGGTTGGAGAATGACCGTTGCTATGGATGCCCCCAGTGTGGAATGGAACTGCGCCTGTCAAGATTATGATTTTATCCAGAACAGTGAAACTAGCTTGTTTCAAATAGTTCCTGCTGAGGCTGCTTCTTCTAGTGAAGTGTGTAGTTCCCTTCCTAAGGGCATCCTTATCAGGCATTGCCTTTACAATTTATAATTCTCCAAGCGTCATCTTCCTCAGATCATCGCCATCACTGACAGTAGAGCCTCAGCACATGCACAGGCTCAATTAAAGGCTGTTCCAAAGACTTCCTTTGCCCACTGCTTTCATCTTATCCAATGACAAATGCTACAAGTAAACAGGATGCTGAGAAAGGAACAAGCATTTTGGCGGAACGCAAATGAGGGTTTGCGTCCAGCCATTATTTTCCTCGCTCTGGGACCTCGGACAAGTTCTTTAACACTTCTGAGACTCACTTTCTCCACTTGAAAATCGAGGATTAAACTACATCTAACCTTCAGAGACTTTGTAAAGATTTAATGAAGTAATTTATGTGAAAGCACACTGCCTGACATCTGATGAATGCTAAGCAAATGTCAATTCTCTCCCCTGGCTCTCTTCTGCCTGCCCCGCCCCGTGCCCCCCAGTCTCCCCGTCTCCTTCCCCCACTAATTCCTCCACCCTTCCTTCCCCAGACCTCGCCACCAGCCTTCTCCCTGGCTCTCCTTTTTCCTCCGTTCTCCCCTCCCTCCCCCTTTTCCCCCACCTCCCTCCCACTCCCTCCTTTCCCCTCCCCTACATGTTCCAGGCTAAATTCTGGAAACTGAGCCCCCTTGGACATTCTATCTGCATAGGTCAAAATCTAGCTTTTGTACTATGTCCCCGACAATCGACTTCTTCACAGTGTTCACAATTATGTCAACATTTACCTTAAAAAAATATCACTGAGGAGGCACCAGGGGAAAAATATTGCTCTCTGCTCCTGCTATCTTAGCCCCAACCCGTGTGGCTTCTCATTTCTTTACCTGAATTTTAGTAATTAAAGCCTTTTAAAAAAATTTTATTAGAATATAGCTGATTTAAAATGCCGTGTTAGTTTCCACTCTACAGCCAAGTGTATCAGTTATGCATATACATATATCCACCCTTTTTTTAGATTCTTTTCCCATGTAGGTCATTACAGAGTATTGAGAAAAGTTCCCTGTGCTAAAGCCTTTTTAAAAACTCTTCACAATTACAGAAAGATCCAAGACATTTATTCACGAATGTGAATATTTTACTTAAATATATACTTTTTTTGCCCATCAATTTCTTTATGGAAGTTTGTGGTTGCTTCATAAATCACACACACACATGAGCCAGGTCCACCACCCTGGGCCACAGAGGACCTGGGCTCTGTCAGCCACAAGCCTCAGAACTTTCTGGCAAGTGGTCTTGCTCTCTTGCCCAGAGCTCCTCAGCTGGAAGCAGAGAGGATGAAATGTCAGCCACTTCATATGGACACCTTCAAAGACTCCCCTTGGTCTCCCATGGAGATAGCAGGTCCCACCAGAGAAAATAAGCTAAATGTCACTGCCTGCAACGTGTGTCCTGAGAGAAGCCATTCCTTGGGGTGTGTCATTCAACAGAGCCCTGAATATAGAGCTCACAAAAGACCCGAGGACAGCCCAGTAAGGCAGGGACCAGCATGTCTGCACCTGCAGTTCCAGGGAATTAAATAGCTGTACATTCTACAAAAAAAGAGCTGGGTGGGCAAAACACATACTGTGGGCAAAACCAGGACTTCTCAGACTCCTTCTGTCTCAGGTTTTTTTCCCCTACGGAGATAAGAAGCTGGGAATGAGATGAAGTTAATACTGAGTCTAAGGCTCTGATTTTGAGGGGTTTTTTTTTTTTTTTTACAGTTGACTTGATAAAAATGGCACATACATGTGATATATTTGAGTACAACAGAAAATAAAATGGGAGGAAGTGAGACTTAAAAGTGTGTCCGTCTGTGTTTTTCTTTTTTTTTTTTCCCCCGGTCTCTGTCCCTGCCATAACTGTTATCTTAAAGTGTCCATAGGAGACAAAGTCCAGTTATTTACCCTGTTCCTGTTGTTATTTCCATCTCGAAGTGCAAATAGGAGGTTGGTTGTAAGTTTCTATCCTAGAGCCCACTTGCCTCTTCCTCAGGAAATGTAAACAGCAGGCTAGTTGTAAATGCCTAGCCTGGAGCCCATCTATCTCCTGCCTCACTATCACATTCTCTCATGATTTTGAGTTCTATATGAATTCTAGAAGATCATCTCACTAAAGGCTTGTAACCAGAATTGAGTGAAAAATTAAAGTTTTATTACTAATGCCCCAGCTTTAAGCAAGAATGCTACTATACTTGGACATAACAGCCCACAGGCTCTAATTTGAGAGTTAGCAAATTAGTATCTTGGTATCTTTTCCCACCTGTACATCCACTTATTTGGAGATAGACATATGACTCTATTCTCCCCATAGGTGTGGGCTGTAACCCAAGCTAAGCTGAGCTGACTATAATATCCCATCGCCTTGGCTATAATAATTGGTCCCCAGATGGGCTCTCTAGCCAAGCCAAGCTAATTAGAATCCTCTCTGGGACATTTTTGTAGAAGTGTCATGGAAATACCTCTTTTCTCTTGGGTCTTGGAATTCCAACTGGCCATATTCCCTGATTTATGGCAAGCCTTTCAGCTTTAACTGCAACTTTAAAAACAATTAAGGCAGCATGAAAGAGAACATAGCTGCCAGTTCATCATGAGAATACAGCAGAAGTGAGAAAGCAGGAGAGAGTGAGACAAGAAGAGAGTAATAGAAGGAGATAGAGAAAAAGAAAATGAGCTAATAACTTTGATTCCTGGATGAGTTATCCTTGAAGTTCCATTACTGCACTTTTTGGTTGTGTTTTTCATTTTTGTAAGAAGTCAATATAATCCCTTGAGCGGACCATCCTCGTTTAAGTATTCCCTCTGGGTTAGAGAGTACACTATGCCTTTGGTACTCTTGCTTTCAGTGGTGAATTTTCTACCAGGGCTGAAGCCCCTGAACACCAGTGGGCAGTTTCTCCTTCACGATGGTTCACTTGCCCTGAGGGAAAATTATTTCTGAACTGCTTGTCGGGGTTGTGTTAACCACTGCTGAGGAAGGGGCTCAAACTCAGCCCCATCTCTCAGGGAACACTGAACCCTCTGAGGGGCTGCAGCTATGTGGCTCCCACTCTGAGCGTCTTTGGGGTCCCTTGCTGTAGCCGGCAGCGATGTCCAGGAGCCTTCAGCTGAAATGTAGATTCCTGAAAATCTCCATAGTAACCCATTGTCCACAGCGAGTCCTAACCTGTAGAAAAGAGATCAAATTGCCATCTCTGGTTTCTAGTACCAAAAAGATATTTGAGCCCTAGACCTAGATCTCTTAGTATATCTCTGGTTAACTTACCCAAAAACCACATCCACAAGAAAAGTGAACCCTCTTGCACTGTTGGTGGGAATGTAAATTGATACAGCCACTATGGAGAACAGTATGGAGGTTCCTTAAAAAACTACAAATAGCACTACCATACGACCCAGCAATCCCACTACTGGGCATACCCTGAGAAAACCATAATTCAAAAAGAGTCATGTACCACAATGTTCATTGCAGCTCTATTTACAAGTGCCAGGACATGGGAGCAACCAAAGTGTCCATCCACAGATGAATGGCTAAAGAAGATGTGGCACATATGTACAATGGAATATTACTCGGCCATGAAAAGGAACGAAACTGGATTATTTGTAGTGAGGTGGGTGGACCTAGAGTCTGTCCTACAGAGTGAAGTAAGTCAGAAAGAGAAAAATAAATACCATATGCTAATGCATATGTATGGAATCTTAAAAAAAAAAAAAGGTTCTGAAGAACCTAGGGGCAGGACAGGAATATAGATGCAGACGTAGAATGGACTTGAGGACATGGGGAGGGGGAAGGGTAAGCTGGGACGAAGTGAAAGAGTAGCATTGACATATATACACTACCAAATGTAAAATAGATAGCTAGTGGGAAGCAGCCACATAGCACAGGGAGATCAGCTCGGTGCTTTGTGACCACCGAGAGGGGTGGGATAGGGAGGGTGGGAGGGAGAGGCAAGAAGGAGGGAATATGGGGATATACATATATGTATAGCTGATTCATTTTGTTATACAGCAGAAACTAACACACCATTGTAAAAGCAATTATACTTCAATAAAGATGTTTAAGAAAAACAATCACATCCACAGAACAAGGATAAAAGGGGTAGCATTTCTGACCCTTGGTTCTCAAAGTGTGGTCCATGGAGCAGCTGCAGCAGCTTCATCTGGAAGCTGAATAAAAATGCAAATTTTGGACCCCATCCCAGAGCTACTGAATCAGTGTCTGCATTTTAACAAGATCCTTGGGTGTACAGTTATACTTTTTTGAAAACACTGGGATTAACTTTGGTTCTTGATTCTGGCTACCTGTGAGAATCACCTGTACAGCTTTTATTTGTTGTTGTTGTTGTTGTACGCGGGCCTCTCACTGTTGTGGCCTCTCCCGTTGCGGAGCACAGGCTCCGGACGCGCAAGCTCAGCGGCCATGGCTCACGGGCCCAGCCTCTCCGCGGCATGTAGGATCTTCCTGGACCGAGACACGAACCCGCATCCCCTGCATCAGCAGGCAGACTCTCAACAACTGCGCCACCAGGGAAGCCCACCTGGACAGCTTTTAAAAAGCAGATTCCTGGTCCTGACCTCAAAGATTTTAATTTAGTTTGCCTGAGTTTGTCTGAGTGGGACCCAAGTGTTGGTAATATTTAAAACTCCTCAGGTGACTGCAGTATGCACCCAGTGTTGAAAACACACTGCTCTGGAGTAGCGATTCTCAAAATATGGTTCCCTGACCAGAAGCATCAGCATCACCAGGATCTGGTTAGAAATGTAAATTCTCATTCCCCACCTCAGATGTACAGAGCCAGAAACCCAGGGGATGGACCCCAGTGATCAGTGACGGTTCTGATGCCACTGAAGTCTGAGACTACTGCTCTAGTCTGGACAACAAAGGAACCAGCACAGGATGAAGTAGGTCTTGAGTAGGTGGGACTTTGACTGTAATAATATATTATTATGTGTTAGATGTTTAATAAGATGTGTATCAATATCAACCTTCTTCTAGGAGACTCATCATTTTCTATCTATTTCAAATATTCCTCCATCTTTTAGAACAATACTGATAGACATAGAAAACAAACTTATGGTTACCAAAGGGGTAAGGGGGAGAGAGATAAGTTAGGAGTTTGGGATTAAAATATACACACTACTATGTATAAAATAAATAACCATCAAGGACCTAATGTATAGCACAGGGAACTATATTCAATATCTTATAATAACATAATGTAAAAGAATCTAAAAAGAATAAATGAATCACTTTGCTGTACACCTGAAACTACCACATCATAAATCAACTATATTTCAATAAAAATTTTTAAAAGATAGAGAATTTAAAAGAAAAATAAACAAATAAGACCATACTGATAAGACGAACATACCACTTTGTAAATAGAAGGGGCTCACTCCGTCCCCATCTTTTCTATTTCTACAGTTAAGCCTAATGACAGCCTTGTGAAAAATTGTATTCCTAGGATAGCATTGATGCATCTCTGTTTCATAAGGTCTGCCTTAGGAAAAGAATGCTTGTTCACTAGAACCATGCCCTGGAAGACAGTATGTACCAAGGAAAATCAACCTAATGTCTTTCCTAGTGCTAGTTACAGAGCTTGTTATATATGAAATATATATCAAGCCTTCACATTTCAATACAGAACCAGCTGCATATATAAGCCATAAGAGCAACGTGATGTTGTTTTGATCACATTCACAGAAAACAACTAATAATTTATAATCTGTGGAGAGGTTGTACCTACTGACAGGAAACTATCATACACAAAAGAAAGAGAAGGGACTTCCCTGGTGGCACAGTGGTTAAGAATCTGCCTGCCAATCCAGGGGACACAGATTTGAGCCCTGGTCCAAGAAGATCCCACATGCTGTGGAGCAACTAAGCCCGTGTGCCACAACTACTGAGCCTGCGCTCTAGAGCCCACAGGCCAAAACTACTGAGCCCGCGTGCCACAACTACTGGAGCTCTCATGCCTAGAGCCCATGCTCCACAACAAGAGAAGCCACCACAATGAGAAGCCTGTGCACCACAACGAAGAGTACCACCTGCTAGCTGCAACTAGAGAAAGCCCATGCGCAGCAACAAAGACCCAAAGCAGCCAAAAATAAAATTTAAAAAAAAAAAAAAAAAGAATGAGAAGACAAAGTTTTCTGTTACCAGAAACTTTCTATATTCATTCTCATGATGTCTATGTAGCTGCTATGGGAAACCTTTATAGAGATTCACAGTTTTTTTTAATGTTTTTTTTATTGTGGTAGAAGTCACATAATATAAAACACACTATTTTAACCATAGTTAACTGTACAGTTCAGTGGCACTACGTACATTCGCATTGCTGTGCAACTCTCATCATCATCCATTCCCCGAATGTTTCACCTTCCTAAACTGAAACTCTTCCCATTAAACACTAACTCCCCATTCCCCCTGCCCACCCCCACCTACCTCCTGGCCCCTGGCATCAACCAATATACTTTCTGACTCTATGAATTTGACTATTCTAGGTACCTCGTCTAAGTGGAATCAAAGAGTATTTGCACATAATGTATATTGGAATGCCTTTTTAAGGTTAACTTAATATATGTCCTGCAAACAGATTGTATCTTCTTTATTTTCTTTCCCTGTGCCATAGAGTAGGCCCTCACCAGCCACCTATTTCATGCATAGTAG
The DNA here is from genome assembly GCF_000442215.2 of Lipotes vexillifer. Taxonomy (NCBI): domain Eukaryota; kingdom Metazoa; phylum Chordata; class Mammalia; order Artiodactyla; family Lipotidae; genus Lipotes; species Lipotes vexillifer. Next base: position 2,773,858 of record NW_006798629.1, on the reverse strand, counting down.
TGTACATACGTCAATTCCAATCTCCCAATCCATCCCACCACCCCCCTTGGTGTCCATATGTTTGTTCTCTCTGTCTGTGTCTCTATTTCTGCTTTGCAAATAGGTTCATCTGTACCATTTTTCTAAATTCCACAGAGATTCACTTTTAACATTAAACATCTAACATATAATAATATATTATTATAGTCAAAGTCCCACCTGCTTAAGACCTACTTCATCCTGTGCTGGTTCCTTTGTCTTCCAGACTAGAGCAGTAATCTCAGACTTTATTGGCATCAGAACCATCACTGATCACTGGGGTCTACCCTCTGTACATCTGGGGTGAGGCCTGAGAATTTGCATTTCTAATTAGATCCTGTGATGCTGATGCTTCTGGTCAGGGGACCAAATTTTTGAGAACCACTGTTCCAGAGCAGTGTGTTTTCACTTTTTTTTTTTTTTTTTTTTCGGTACGCGGGCCTCTCACTGCTGTGGCCTCTCCCGTTGCGGAGCACAGGCTCCGGACGCGCAGGCTCAGCGGCCATGGCTCACGGGCCCAACCGCTCCGCGGCACGTGGGATCTTCCCGGACCGGGGCACGAACCTGTGGTCCCTGCATCGGCAGGCGGACTCTCAACCACTGCGCCACCAGGGAAGCCCTGTTTTCACTTTTAAACAAGTCAATTTTATTTTTATTTATGGGGCACCTGTATTCTAGGGTTTATGTATTTAGATTAGCCTAAGTCTGAACTTATCTAATACCTTTATAGAGATATATGCTGAAGTAAATGTAAATAACAAGACTTGGGCTGAGATGAGCTGAGTTTTGAACTCCTCTACGTGACTATTTGATTTTAGACATGATCATTAAATCCTCAGACTCTTCCTTCCCTCATCTCTGAGATGTGATGTATTCATCTGAGTACTAGGAGCCTGTACTGCAAGAAAAAATTTTAGTGAAATAGTTTACTTGGGGGATTACTTCAGGAAACACTGGTAGGGGAGTGGGGAAATTTTATATTGGAGCATAGTTTATTAACAATGTTGTGTTAGTTTCAGGTATACAGCAATTTCAGTTATACATATACATGTATCTATTTTTTTCAAATTCTTTTCCCATTTAGGTTATTACAGAATATTGAGCAGAGTTTCCAGTATGTCCTTGTTGGTTATTTATTGTATTTTATTTAATTTATTTTTTTATGCTATATTAATTTTTTCTTAACACCTTTATTAGAGTATAATTGCTTTACATTGTCGTGTTACTTGCTGCTGTATAACAAAGTGAATCAATTATACATATACATATATCCCCATATCTCTTCCCTCTTGTGACTCACTCCCTCCCACCCTCCCTATCCCACCCGTCTAGGTGGTCACAAAGCACCAAGCTGACCTCCCTGTGCTATGCGGCTGCTTCCCACTAGCTATCCATTTTATATTTGATAGTGTATATATGCCCATGCCACTCTCTCACTTCATCCCAGCTAACCCTTACCCTTCCCCATGTCCTCAAGTCCATTCTCTACATCTGTGTCTTTATTCCTGTCCTGCCCCTAGGTTCATCAGAACCTTTTTTCTTTTTTTTTAGATTCCATATATATATACGTGTTAGCATACGATATTTGTTTTTCTCTTTCTGACTTACTTCACTCTGTATGACACACTCTAGGACCATCCACCTCACTACAAACAACTCAATTTCGTTTCTTTTTATGGCTGAGTAGTATTTCATTGTATACATGTGCCACATCTTCTTTATCCATTCATCTGTCGATGGACACTTAGGTTGCTTCCATGTCCTGGTTATTGTAAATAGAGCTGCAATGAACATTGTGGTACATGACTCTTTTTGAATTATGGTTTTCTCAGGGTATATGTCCAGTAGTGGGATTGCTGGGTCATATGGTAGGTCTATTTTTAGTTTTTTAAGGTACCTCCATACTGTTCTCCATAGTGGCTGTATCAATATATATTCCCACCAACAGTGCAAGAGGGTTCCCTTTTCTCCACACCCTCTCCAGCATTTACTGTTTGTAGATTTTTTTGATGATGGCCATTCTGACCAGTGTGAGGTGATACCTCATTGTAGTTTTGATTTGCATTTCTCTAATAATTAGTGATGATAAGCATCCTTTCATGTGTTTTTGTAAGCTATGCATCTTCTTTGGAGAAATGTCTGTTTAGGTCTTCTGCCCATTTTTGGATTGGGTTGTTTGTTTTTTGGATATTGAGCTCCATGAGCTGCTTGTAAATTTTGAAGATTAATCCTTTGTCAGTTGCTTCATTTCCAAATATTTTCTCCCATTCTGAGGGTTGTATTTTCATCGTGTTGATGGTTTCCTTTTCTGAGCAAAAGATTTAAGTTTAATTAGGTCTCATTTGTTTATTTTTGTTTTTATTTCCATTTTTCTAGGAGGTGGGTCAAAAAAGATCTTGCTGTGATTTATGTCATAGAGTGTTCTGTCTATGTTTTCCTCTAAGAGTTTGATAGTATCTGGCCTTACATTTAGGTCTTTAATCCATTTTGAATTTATTTTTGTGTATAGTGTTAGGGAGTGTTCTAATTTCATTCTTTTACATGTAGCTGTCTGGTTTTCCCAGTACCACTTAGTGAAGAGGCTGTCTTTTCTCCATTGTATATTCTTGCCTCTAAGGTGACCATATGTGCATGGGTTTTTCTCTGTATTTTCTATCCTGTTCCATTGATCTCTATTTCTGTTTTTGTGCCAGTACCATACTGTCTCGATTACTGTAGCTTTGTAGTATAGTCTGAAGTTAGGGAGCTTGATTCCTCCAGCTCTGTTTTTCTTTCTCAAGATTGCTTTGGCTATTCGGGGTCTTTTGTGTTTCCATACAAATTATGAAATTTTTTTTTCTAGTTCTGTGAAAAATGCCATTGGGAGTTTGATAGGTATAGCGCTGAATCTGTAGATAGCTTTGGGTAGTATAACTATTTTCAATGTTGATTTTTCCAATCCAGGAACATGGTATATCTGTCCATCTGTTTGTGTCATCTTTAATTTCTTTCATCAGTGTCTTATAGTTTTCTGCATACAGGTCTTTTGTCTCCTTAGGTAGGTTTATTCCTAGGCATTTTATTCTTTTTGTTGCAATGGTAAATAGGAGTGTTTCCTTAATTTCTCTTTCAGATTTTTCATCATTAGTGTAGAGGAATGCAAGAGATTTCTGTGCATTAATTTTGTATTCTGCTGCTTTACCAAATTCATTAGCTAAAGCTACTTATCATTTAGCTAGAGCTAAATTCATTAGCTCTAGCAGTTTTCTGGCAACATCTTTAGGATTCTCTATGTATAGTGTCATGTCATCTGCAAACAGTGACAGTGTTACTTCTTCTTTTCCAATTTGGATTACTTTTATTCCTTTTTCATCCCTGACTGCTGTGGCTAAAACTTCCAAAAGTATGTTGAATAATACTGTTGAGAGTGGGCAACCTTGTCTTGTTCCTGATCTTAGTGGAAATGGTTTCAGTTTTTCACCATTGAGAACGATGTTGGCTGTGGGTTTGTCTTATATGGCCTTTATTATGTTGAGGTTAGTTTCCTCTATGCCTACTTTCTGGAGAGTTTTTATCATAAATGGGTGTTGAATTTTGTCAAAAGCTTTTTCTGCATCTATTGAGATTACCATATGGTTTTTATACTTCTATTTGTTAATATGGTATATCACATTGATTGATTTGCGTATGTTGAAGAATCCTTGCCTTCCTGAGGTAAACCCCATTTGATCATGGTGTATGAACCTTTTAATGTGCTGTTGGATTCTGTTTGCTAGTATTTTGTTGAGGATTTTTGCATCTATGTTTATCAGTGATATTGGCCTGTAGTTTTCTTTTTTTGTGACATCTTTGTCTGGTTTTGGTGTCAGGGTGATGGTGGTCTAATAGAATGATTTTGGAGTGTTCCTCCCTCTGATATATTTTGGAAGAGTTTGAGAAGCATAGGTATTAGCTCTTCTCTAAATGTTTGATAGAATTCACCTGTGAAGCCATCTGGTCCTGGGCTTTGTTTGTCGGAAGATTCTTAATCACAGTTTCAATTTTAGTGCTCGTGATTGGTCTATTTATATTTTCTATTTCTTCCTGGTTCAGTCTTGGAAGATCGTGCTTTTTTAAGAATTTGTCCATTTCTTCTATGTTGTCCATATTATTGGCGTATACTTGCTTGTAATAATCTCTCATGATCCTTTGTATTTCTGCAGTGTCAGTTGTTACTTCTTTTTCTTTTCTAATTCTGTTGATATGAGTCTTTTCTCTTTTATTATCATTTTTTTTTTTTTTTTTTTTGCAATACGCGGGACTCTCACTGTTGTGGCCTCTGCTGTTGTGGAGCACAGGCTCCGGACACGCAGGCTCAGCGGCCATGGCTCATGGGCCCAGCCGCTCCGCGGCGTGTGGGATCTTCCCGGACCGGGGAACGAACCCGTTTCCCCTGCATCGGCAGGCAGGCTCTCAACCACTGCGCCACCAGAGGAGCCCTCTCTTTTCTTCTTGATGAGTCTGGGTAATGGTTTTTCAATTTTGTTTATCTTCTCAAAGAACCAGCTTTCAGTTTTGTTTTGTTTTTTAACATGTTTATTGGGGTATAATTGCTTTACAGTGGTGTGTCAGTTTCTGCTTTATAACAGAGTGAGTCAGTTATACATATATATATGTTCCCATATCTCTTCCCTCTTTGTCTCCCTCCCTCCCACCCTCCCTATCCCACCCCTCCAGACAGCCACAAAGAACCG
>NW_006798629.1:2750286-2765424 GCF_000442215.2 Lipotes vexillifer | reverse complement strand
ATGGTTGTTAGTATTTGCCTTATGTATTGAGGTGCTCCTATGTTGGGGGCATAAGTATTTACAATTGTTATATCTTCTTCTTGGATCGATCCCTTAATCATTATGTAGTGTCCTTCTTTGTCTCTTCTGATAGTCCTTATTTTAAAGTCTATTTTGTCTGATATGAGAATTGCTACTCCAGCTTTCTTTTGGTTTCCATTTGCATGGAATATCTTTTTCCATCCCCTTACTTTCAGTCTGTATGTGTCTCTAGGTCTGAAGTGGGTCTCTTGTAGACAGCATATATATGGGTCTTGTTTTTGTATCCATTCAGCCAATCTGTGTCTTTTGGTGGGAGCATTTAGTCCATTTACATTTAAGGTAATTATCGATATGTATGTTCCTATTCCCATTTTCTAAATTGTTTTGGGTTCGTTATTATAGGACTTTTCCTTCTCTTGTGTTTTTGTCTAGAGCAGTTCCTTTAGCATTTGTTGTAAAGCTGGTTTGGTGGTGCTGAACTCTCTCAGCTTTTGCTTGTCTGTAAAGGTTTTAATTTCTCCATCAAATCTGAATGAGATCCTTGCTGGGTAGAGTAATCTTGGTTGCAGGTTTTTCTCCTTCATCACTTTCAGTATGTCCTGCCACTCCCTTCTGGCTTGTAGAGTTTCTGCTGAGAGATCAGCTGTTAACCTTATGGGGATTCCCTTGTGTGTTATTTGTTGTTTTTCCCTTGCTGCTTTTAATATGCTTTCTTTGTATTTAGTTTTTGACAGTTTGATTAATATGTGTCTTGGCGTATTTCTCCTTGAATTTATCCTGTATGGGACTCTCTGTGCTTCCTGGACTTGATTAACGATTTCCTTTCCCATATTAGGGAAGTTTTCAACTATAATCTCTTCAAATATTTTCTCAGTCCCTTTCTTTTTCTCTTCTTCTTCTGGAACCCCTATAATTCGAATGTTGGTGCGTTTAATGTTGTCCCAGAGGTCTCTGAGACTGTCCTCAGTTCTTTTCATTCTTTTTTCTTTATTCTGCTCTGCAGTAGTTATTTCCACTATTTTATCTTCCAGGTCACTTATCCGTTCTTCTGCCTCATTTATTCTGCTATTGATCCCATCTAGAGTATTTTTCATTTCATTTATTGTGTTGTTCATCATTGTCTGTTTCATCTTTATTTCTTCTAGGTCCTTGTTAACTGCTTCTTGCATTTTGTCCATTCTATTTCCAAGATTTTGGATCATCTTTACTATCATTATTCTGAACTCTTTTTCAGGTAGACTGCCTATTTCCTCTTCATTTGTTAGGTCTGGTGGGTTTTTATCCTGCTCCTTCATCTGCTGTGTGTTTTTCTGTCTTCTCATTTTGCTTATCTTACTGTGATTGGGTTCACCTTTTTGCAGGCTGTAAGTTCGTAGCTCCCATTGTTTTTGATGTCTGTCTCCGGTGGCTAAGGTTGGTTCAGTGGGTTGTGTAGGCTTCCTGGTGGAGGGGACTAGTGGCTGTGTTGTGGTGTATGAGGCTAGATCTTGTCTCTCTAGTGGGCAGGTCCACGTCTGGTGGTGTGTTTTGGGGTGTCTGTGGACTTATTATGATTTTAGGCAGCCTCTCTGCTAGTGGGTGGGGTTGTGTTCCTGTTTTGCTATATGGTTGGCATAGGTTGTCCAGCACTGTAGCTTGCTGATCGTTGAGCGAAGCTGGGTGCTGGTGTTGAGATGGAGATCTCTGGGAGATTTTTGCCATTTGATATTATGTGGGGCTGGGAGGTCTCTTCTTGACGAGTGTTCTGAAGTTGGCTCTCCCACCTCAGAGGCAGAGTCCTGACTCCTGGCTGGAGCAGCAAGAGCCTTTCATCCACTCGGCTGAGAGGCTGCCTCCTGGGCTTGATGTCTTCAGGAAGTCGAAAGGACGCTCATGCGGATTGGGGTCTCCAACAGGCACGCCATCTTGAGCCTTCCCACCCGGCTGCATCCCCAGCTTTCAGTTTTATTGATCTTTGCTATCATTATCTTCATTTCTTTTTCATTTATTTCTGATCTGATATTTATCATTTCTTTCCTTCTGCTAACTGTGGGGGGCTTTTTGTTCTTCTTTCTCTAATTGCTTTAGGTGTAAGTTTAGGTTGTTTATTTGAGATGTTTCTTGTTTCTTGAAGTAGGATTGTATTGCTATAAACTTCCCTCTTAGAAACTGGTTTTGCTGCATCCCATAGGTATTTTGTCATGGTGTTTTCATTGTCATTTGTTTCTAGGTATTTTTTGATTTCCTTTTTGATTTCTTCAGTGATCTCTTGGTTAATTAGTAGTTTATAGTTTAGCCTCCATGTGTTTGTATGTTTTACAGGTTTTTTCCTATAATTGATATCTAGTCTTATAGCATTGTAGTCACAAAAGACACTTGATACGATTTCAACTTTCTTAAATTTACAAGGCTTGATTTGTGACCCAAGATATGATCTCTCCAGGAGAATGTTCCATGAGCACTTGAGAAGAGAATGTATTCAGTTGTTTTTGGATGGAATGTCCTATAAATACCAATTAAGTCCATCTTGTTTAATGTGTCATTTAAAGCTGTTTTTCCTTATTTATCTTCTTTTTTGTTAATCTGTCCAATGTTGAAAGTAGAGTGTTAAAGTCCCCTTCTACAATTGTGTTACTGTCTATTTCCCCTTTTATGGCTCTTAAGACCTGTCTTATGTATTGAGGTGCTTCTATGTTGGGTGCATAAATATTTACATTTGTTATATCTTCTTCTTGGATTTATCCCTTAATCATTATTTAGTGTCCCTCTTTGTCTCTTGTAATAGTATTTATCTTAAAATCTATATTGTCTGATATGAGAATTGCTACTCGAGCTTCCTTTTGATTTCCATTTGCATGGAATATCCTTTTCCATCCTCTCACTTTCAGTCTGTATGTATCCCTAGGTCTGAAGTGCGTCTCTTATAGACAGCATATATACGGGTCTTGTTTTTGTATCCATGCAGCCAATCTATGTCTTTTGGTTGGAGCATTTAATCCATTTACAATTAAGGTAATTATCAATATGTATGTTCCTAATACCATTTTCTTATTTGTTTTGGGTTTGTTATTGTAGGTCTTTTCCTTTTCTTGTGTTTCCTGCCTAGAGAAGTTCCTTTAGCATTTGTTATAAAGCTGGTTTGGTGGTGCTGAATTCTCTTAGCTTTTGCTTGTCTGTAAAGACTTTAATTTCTCAGTCAAATCTGAATGAGATCCTTGCTGGGTAGAGTAATCTTCATTGTAGGTTTTCCCCTTTCATCCCTTTAAATATGTCCTGCCACTCCCTTCTGCCTTGCAGAGTTTCTGCTGAAAGATCAGCTGTTAACCTTATGGGGATTACCTTGTATGTTATTGTTTTTCCCTTGCTGCTTTTAATATTTTTTCTTTGTATTTAATTTTTGATAGTTTAATATGTGTCTGGCGTTTTTCTCCTTGGATACATCCTGTATGGGACTCTCTGAGCTTCCTCGACTTGATTGACTATTTCTTTTTCCATTTTAGGGAAGTTTTCAACTATAATCTCTTCAAATATTTTCTCAGTCCCTTTCTTTTTCTCTTCTTTTTCTGGGACCCCTATAATTCGAATGTTGTTGTGTTTAATGTTGTCCCAGAGGTCTCTGAAACTGTCCGTAATCTTTTCATTCTTCTTTCTTTATTCTGCTCTGCAGTAGTTATTTACACCAGTTTATCTTCCAAGTCACTTATCCATCTGCTGCCTCAGTTATTCTGCTATTGATTCCTTCTAGAGAATTTTTAATTTCATTTATTGTATTGTTCATCATTCTTTGTTTGCCCCTTAGGTCTTCTAGGTTTTGTTAAACTTTTCTTGTATTTTCTCCATTCTATCCATACTATCATTACTCTGAATTCTTTTTCAGGTAGACTGCCTATTTCCTCTTCATTTGTTTGGTCTGGTGGGTTTTTACCTTGCTCCTTCATCTGCTGCATATTTCTCTGTCTTCTCATTTTGCTTAACTTACTGTGTTTGTGGTCTCCTTTTCGCAGACTGCAGGTTCGTAGTTCCTGTTGTTTTTGGTGTGCCCCCAGTGGGTAAGTTTGGTTCAGTGGGTTGTGTAGGCTTCCTGGTGGAGGGGACCTGTACCTGTGTTCTGTTGGATGGGGCTGGATCTTGTGTTTCTGGTGGACAGGACTGCATCTGGTGGTGTGTTTTGGGGTGTCTGTGAACTTAGTATGAGTTTAAGCAACCTCTCTGCTAATGGGTGGGTGGGTGGGGTTGTGTTCCTGTCTTGCTAGTTGTTTGGCATGGGGTGTCCAGCACTGGAGTTTGCTGGTCATTGAGTGGAGCTGGGTCTTAGTGTTGAGACAGGAATCTCTGGGTGAGCTCTTGCCCATTTATATTACATGGGACCAGGAGGTCTCTGGTGGTCCAGTGTCCTGAACTCCCGCCTCCCACCTCAGAGGTTCAGGCCTGACACCCGGCCAGAGCACCAAGACCGTTTCAGCCACACAGTGTTGGTGTTTACCATCAGGAAAAGGGGGTGCTCATGCATTGCTGATCCACTTGTGGATTGTTCAAATTTTTATTGGTTATCTATTTTAAATATAGCAGTGTGTACATGCCAGTCCCAAACTCCCAATCTATCCCTTCCCCTCCACCGTTCCCCCAGTCTGAGTCTGGTGTCTGTTTTTTAAATAAATTCATTTTTATCATTTTTTTTTAGATTCCACATATAAGTGATATCAGATGATATTTGATACAATATTTGTCTTTCTCTGTCTGACTTACTTCACTTAGTGTGATAATCTCCAGGTCCATCCATTTTGCTGAAAATGGCTTTATTTCATTCTTTTTAATGGCTAAGTAATATCCCACTGTTTATAGGTACCGCATCTTCTTTATCCATTTATCTTTCAGTGGACATTTAAGTTGCTTCCATGTCTTGGCTATTGTTAACAACACTGCCATAAACATTGGGGTGCATGTATCCTTTCAAACCATGTTTTTATCTCCATATAAAAAATGTATTATCGAGCAGATAATCACTGTGAGCAACTGAGGCTCAATGGCCCAAAAGAGCTCTGGGGACATTGTGTACATGGCGGCGAGTTTCCCCATCTGAGGAGGAAGAAGCTGGTGCCTTGATCTTCTAGCTCTCACCTGCCAATCGCTGAGGGAGGCTCCCAGACATGCTACCTCCACAGTATGCTCAGCCTGCCCCATGCAAAGGCCAAAACAAAGACTTAGCATCAAAGTGTTTGCAGTAGGCCTCCTGGGGCATGGAGTGGAATGGTGTGGGATAGCAGATACAGACAGGGCACCAGAAGGGTCTGCTCCCTGGGGTATGTATCACATCCAGCCAGAGACAGAAACTGGTGATTGGACCAGGAAATACTTGATAGAAAGAATTAGTAATTATTTATGGAGAATTAGCTCCTAAGAAGAGATGAAAGAGAATGCTAAGGAATACCCTATGGTCAAGGAAGAGTTGTCAAGGAAAGAAAAAATTTGGAAGACACATTCCCAAAGGTAGGACCCAGACTTGGCTGGAGAAGGTATAGATGTAGCCCACTGAATAACAAAGTAGTTTGCTCAGTTGCCAGGACCAGAAATGTCCACAGTTGCTGGACTGAGGCTAGAGAGCAATGAAATGTATGCAGGGCCAACAGAAAACCCCCTCCTTGGGTGCAGGTGGACCAAGGCTGGAGCCAGAAGTGGCAAGCTTGAAGGTGAGTGGCACTTGGTGTCCAGCATACTACAGGTCACCTTGTACTGCAGGAGCCATCCAAGAAGCAGCCCACAGAACCAGGAGGAGAAGCGCTTTTTTCCCTGCAGTGTCTCTCCAGCACCCCCTACTGGTATAGGGGAAATACAAGATCCAGTCCAGTAACAGCTGTGAAGGAGGGCAGTGAGGGGGGGATTTCCAGGTGAAAGGCAATTACAAAAGATAACACTACTCACATAAGATCATTGTATATGAAGTAAATTGAATAACAAGTATTAAACTTACTTTTTAAACAATAAAGTTCTCCTTGATAGTATGTTTAAAATGAGTGTTTTTATTCAAAAACATCATCAGAATTACTGCTTACAATAAAAAGGTATTTTTCATTGACACCACTGATTTATTATTTTCTCTAAAAGACCTTTAGCATATGGACTTCTTAACAGGATTTGTATCTGTGTAAGAGTGTTGTGAATTGACTCCTGGGTCCATACACATCTTTTTTGGTTGCCTAAAATTCCTTTAACGGAGACCAAGTCTTTCTTCTATAATTAACAAGTGCAATAGATCCATTCTAATCCACAGAAGAGAAGGGCTCTACCATATATTTATTTCTTTTATTGCAAATGTTGATAAGTAGCAGTGACAACGAGGCATATGCTGGGGTACAAGGTGAATAAGCTATCACTGAACAGCTGGAATGTCATTGCTTCTTCCCCTCAAACACCCTCCGGAAACCACATGTCCACTCACCCTGGTTAGTGCAGAGCCAGAGCTCAACAGAGGATCAATGTGAACTCCTCTGATATAGCACACTTTTCTCTCTTATCCTCCTCACTAGTGTGAGGATCTGTCAATTAAAATATCACCTTGCAATACCGTTATCATATATACATCCAATTAATTAACCTTTCCACAAAATGAATTAATCTCTTGACCCATCAATATGCTTCTGGCTATTAATTTATTGTTTTTTTTTCATTTACCGTCCATATTCATAGTCACTCATAACTCTTAAGCATAGAAAAAATAACCTGTCTTAGGATCTGCTCATAGGTCTCATCATCCTTCTTTCTTCCTCCTCCTTCTTGCTTCATGAAACTTCAAAGACCATCAAAAGGATACATCATAACTCACAGACACAGAAACCAAAAAACGACATGGATGGGCACACACACTCTTTTGAGAGTTGGGCACATGGCAGAGCAATTGGCATTTTGAAGGAAAATATAACACAAGGGGTCAAAGAGTTGCTAGATGACAACTGGTCAGGCCCAGTGTTGAACTAAATTGGACCAGTGGCTGCTGAACAATTTTCTGCTTAGATCCTCCAATCAAGGGGAAAGGAGAAAAGAGTAAGGCTAAGGAAAAAATTCCTTGGGTCGCTTGGACTCTAGTCATATTGACCCAAACTAAAATTGATAGTCCGTAGAGGCATGGAAGTGGGTAGTCTAGTCAAAGGTGAGAAATAATTTGGTAGAACCACCAGAGAGGACTGCATCCCTCCTTCCTTTGAAGCTAGGAGTGCTTCTGGCCAGTGAATTCATTGAACTCCGGTGTTCAGCAGAGAGGCTGGAGTAAGAGACAGCAGTGAGATATAAAGTGATTAGAAATGAAAAGTAGCAGAAATGGGGACTGTGCCCCAGCTCATGCACCCAGGCGTCCGCAGCTCTGGGGTTTGTGTCATTGGGTCTCCACATTGGGATTCACTGCCCTTCTTCCAAGGTCTGCCTTCCATTTTTACATTTCTCTTTTCATATCAACCTAAGAAGGCTTTATTGACCCTCTGCTATATGCCAGGTACTTTAAACATGTGTGCTCCTTTAATCTTCCCTACAACTGCATAAAATATGCTTCCTTCTCCCTTTATCACAAATAAGAAAGCAGAGGCTGAGAAAGCAGCAAATAAGAAATATAGTCCTTTCTCTCAGAGTTCTCTCAGACTCCACCCTGGACATTTATAAGCACATACTTAACCCTTTCATGAACCTGAACTTGGAAAACAAATCTTATTAATAAGCACCTATAATTGTATCACCCTTAAACTTGTAAGTGTTCTCTTGATAAGCCTGTTAATGTTGTCAGGGCATATGATATTAAGCTTATTTTATAGATGAGGATATTGAGGTAAGGTTGAACAAGGAGTCTAAACCTGAAAGAAATGAAAATAGCTGATATTTAATGGACGTTTACAGGGTAACAAGCACTCTACTCAGAGTTTTAGATATCAATTCATTTTGTCCTACAATAATCCAATCAGGGAATGACTGCTGTTATCTTTATCTCATATCTGGGGAAAACGAGGATAAAAGAAGTTAAATAATCTATCCAAAGCCACACTTCTAGTGTGTGGCTGAACTAGGATTTAAACCTAGTTATCTTGGTTCCAGAATCCTTGTTCTTAACTACATCATATTCCACTTTTGTGCTTATTACCTAGGTGTCTCTTTAGGTTGTAAGGCATTCCAGGACAGCCAAAGTCTTTCAGTAGATGTATATTCCCAACACAGCAACCAGGTCAGAGCCTGGCACAAAATGGCTGCTGTGAAAATGTGACTAAAAGACCATGTAATCTAGACAATGATCATTATTTGCATGGGAATTAATAAAGGACTGGTCATTTCAAGGCTTCACCTGACACATTTACCATTCAAATCAAATAACTGAAATAGCATTTAAATCAGCCACTGCTTCCAGATCTCCACCAACTATGCAGCAAAGGCAGGATGTAGACAGGATATTTTTGGGGGGCTGCAGGTTGTGGGATCTCGGTTCCCTGACAAGGGATTGAACTCAGGCCCACAGCAGTGAAAGCACTGAGTCCTAACCACTGGACTACAAGGGAATTCCCATAAACAGCATGTAATATGGTGCAGTGTCTGTGCTCCAAACTGGAACCCAGAGATGGGCAGGATCTCCACACATTCCGTACAACAACCTCTTTCCTTAGGAAAAATCTGAAGTCTCCCTTACTCTGTCAAATTTCCTCTCTATAAATAAAAGATCTAGCTGGTTTTGTTTTTTTTTTTCAATAAATGAATCTCAGCCAGTGAAACATCCCTTCTGATATTATTTAGGGCAATAAAAGAGCAGCTACACTGTGGCCTCCCTCTTTGAGGGGACTTGTGAGGACTTGGATACCTTAGGGTATTAATTACCCTGCAAGTCATTAACCTAAGTACTTAGCATTACTATCCTTATTTTCCAAAAAAAATGAAAGTCAAAGGTAATGGCACCTTTTCTTAAGGTTTAAGGTCTCTGAATTGCTGAAGTCAATAGCTCAGACACTGCTAGTGATAAAGAGAACAGAAAGATACACAAAGGGTTTTATTCCTCTATTGAAACCAAAATGGCGAGGCATTCACACACAGACATTCAAGACGGGTAGATACCTTTCTCCTCAGTCTCTCATTAAAACAGGGACAAGTTAACTGTGACTCTTGCCCCACTTGAACTATTCTGGGTTAGACATAAATTTTTTATTGAGGCCCCCAAATTCTTATGCTTGATGCTAAAGCTTTCTTTTAGAACCAAGCCTTTATTATTTATAAAGCTTGAGACTTAACAAAAATGTCTCTGCCCTTCTTTCCTTCCTCTCCCCCATCCCTTCCTTGGTGCCCCTCCTCCCCTTAATTCATCCCCATACACTAAGTTGAAATATCAACACAGGGGAGTTGGCTTAAATGCGAGATAAAATATTTCCATCATCTGCTCAGAGCCCTCTGCCAAATATCAAGGTATTGACCCACATGAAGTGTAAACATACTTTGAAAACCATATGTCAAGGGACTTGGGCTTACATGATTCACTTGGGACTGCTCAGAAGTACACTGCTCAAAGAAAGGGCTATGCCAGAGGCCACAGTGTGGCTGCTCTTTTATTGCTCTAGATCATATCAAAAGGGACGATTCACTTGCTGTGATTCACTTATTGAAAACAAACAGCTAAAGCTTTTATTTATAGAGAGGAAATTTGACAGAATAAGGGGGATTTCGGATTTTTCCTAAGGTAACATCCACATTAGTTTTCAGTAGTCATGTGGACTCCTATCTTTTCTACATCAGTCTATGGATAGATGAGTGTGGAAGGCGGCCTCTGACATGGTCCAGTGGTCCCTATCTCCTGGTGCTCATGCCTTGTGTGATCTCCTGCCCTTGAGTGTGTGCTGGACCTAGTAATTTTCTTCTAACAAATGGAATACAGTCAAAGGAATGTGCCATCCCTACCATTACCGGCTAACAAAAGACTCTGACTCCTGTCTTGCTGGTATTATATTTTCTCTTCCAGGTCTTCTCACTTACTTATAGTGATGGAAGCTCCACCAGGCAAGGGACTTAGGGCAGCCTCTGGGCAACATCTATTGAGGAGCTGAGGCCTTCAGCCCAACAGCCCACAGAGAACTGAATCTTGCCAACAACCGCTGAGTGAGCTTGGAAGGTGATCCTGCCCCGGTTGAACTTGGAGTTGAACCTTGCAGCCTCTGCCTGTACCTTGATGGCAGCCTTGTAAGAGAGCTTGCAGCGGAGGACCCAGTTGAGCCATGCTCAGATTCTTGACCCACACAACCTGTGATATAATACACATGTGCTGTTTTATGCCAATAATTTTGGAGATAATTCGCTATACAGCAATAGATAAGTAATACAATAAGAATGGGGGAGTCTGCCCTTAAATTGAGCAGAAGCTCTAACATCCTTTCTCCAGTATAAAAGTAGCTACCAAAAAACCCCAAACATTTCATGGTCATGGGGTTGCTTGGTGACCCTCCTTGATGTCTTGATACCATGACCTAAGGTGGAAAAGGACTCATTAGCTTTAAAAGCTCTTTCATCCAGAGTTGAATAGCTCTGATTCTAAAGATTAAAAAGCAATGTTTTCTTCTTTGGACAGGACAGGAAAGCACTTATGAGTTTTGGCCCTTTCATTCTTCATGGCCCTTCTCCAGAACGTCCAGTTACAGTACAGTTGATTAGGTTTCTGTCTCCTATACTAATCACCAATTCATGACCCTCTGACCACACTGATCAGCTTGCATGGTTTCCAAGTCTCAGGCAGATGGTTCTACTGTCCAGCTAATACCACTGATTGTTACTAACTTCCATCTCAATCTTGTCCCAGTAGCTACAGTATTATTAGCTCCAGCTTACCATCAGGGAATCTGAGAAAGGTCACATGACACGTAAGTGGAAGAGCCAAGAATAGAATCCAGTCTCAAGGGCTCGTCTCTTGGATTATCCAGCTTCTCAATACCACGGCTTCTTGATTCTTTGTGGAAATATAAATTTCAATCTCCTGTTCCTGATGCCAGCTTCTTGCCTTTCGGGGTTGTATAGTCCCTCCCTCAGCTTTGTGTTTTCCAAAGTTCATTCTGACCTCTTCCTCAGAGTTTTAGAATCTTAGACTCTTCCCCAAATATTCTCATGTGCTTCCTTGAAAGGCTTAGAAGAGGCATGAGTTTTGAAATCTTACTTTCCTGGATTCCAATTCTAGTTCTACCATTTACTACCTATGTGATTTTTGAGAAAATTGCATTAATATCTCTGGTCCTCAGTTTCCTAACAGTTTCTGGGGCAAAAAAAATTGAAATAATCATGTGTGTTTTAATAATTAAATGAGATGCTAGATACAAAACATCAGCACAGTGGCTGTCACATTGTAAGTGCTCAACAACACAATTCTCTCCTACCCATCTGTTCTATTATCTCCCCCATAGTCTTTCCTATATAAATGGAAAGGAGTGGGCTATTTTTCTTGGCTAACCGGTTCTTTGTCTACTTTGGCAAACCCAACATCAACTGAGTACAAAATTAAAAATTTTAAAACATACGCATTCTTTCAGGGGTTGATTCTTCCTGTTGTGCTGTTTCTTGCTTAGTGTTAAAGTTTCTTTCAACACCACCATACACTAATACCACACAGTATGTTAGGTATCAGGCATCCTTTCAAGGTTGGGGTGGGGGGGTGTTGGTGATGATGTTATTAAATCCCAAGTTAATGTGAATGTTGGTCCCCAGGTAAATCTGCAAATGATCCCATGACTTCATCTGCTTTTAAGAAGTGTTGTAACCCTTGACAAAATCCCCAAAGTCCAGAGACACTCAGTGTCAGATCATGAATCAGATAATTTGTGACAGACTTTGTTTCTTGGTGTGTGCTTTCTTCTGAGTCCATTCCTCCCAGCTGAGATGTCACATTGTATGGAATTAGAAAGGCACTTCACAGACCTTCCCTGATCTCAGTCTTTCCACTTCAAGCCATGTGATAATCACCCTATGTTTATTTCCAAAAATCAATTTGTCCTTGATTGTGTTTACTAATTTTTCTGATTAGTTTCTGCTTTTCTTCTGTACCAGGGGAAAATGGCTTCCAGTTTTTGCACAAAACTGTATTCTGAGCATTAAAGTTTGGATGCCTTTCCATTTTACTGATGCCTTTAGCATGGGGTGCACAACAGGTACTGGGCTCACTTGAGAATTGGAAAGGAACCTACTAAGTAGTCTGTTGATGATTTACCACCTCATGGACAGGTTTACTGCCCAGACCAGGGCAAACTTTCATCCTTTATCTTCAAGTTCTTCAACTCCCTTTTCAATGATTTCTTACCCAGATGAAATAAATTTATTTCCTATATTCAGTACAAGATTTCAAGTTAAGGAATGTAAGAACTGCTGGGATTCCTTCTTAACAAAATTTATGAGTAAAAATGCAGGCACTGTCATCTTTCTTTATTCTCTTCCCCATTAAATCATTATTATATTTTACAGCCTGTGTGCAGTGGCTGGACTAGATTCTACTACAATTTTAATATGAAACTGGAAATTTACATGAGACACATATGACAATTCATCCTTCAGGTCCAAGCTCAAATGCCACTTTTTTAGGTTTATACTCTTAGAGTGCTATGAGATTTTCTTTTCGTTTTTTAAAATTTATTCTATTTTAATAATTAAATTCATAATATGTTTAATACCTCAAATGCCAAAGTCTTAACATATGAATTATTGTAAACCATCCTAGAAAATGTGCTTAATGCTCATGGCTACTTTATTTCCATGAATAAGATAGTAAGAAACTTAAAAGTCAACATCTTTTTTAATTTTCCAGTCCACTGTAATGTGTTTTAGGCATGAAGAGCTAGCTTGGCATAGTGAAAAAGAAAGAAAAGAATTAAAGATAACCAACTATTTTTCCCCTCTTCTAAATCTTTATGAGATTTTCTACAGGATTTAAATTTACAATGTGTGCTATTTATTTAATTAATGTCTTCTACTCAGACTGTAAACTCTTTGAGAGTGGGCACCTTGTCTATTTTGCTCATCAGTATATCTGTAAAGAACATAGAAATTAATACACATGTGTTTAATGTGTGAATAAATGAATGCATAAATGAAAAGGACGTGGAATCAGATTTTTGTGTGATAAATTGTGTCCTTAAGAAATCTTGTTGACACCCAGCCAATCTCTAACTTGTGTCCTCTATGTGTGTCATGTTTACCACTTCATAAGGTAGTGGATCTTCCAGATGAACTTAGGGCTAACTTTGAATTATTTGAGTCCCCTTGAAATCCCTAACAGTGTAGCTGCTCTGCTAGGTCCAAGCACACCCAATCTCTAGCTTCCTCAGACTCTCCAGGTACTGACTAAGAGACCACTATCAACATCCAGAACTTCTAAGCTTCTTATCCAAAGAGCATGAAGTTATATGCATTGGGTCACAGTGTCCCCAAAACCTGGAAGAAATCTTGGACCTAGAATTCATCCATACTTGAATACAGGGGAAAGCAGTGAAGGAGGGGGGAAAGGTGGGATGTGAAAACAGAAAGAAAACAGAAAAGAGCATTGATTTTTTTAACACAACCATTGGAAATAAGAAAAATAATAATTCTTATGTAACTAGTTATATCATTTATAATTAACAAAGAATTATAGCACATTTCTCAAAGCCAAGGTGTTTAAAATTGATAGATTGTTGAGACAGTGGTATTTCCTCTTAACAGTTCAATATGTTTTTATTGGGAGTATGGTAAGATACCTGGTGTTTATATGTAATATAAGTTTCTATCTTTTATCTATCAGGGGAAATTTGAATAAGGACACTGTGGTTTAGAACGCCTCAAAATTTCTCAGCTGTAGCTTGGTATGCAGGTATAATTAGTGGTGGGAATGGAAATTCCCTGCACTGGGAATTCTGGCTTTATTCCTATTAAATTTTCTGCACCGAGGTTGGTCCAGAAGGTCTTGGAACCACATGTTCCATTTCCCCCTCCATTTCTTTCCCATTTCTTCTTCTGAGTAGATTTCCTCCAAGAAAAGAACCATAAGATGTAAATGGTCCCTGTTGCCATAGCAGCTAAAATGTTCAGTTCCACTTTCCTCCTCTCAAAGAGACCTTAATGCATTCAGTACTTTTCTTGGGGTTAGAACGTAAGTTAGAAGCTAGGCTAGGATTAGCCTTAGATATTTTCTCAACCACTGAGATAAAGCATCATGCGAGAATTCATTGACTGTTGATGTTCCAAATCATCATCAAACCACTAGCAGTATGAAAAAGAATCAACCATATGATTGATGGTTCCAGAGTAATACCATCTGTCTAGGGGCTCATCTAAGAGTTTTATGGCAAGAAATAACAAAGAATGCTAATTGAGCCTGAACTTTCTGTGGCTTAGAAAATTGCTTACCTCTCAAGTTAGATTTACATGTTTGATTTACATGTTTGCAGGGATGCAGTTTGGTTTAGCAAGCAATAACCCATTAAGGTTGGCTCTTCCTCTGAGTCAGATAATTACTTGCTTATACTTCCAAGTTCTCACATCCATTCCAATTTCTTTTGTTTCCTCAATGGAACTACTGTCTTGTTGATTAGGTAAAAAGATTAAATCCTAACTGAAAAAGCAGTAGGATTCTTTCCTTGAAGTGACTATTCCCTGTGTCTCCAAAATAGAAGCAGAAAAGGCAGGAAGTTCTACAAACACTGTCACATTTATTGCTAAGTTTGTCCATTTCAAGGCATGGTTTTCTGGAGCTGTAGAAAATCAAATAGAGAGATAGAGTGTGCAAAAGGAAGACATAAACAGACAAGCTTATGTCTACACAAAGACATACACAAAAAAATTCACAGCAGCTTAATTCATAATAGTTTCGAATTGGAAACAACCCAAATGTCCATCAACAAGGAATGGACAAAATGCTACTCAGAAGTAAAAAGGAATGATCTGTTAGATGTATATACAATGGAATATTACTCAGCCAGAAAAAAGGATGAAATAATGCCATTTGCAGCAACATGGATAGACCTAGAGATTATCATACAAAGTGAAGTCAGACAAAGAAAGATAAATATCATATGATATCATTTACATGTGGAATCTATAAAAATGATACAAATGAATTTATTTACAAAACAGAAATAGACTCATAGACATAGAGAACAGACTTAGGGTTACCAAAAGGGA
>NW_006798629.1:2722983-2745723 GCF_000442215.2 Lipotes vexillifer | reverse complement strand
AATTGCTATACAATGGTGTGTTAGTTTCTGCTTCACAACAAAATGAATCAGTTATATATATACATATGTTCCCATATCTCTTCCCGCTTGCATCTCCCTCCCTCCCACCCTCCCTAACCCACCCCTCCAGGCGGTCACAAAGCACTGAGCTTATCTCCCTGTGTTATGCGGCTGCTTCCCACTAGCTATCTACATTACGTTTGATAGTGGATATATGTCCATGCCTCTCTCTCACTGTCACAACTTACCCTTCCCCTTCCCCATATCCTCAAGTCCATTCTCGAGTAAGTCTGTGTCTTTATTCCTGTTTTACCCCTAGGTTCTTCATGACATTTTTTTTTCTTAAGTTCCATATATATATGTTGGCATACGGTATTTGTATCTCTCTTTCTAACTTACTTCACTCTGTATGACAGACTCTAGGTCTATCCACCGCATTACAAATAGCTCAATTTCATTTCTTTTTATGGCTGAGTAATATTCCATTGTATATATGTGCCACATCTTCGTTATCCATTCATCCGATGATGGACACTTAGGGTGTTTCCATCTCTGGGCTATTGTAAATAGAGCTGCAATGAACATTTTGGTACATGACTCTTTTTGAATTATGGTTTTCTCAGGGTACATGCCCAGTAGTGGGATTGCTGGGTCATATGGTAGTTCTATTTGTAGTTTTTTAAGGAACCTCCATACTGTTCTCCACAGTGGCTGTACCAATTCACATTCCCACCAGCAGTGCAAGAGTGTTCCCTTTTCTCCACACCCTCTCCAGCATTTATTGTTTCTAGATTTTTTGATGATGGCCATTCTGACTGGTGTGAGATGATATCTCATTGTAGTTTTGATTTGCATTTCTCTAATGATTAATGATGTTGAGCATTCTTTCATGTGTTTGTTGGCAGTCTGTATATCTTCTTTGGAGAAATGTCTATTTAGGTCTTCTGCCCATTTTTGGATTGGGTTGTTTATTTTTTTGTTATTGAGCTGCATGAGCTGCCTGTAAATTTTAGAGATTAATCCTTTGTCAGTTGATTCATTTGCAAATATTTTCTCCCATTCTGAGGGCTGTCTTTTGGTCTTGTTTATGGTTTCCTTTGCTGTGCAAAAGCTTTGAAGTTTCATTAGGTCCCATTTGTTTATTTTTGTTTTTATCTCCATTACTCTAGGAGATGGGTCAAGAAGGATCTTGCTGTGATTTATGTCATAGAGTGTTCTGCCTATGTTTTCCTCTAAGAGTTTGATAGTTTCTGGCCTTACATTTAGGTCTTTAATCCATTTTGAGCTTATTTTTGTGTATGGTGTTAGGGAGTGATCTAATCTCATACTTTTACATGTACCTGTCCAGTTTTCCCAGCACCACTTATTGAAGAGGCTGTCCTTTCTCCACTGTACGTTCCTGCCACCTTTATCAAAGATAAGGTGACCATATGTGCATGGGTTTATCTCTGGGCTTTCTATCCTATTCCATTGATCTATCTTTCTGTTTTTGTGCCAGTACCATACTGTCTTGATTACTGTAGCTTTGTAGTATAGTCTGAAGTCAGGCAGCCTGATTCCTCCAGCTCCATTTTTTGTTCTCAAGATTGCTTTGGCTATTCGGGGTCTTTTGTGTTTCCATACAAATTGTGAAATTTTTTGTTCTAGTTCTGTGAAAAATGCCAGTGGTAGTTTGATAGGGATTGCATTGAATCTGTAGATTGTTTTGGGTAGTAGAGTCATTTTCACAATGTTGATTCTTCCAATCCAAGAACATGGTATATCTCTCCATCTATTTGTATCATCTTTAATTTCTTTCATCAGTGTCTTATAATTTTCTGCATACAGGTCTTTTGTCTCCTTAGGTAGGTTTATTCCTAGATATTTTATTCTTTTTGTTGCAGTGGTAAATGGGAGTGTTTTCTTGATTTCACTTTCAGATTTTTCATCCTTAGTCTATAGGCATGGCAGAGATTTCTGTGCATTAATTTTGTATCTTGCTACTTTACCAAATTCATTGATTAGCTCGAGTAGTTTTCTGGTAGCATCTTTAGGATTCTCTATGTATAGTATCATGTCATCTGCAAATAGTGACAGCTTTACTTCTTCTTTAACAATTTGGATTCCTTTAATTTCCTTTTCTTCTCTGATTGCTGTGGCTAAAACTTCCAAAACTATGTTGAATAAGAGTGGTGAGAGTGGGCAACCTTGTCTTGCTCCTGATGTTAGTGGAAATGCTTTCAGTTTTTCACCATTGAGGATGATGTTGGCTGTGCGTTTGTCATATATGGCCTTTATTGTGTTGAGGAAAGTTCCCTCCCTGCCTACTTTCTGCAGGGTTTTTATCATAAATGGGTGTTGAATTTTGTCAAATGCTTTCTCTGAATCTATTGAGATGATCATATTTTTTTTCTCCTTCAATTTGTTAATATGGTGTATCACGTTGATTGATTTGCGTATATTGAAGAATCCTTGCATTCCTGGAATAAACCCCACTTGATCATGGTGTATGATCCGTTTAATGTGCGGTTGGATTCTGTTTGCTAGTATTTTGTTGAGGATTTTTGCATCTATGTTCATCAGTGATATTGGCCTGTAGTTTTCTTTCTTTGTGGCATTCTTGTCTGGTTTTGGTATCATGGTGATGGTGGCCTCGTAGAATGAGTTTGGGAGTATTTCTCCCTCTGCTATATTTTGGAAGAGTTTGAGAAGGATAGGTGTTAGCTCTTCTCTAAATGTTTCATAGATTTTGCCTGTGAAGCTATCTGGTCCTGGGCTTTTGTTTATTGGAAGGTTTTTAATCACAGTTTCAATATCAGTGTGACTGGTCTGTTCATATTTTCTATTTCTTCCTGATTCAGTCTTGGCAGGTTGTGCCTTTCTAAGAATTTGTCCATTTCTTGCAGGTTGTCCATTTTATTGGCATAGAGTTGCTTGTATTAATCTCTCATTATCTTTTGTATTTCTGCAGTGTCAGTTGTTACCTCTCCTTTTTCATTTCTAATTCTATTGATTTGAGTCTTCTCCCTTTTTTTCTTGATGAATCTGGCTAATGGTTTATCAATTTTGTTGATATTCTCAAAGAACCAGCTTTTAGTTTTATTGATCTTTGCTATCATTTCCTTCTTTTTCATATATTTCTGATCTGATTTTTATTATTTCTTTCCTTCTGCTAACTTTGGGTTTTTTTTGTTCTTCTTTCTCTAATTGCTTTAGGTGCAAGGTTAGGTTGTTTATTTGAGATGTTTCCTGTTTCTTAAGGTAGATTGTATTGGTGTAAACTTCCCTCTTAGAACTGCTTTTGCTGCATCCCATAGATTTTGGGTCGCCATTTCTCCATTGTCATTTGTGTCTAGTTAGTTTTTGATTTCCTCTTTGATTTCTTCTGTGATCTCTTGGTTATTAAGTAGTGTATTGTTTAGCCTCCATGTGTCTGTATTTTTTACAGATCTTTTCCTGTAATTGATATCTAGTCTCATAGCATTGTGGTCGGAAAAGATACTTGATACAATTTCAATTTTCTTAAATTTACCAAGGCTTGATTTGTGACCCAAGATATGATCTATCCTGGAGAATGTTCCATGAGCACTTGAGAAAAATGTGTATTCTGTTGTTTTTGGATGGAGTGTCCTATAAATATCAATTAAGTCCATCTTGTTTAATGTATCATTTAAAGCTTGTGTTTCCTTATTTATTTTCATTTTGGATGATCTGTCCATTGGTGAAAGTGGGGTGTTAAAGTCCCCTACTATGAATGTGTTACTGTCGATTTCCCCTTTTATGGCTGCTAGTTTTTGCCTTATGTATTGAGGTGCTCCTATGTTGGGTGCATAAATATTTACAATTGTTATATCTTCTTCTTGGATCGATCCCTTAATCATTATGTAGTGTCCTTCTTTGTCTCTTCTGATAGTCCTTATTTTAAAGTCTATTTTGTCTGATATGAGAATTGCTACTCCAGCTTTCTTTTGGTTTCCATTTGCATGGAATATCTTTTTCCATCCCCTTACTTTCAGTCTGTATGTGTCTCTAGGTCTGAAGTGGGTCTCTTGTAGACAGCATATATATGGGTCTGTTTTTGTATCCATTCAGCCAATCTGTGTCTTTTGGTGGGAGCATTTAGTCCATTTACATTTAAGGTAATTATCAATATGTATGTTCCTATGACCATTTTCTTAATTGTTTTGGGTTCGTTATTGTAGGCCTTTTCCTTCTCTTGTGTTTCTTGACTAGAGAAGTTCCTTTAGCAGTTGTTGTAGAGCTGGTTTGGTGGTGCTGAATTCTCCCAGCTTTTGCTTGTCTGTAAAGGTTTTAATTTCTCCATCAAATCTGAATGAGATCCTTGCTGGGTAGAGTAATCTTGGTTGCAGGTTTTTCTCCTTCATCACTTTCAATATGTCCTGCCACTCCCTTCTGGCTTGCAGAGTTTCTGCTGAAAGATCATCTGTTAACCTTATGGGGATTTCCTTGTGTGTTATGTGTTGTTTTTCCCTTGCTGCTTTTAATATGTTTTCTTTATATTTAATTTTTGACAGTTTGCTTAATATGTGTCTTGGCGTATTTCTCCTTGGATTTATCCTGTATGGGACTCTCTGTGCTTCCTGGACTTCATTAACTATTTCCTTTCCCATATTAGGGAAGTTTTCGACTATAATCTCTTCAAATATTTTCTCAGTCCCTTTCTTTTTCTCTTCTTCTTCTGGAACCCTTATAATTCGAATATTGGTGCATTTAATGTTGTCCCAGAATTCTCTGAGACTGTCCTCAGTTCGTTTCATTCTTTTTTCTTTATTCTGCTCTTCATTAGTTATTTCCACTATTTTACCTTCTAGGTCACTCTCCATTCTTTTGCCTTAGTTATTCTGCTATTGATCCCATCTAGAGTATTTTTCATTTCATTTATTGTGTTGTTCATCATTGTTTGTTTCATCTTTAGTTCTTCTAGGTCCTTGTTAAATGTTTCTTGCATTTTGTCTATTCTATTTCCAAGATTTTGGATCATCTTTACTATCATTATTCTGAATTCTTTTTCAGGTAGACTGCCTATTTCCTCTTCATTTGCTAGGTCTGGTGGGTTTTTATCTTGTTCCTTCATCTGCTGTGTGTTTTTCTGTCTTCTCATTTTGCTTATCTTACTGTGTTTGGGGTCTCCTTTTTGCAGGCTGCAGGTTCGTAGTTCCTGTTGGTTTTGGTGTCTGTCCCCAGTGGCTAAGGTTGGTTCAGTGGGTTGTTTAGGCTTCCTGGTGGAGGGGACTAGTGCCTGTGTTCTGGTGGATGAGGCTGGATCTTTTCTTTCTGGTGGGCAGGTCCACATCTGGTGGTGTGTTTTGGGGTGTCTGTGGACTTATTATGATTTTGGGAAGCCTCTCTGCTAATGGGTGGGGTTGTGTTCCTGTCTTGCTAGTTGTTTGGCATAGGATGTCCAGCACTGTAGCTTGCTGGTCGTTGAGTGAAGCTGAGTGCTGCTGTTGAGATGGAGATCTCTGGGAGATTTTCACTGTTTGATATTAGTGCAGCTGGGAGGTCTCTTGTGGACCAGTGTCCTGAAGTTGGCTCTCCCACCTCAGAGGCACAACACTAACTCCTGGCTGCAGCACCAAGAGGCTTTCATCCACACGGCTCAGAAGAAAAGGGAGAAAAAGTAGAAAGAATTAGTAGAAGTAGAAAGAAAGGAGGGAGGGAGGGAGGGAGGAAGGAAGGAAGGAGGCAAGGAAGGAAAAAAGAAAGATGATAAAGTAAAATAAAATAAAGTAAGATAAAATATAATACAGTTATTAAAATAAAAAAATAATAAGAGAAAACAAAACAAAACAAACAAACAAACAAACAAAAAATGGATGGATAGAACCTTGGAACAAATGGTGGAAGCAAAGCTATACAGACAAAATCTCACACAGAAGCATACACATACACACTCACAAAAAGAGGAAAAAGGGAAAAAATCATAAATCTTGCTCTCAAAGTCCACCTCCTCAATTTGGCATGATTCGTTGTCTAAAGGAGGGAAGGAAAGAAAGAAAGAATGAAGATAAAGTAAAATAAAATAAAGTTATTAAAATAAAAAGTAATTATTAAGAAAAAATTTAAAAAAAAACAAAACGAAAAAACGGAAGGATAGAACCCTCGGACAAATCGTGGAAGCAAAGCTATACAGACAAAATCTCACACCGAAGCATACACATACACACTCACAAAAAAAGGAAAAGGGGAAAAAATAATAAATATTGCTCTCAAAGTCCACCTCCTTAATTTGGGATGATTCGTTGTCTATTCATGTATTCCACAGCTGCAGGGTACATCAAGTTGATTGTGGAGCTTTAATCCACTGCTTCTGAGGCTGCTGGGAGATACTTCCCTTTCTCTTCTTTGTTCTCACAGTTCCCAGGGGCTCAGCTTCGGATTTGGCCCTGCCTCTGCGTGTAGGTCGCCGGAGGGCGTCTGTTCTTTGCTCAGACAGCTCGGGGTTAAAGGAGCAGCCGATTTGGAGGCTCTGGCTCACTCAGGCAGGGGGTAGGGAGGGTCACGGAGTGCAGGGCGAGCCTGCGGCGGCAGAGGCCGGTGTGACGTTGCACCAGCCTGAGGCGCACCGTGTGTTCTCCCGGGGGAGTTATCCCTGGATCACGGGACCGTGGCCATGGCGGGCTGCACAGGCTCCCCGGAAGCGGGGTGTGGATAGTGACCTGTGCTCGCACACAGGCTTCTTGGTGGTGGCAGCAGCAGCCTTAGCGTCTCATGTCTGTCTCTGGGGTCTGCGCTTTTAGCCGCGGCTCGTGCCTGTCTCTGGAGCTCCTTTAAGCAGCGTTCTTATCCCCTCCTCTCGTGCACCAGGAAACAAAGAGGGAAGAAAAAGTCTCCTGCCTCTTTGGCAGGTCCAGACTTTTCCCCGGACTCCCTCCTGGCCAGCCGTGGTGCACTAATCCCCTTCAGGCTGTGTTCACGCCGCCAGCCCCAGTCCTCTCCCTGAGCTCCGACCGAAGCCCGAGCCTCAGCTCCCAGCCCCACCCGCTCCGGTGGAGGAGCAGACAAGCCTCTCGGGCTGGTGAGTACCGGTCGGCACCGATCGATCCTCTGTGCGGGAATCTCTCCACTTTGCCCTCCGCACCACTGTTGCTGTGCTCTCTTCCGCGTCTCCGAAGCTCCCCACCTCCACCACCCACAGTCTCCGCCCGCAAAGGGGCTTCCTAGTGTGTGGAAACCTTTCCTCCTTCACAACTCTCTCCCACTGGTGCAGGTCCCGTCCCTATCCTTTTGTCTCTGTTAATTCTTTTTTCTTCTGCCCTACCCAGGTACGTGGTGGGGGGGGGGGTTCTTGCCTTTTGGGAGGTCTGAGGTCTTCTGCCAGTGTTCAGTAGGCGTTCTTTAGGAGTTGTTCCACGTATAGATGTATTTCTGGTGTATCTGTGGGGAGGAAGGTCATCTCTGCGTCTTACTCTTCCACCATCTTCCCGGAAGTCTATTTGGTGTCTTTTTGATGATAGTCATTCTGACAGGTTTGAGGTGGTATCTCATTGTGGTTCTGATTTGCGTTTTCCTGATGATTAGTGATTTTAAGCATCTTTTCATGTGTCTGTTAACTATATGTCATCTTTGAAAAAATGTCTATTCAGGTCTTCTGCCCATTTTCATTTGGGTTATTTGGTTTTTTTGGTGTTGAATTCTTTTAGTTCTTTGTTTATTTTGGATATTAACCCCTTATTGAATATATCATTAGCAAATATGTTTTCCTGTTCAGTAGGCTGCCTTTTCATATTGTTGGTAGTTTTCTTCAATGTACAAAAGCTTTTTAGTTTCATGTAGTCTTTTTTTTTTTTTTTGCTGTAGTTTCCCTTGCCTGAGGAGACATATCTAAAAAAATATTGCTAATACCAATGTCAAAGAATATAGTGCCCATGCTTCTTCTAGAAGCTTTTTGGTTTCAGGCCTTACACTTAAGTCTTTACTCCATTTTGAGCTTATTTTTGTATATGGTGTGAGAACACAGTCCAATTTGATTCTTTTGCATGTTGCTGTCCAGTTTTCCCAAAACCATTTATTAAAGACATTGTATTTTCCCCATTGCATATTCTTGCCTCCTTTGTCATAGACTAATTGACTACACGTGTGGGGGTTTATTTATTGGATCTCTAGCCTGTTCTATTGATCTTTGTATCTGTTTTTGTTTGTTTGTTTGTTTGTTTGTTTGTTTTCTTGCCAGTACCATACCATTTTGATTACTGTAACTTTGTAGTATAGTTTGAATCAGGGAGCATAATACCTCCCCTCCAGCTTTGTTACTCTTTCTCAAGATTGTTTTTACTATTTAGGGTCTTTTGTGTTTCTATACATATTTTCAAATTATTTCTTCTAGTAGTGTGAAAATGATACTGGTATTTATTTTCATAAGGATTGCACAAAATCTGTAGATTGCCTTGGAGAGTATAATTATTTTAACAATATTAAATCATTCAGTACATGATCATGGTATATCTTTCCATCTGCTTGTGTCATCTTCAATTTCTTTCATCAGCATCTTATAGTTTTTGGAGTACTGGTCTTTTGCTTCCTTAGGTTGATTTATTCCTGGGTATTTTTTTCTTTTTGATACAAATATAAATGAGATTGTTTTCTTAATTTCTCTTTCTGATATTTTGTTTTTAGTATAAAAATGAAGCAGATTTCTTTTCTTTTTTTTAATTGGGGTATAGTTGATTTACAATGTTGTGTTAGTTTCCAGTATACAGCAAAGTGAATGTTATACATATACATATATCCACTCTTTTTTAGATTCTTTTCCTATATAGGCCATTACAGAGTATTAAGTAGAGTTCCCTGTGCTATACAGTAGGTCCTTATTAGTTATTTATTTTATATATAGTAGTGTGTATGTGTCAATCCCAATCTCCCAATTTATCCCTCTCCCCCTCTCTTGAAGCAGATTTCTGTATACTAATTTTGTATCCTTCAACTTTACTGAATTGACTTACTAGTTCTAATAGTTTCAGGGTAGCATCTTAGAATTTTCTATAAATAATACCATGGCATCTGCAAACAGTGACAGTTTTACTTCTTCCTTTTCAATTGGGATCATTTTTATTTATTTTTCTTACCTGATTCCTGTGGCTAGGACTTCCAGTACTATGTTGAATAAAAGTGGCAAGAGTGGGCATCCTTGTCTTGTTCCTGATCTTAGAGAAAAGGTTTCAGCTTTTCACCACTGAGTATGTTAGCTGTGAGCTTGTCATACATGGCCTTTTTTATATTGAAGTGTGTACTCTTTATACCCAATTATTGAGTGTTTTTCTTTATTTTTTATCATAAATGGATGTTGACTTCTGTCAAAAGCTTTTTCTGGTTCTATTGAGATGATTACATGACTATTATTCTTCAACTTGTTAATGTGGTAATGTGATGCTGGTTAATTTGTGGATATTGAACCACCTTCCATCCCTGGGTAAATCCCACTTGATTATGGTGTATGATTATTTTAATGTAAAGTTGAATTTGATTTGGTATATTTTGTGGACGATTTTTGCATCTATGCTTACCAGTGATGTTGGCCTGTAATTTTCTTTTTTTGTGGTGTTTTTCTCTGGTTTTGGTATCAGGGTAATGCTGGCCTCATAAAATGATTTTAGAAGCGTTCCTTCCTCTTTAATTTTTTGGAAGAGTTTGAGAAATATAGGTGTTATTTTCTCTAAGTGTTTGGTAGAATTCAACCATACAGCCATCTGGTCCTGGACTTTTGTTTGTTGGGAGTTTTTCGATTACTGATTCAAATTCATTACCTGTAATTGGTCTGTTTATATTTTCTATTTCTTTGTGGTTCAACCTTGAGAGATTGTACATTTCTAGAAATTTGCCCATTTCTTCTAGGTTTTCCATCTTATTGGCATATAATTATTCATAATAATCTCTTATCATCTTTCATATTTCTGTGGTGTTGGTTGTAACTTCTCTTTAATTTTTTAAATTTATTTGGGTCCTCTCTCTCTTTTTTCTTGATTAGTCTGGCTAAAGATTTATCAATTTTCTTTATCTTTTTGAAGAACCAGGTGTTATTTTCATTGCTCTTTTTTTGGGGGGGGGCCTCACCATGTAGCATGTGGGATCTTAGTTTCCTGACTAGGGATCAAACCCATGCCCCCTGCGGTGGAAGAACAGAGTCTTAACCTCTGGACTGCCAGGGAAGTCACCTTTTTTTCTATTTTTTTAGTCTCTATTTAATTTATTTCCACTTAGATTTTTATTCTTTCTTGCCTTCTGCTGACTTTGGATTTTGTTTGTTCTTTTTCTAGTTCCTCTTGGTGTAAGGTTAGGTTATTTGAGTTTTTGTTTGTTTGTTTGTCTCCTGAAGTAGGAACTTCCCTCTTAAAACTGCTTTTGTTGTGTTGCATAGATTTTAGATCACTATGTTTCCATTTTGATTTGTCTCCAGGTATTTCTTGCTTTCCTCTTTGATTTCTTTAATGACCCACTGGTTTTTTAGTAGCATATTGCTTAGCCTCCATGTTTGTGGGTTTTGCAAGTGTTTTCTTCTAATTGATTTCTATTCTCATGCCATTGTGGTCAGAAAAGATGATTGATATGGTTTCAATTTTCTTAAATTTATTGAGACTTGTTTTGTGGCCTAGCATGTGATCTATCCTGGAGAATGTTTGAAGTGCACTTGAAAAGAATATGTATTCTGCTTCTTTGGGATGCAGTGTTCCATATATAACTACTAAGTTCACCTGCTATAATGTGTCATTCAAAGCCTGTATTTCCTTGTTGATTTTCTGTCTGAATGATCTGTCGATTGATGTAAGTGGGATGTTAAAGTTCTCAACTATTATTGTGTTACCATCAGTTTCTTCCTTTACGTCTGTTAATATTTTCTTTGTGTATTTAGATGTTCCTATGTTGGGTGTATATTTATTTATGACTGTTATATCTTCTTGTTGGATCAATTTCTTTATCATTATGTAATGTCCTTCTTTATCTCTTGTTACAGTCTTCGCTTTAAAGTCTATTTTGCCTAATATAAGTATTGCTACCTCAGCTCTCTTTTGTTTCCACTTGCATGGAATACCTTTTTCTATCTGTTCACTTTCTTACAATTTTATCACTATCCCCCCATGTTTAATGTCCCCCATGTTTAATGTTTTTGAAGTCATGTTTTATTTTTGTTTTGTATATCCCTTAACTACTATTGTGGATATAGATAATTTTACTACTTTTTCTCTTAACCTTCCTACTAGTTTTATAAGTGATTGACCTAATATCTTTACTGTATATTTGCCTGTACCAATGAGATTTTTCCTTTTGTAATTTTCATATTTATAGTTTTTTTTTTACTGCTTAGAGAGCCCCCTAATATTTCTTGTAAAGCTGGTTTAGTGGTGTTGAAGTCTTAGCTTTTGCTTGTCTATAAAACTCATTATCTCTCCTTCAAATTTGAATAAAAGCCTTGCTGAGTAGAGTAGACTTGGTTGTAGGGTTTTCCTATCATCACTTTGAATATATTATGCTACTCCCTTCTGGCCTGCAAAGTTTCTGCTAAAAGGTCTGCTCACAACATTATGGGAGTCCCCTTGTACATAACAAGTTGATTTTTTCTTGTTTTTTTTAAGATTCTCTATCTTCAATTTTTGCCATTTTAATTACAATGTGTCCTGGTGTGGACCTCTTTGGATTGTTCCTGTTTGGGATTCTCTGTGATTCCTGGACCTGGATGCCTGTTTCTTTTCCCAGGTTAGTGAATTTTTCAATTATTTCTTCAAATAAGTTCTCTGCCCCCCCTTCTCCTCTAGGACCCCTAGAGCAAATATTCATATGCTTGATGTTGTCCCAGAGGTCTCTTAAACTATCCACGTTTTTTAAAATTCTCTTTTTCTATTCAGCTTGAGTGATTTTCACTATCTTCCAGTTCAATGATCTGTTGTTCTGTATTATCTAATCTACTGTTGATTCATCCAAATGTATTTTTAAAATTTCAGTTACTATATTCTTTAGCTCTGTTTTGTTCTTCTTTATATTTTCTAAGCCTTTGTTGAAATTCTTACTGTGTACATCTTTTCTTCTCCCATGTTCATTGAGCTTTGTGAACATTACCTTGAACTCTTTATTGTGTAAATTGTTTATATCCACTTTGCTTAGTTCTTTTCCTTAGGGTTTCATGTTGTTTCTTTGTTTGGGACATACTTCTGTCTCCTCATTTTGCTTAATTCTCTGTGCTGATTTCTATGTATTAGGTAAGTCAGTTACATTTTCTGATCTCGGAGAAGTGGCCTTATGTAGGAGACATCCTATGGGGCCCAGAAGCCCACTCACCACAGGTCACCAGAGAGAGGTATGTGTTCTAGGGGACCAACTTCTATGGATGCACTGGTTCACAGGGGTGACCACCAGCCCAGTTGGCTGCCAGGCGCTGCCTTGTGTGAAGACTGCTGGCTGCTGGTTTCTGGGGCTGTGTGGTCCCTAGGCTGCTGCCAGCCTACTTGTGGGTGGGATCAGGTCCCTGGGTGGCTGATTGAGGGAGGACTTCAAAATAGCATTTTCCAGTACCAATGTCCTTGTGATAGAAAAAGCTCCCCCAAAATGGCTGCCACGAACATCTACATCCCCAGGTGGAGTCCCAGTTGCCTCCTGCTTCTCCAAGACCAATAAGTAGGTCTGACCGAGGCTCCTTTCATATTATTACTTCTGCCCAGGTCTCCCATATGCAATCCCCACTGGCCTTCAAAACCAGATGTTCTAGGGCTCATATGCACTGGGGTCCAGTGCAGGACCCCTGGGCTGGGGAGATCAATGTGGGGCTTGGACCTATTGCTTCTTGGGGAGAACCTCTGCAATTGTGATTATCTTCCTGTTTGTGAGTCTCCTACCCTGGGGTGTGGGTCTTGACTATACCATGTTTCCACTCCTCCTACCTGTTTCATTGTGGTTCCTTCTTTTTGTCCTTACTTGTGAAAATATTTTCTGCTAGTCTTCAGGTGATTTTCACTGATAGTTGCTCTGTAAATAGTTGTAATTTTGGAGTGCCCATGGGAGGAAGTGAGCTCAGGGTCTTCCTACTTCACTATCTTGGCCACACTCTCCCCAACTGTATTTCCTCTTTTGAATTGTCAGCCCATATTTCTTGCCTGCTTATCTTTCATAGTCTTCATATTTTTCTCATAAACTTTGTGTGCATCCTTAATATTTTATAAATATTAAATTGTGTCATGTCTGATGTAAATATTTTGTGGTACATTTTATTTCTTTACTACTTTTTCATCTTAAGAATACTTTAAACTTGTATATATTAATATATCTCCATTTTTCTTGTTATTATTTAGAAGTTTAAAAAGTTATTATTCCTCTATAGATATGGCAAATAAACGATTCTATTTTCTGCAACTTCCTCTCTAATTTGATGTTTTATATTTAGCTCTCTAATTTGATGTCTCTAGACCTTTTGTTTTTCTTTAGCACAAAAGCAGAAACAGACAAATTAAAATTCTGACTCTCAATCTAGCTGTAAAGCTACTCCTTTTTCTTACACCCAGCAAAGAATGAAGCATGATTCTGTAAAGTGCATTTATTCATTCCACACCTCACCATCCATTCCCCAGGTCCCCAGCCCCATGACAATCAGTGCCCTTATTCAAATATAGTATATTTTGGTGATTAGTATAAAGTAATTTCAAAAATATATTTCAAAATGCTAATGAATTATTTTAACATGACATTTAGTAATTTATCTTTCACTACCCATTTACATTTTTTTAACTTAAAGACTTCATTATTTTAGAGTAGCTTTAGGTTCAAAGCAAAATTGAGAGGAAAGTACAGAGATTCCCCATATGCCCACTTCCCTCACACATGCATAACCTCCCCTAGTTTCATCATCCTCACCAGAGTGATATGACACGTGATATGTCACATTTGTTACACTGATGAACCTGCAATGAGACATCATAATCACCCAAAGTCACCAAAAAATGTAATTTACATCCCTACCCATTTTTCATAAATTTATTCATCTCTCTGAGGTTTATATATACATACTTGGCTCTACCCCATTATTTTGTATTTTATATAATATCAAAATTCCTTAAATATTATTATAATACTTTATTATAGATTTTAATATCTGATAGGTATTTATCTCCCTGTTGCTGCTCTTTAATACACTTGTCTTGATTTTATTTTACCTGTTCATTTTTCAAATGATTTAGATTTTAATGAATTTTTTAAACTCCTTTTCAGATTTTGATAGAAATGCCATCAAATATAATTTTAAACACTTGTAGAACTTATAATTGATATGATGCATTGAATTATTATGGAAAATTGACTGTTGTGCTTCAAACATTCAGAAAGGCTGGACAAAATATACCAATAATACTAAAATATTTAAATGCTTAACCAACCGCAAACCAAAAAAAAAGAACAGATAGGGTAACAAAATTTGTAAAAATAAATCTAATTGAAGATACAAAAACTATTTAACAATTGGACCATATTACCTCACTTATATGTGAAATCTAAAATTAATTTTTAAATTAAAAAAAATATCTCCTAGAAACAAGGAACTGATTGGTCGTTGCCAAAGGTGGGGGGTAGGGATGGATAAAATGGATAAAGAGAATCAACAGGTACAAACCTCTAGTTATAAAATAAATAAATCCTGGGGATGTAATTTACAGCATGGTGACTATAGTTAATAATACTGTAGTGCATATTTGAAAGTGCTAAGAGAGTAGATCTTAAAAGTTCACGTCACAACAAAAAATAATTTTTGTTATTATGTGTGATGATGAATGTTAACCAGACTTCTGTGGTAATCATTTTGCAGTACATACAAATATTGAATCACTATGTTGTATACCTGAAACTAGTATAATGTGGGGTTTTTTCACTTTTTTTTTATACAGCAGGTTCTTACTTGTTATCCATTTTATTCATATTAGTGTATAC
This sequence comes from Lipotes vexillifer, assembly GCF_000442215.2. Classification (NCBI taxonomy): domain Eukaryota; kingdom Metazoa; phylum Chordata; class Mammalia; order Artiodactyla; family Lipotidae; genus Lipotes; species Lipotes vexillifer. The sequence continues at coordinate 2,730,825 of NW_006798629.1, read as the reverse complement.
ATGAAAATCCCAATCTCCCAATGTATCACACCAACACACCCTGCCACTTTCCCCCTTTGGTGTCTATACGTTTGTTCTCTACATCTGTTTTCTGGTGGCATCTTTAGGATTCTCTATGTATAGTATCATGTCATCTGCAAACAGTGACAGTTTTACTTCTTCTTTTCCAATTTGTATTCCTTTTATTTCCTTTTCTTCTCTGATTGCCGTGGCTAGGACTTCCAAAACTATGTTGAATAATAGTGGTGAGAGTGGACATCCTTGTCTTCTTCCTGATCTTAGAGGAAATGCTTTCAGTTTTTCACCATTGAGAATGATGTTTGCTGTGGCTGTGTTGTATATGGCCTTTATTATGCTGAGGTAGGTTCCCTCTATGCCCACTTTCTGGAGAGTTTTTACCATAAATGGGTGTTAAATTTTGTGAAAAGATTTTTCTGCATCTCTTGAGATGCTCATATGGTTTTTATTCTTCACTTTCTTAATATGGTGTATCACATTGATTGATTTGCATATACTGAAGAATCCTTGCATCCCTGGGATAAATCCCACTTGATCATGGTGTATGATACTTTTAATGTGTTGTTGGTTTCTGTTTGCTAGTACTTTGTTAAGGATTTTTGAATCTATATTCATTAGTGACATTTGTCTGTAATTTTCTTTTTTTGTAGTATCTTTGTCTGGTTTTGGTATCAGGGTGATGGTGGCCTCATAGAATGAGTTTGGGAGTGTTCCTTCCTCTGCAATATTTTGGAAGAGTTTGAGAAGGATGGGTGTTAGCTCTTCTCTAAATGTTTGGTAGAATTCGCCTGTGAAGCCATCTGGTCCTGGACTTTTGTTTGTTTGTTGGAAAGTTTTTAATAACAGTTTCAATTTCAGTGCTTGTGATTCATCTGTTTATATTTTCTATTTCTTCTTGGTTCAGTCTTGGAAGGTTATACTTTTGTAAGAATTTGTCCAGTTCTTCCAGGTTTTCCATTTTATTGGCATACAGTTGCTTGTAGTAGTCTCTCAGGATGCTTTGTATTTCTGCGATGTCTGTTGTAACTTCTCCTTTTTCGTTTCTAACTTTATTGATTTGAGTCCTCACCCTCTATTTCTTGATGAGTCTGGCTAACGGTTTATCAATTTTGTTTATCTTCTCAAAGAACCAGCTTTTAGTTTTATTGATCTTTGCTATTGTTTTCTTTGTTTCTATTTCATTTATTTCTGCTCTGATCTTTATGATTTCTTTCCTTCTGCTAACTTTGGGCTTTGTCTGCTCTTCTTTCTCTAGTTCCTTTAGGTGTAAGGTTAGATTGTTTATTTGAGATTTTTCTTGTTTCTTGAGGTAGGCTTGTAGAGCTATAAACGTCCCTCTTAGAACTGCTTTTGCTGCATCCCATAGATTTTGGATCATCGTGTTTTCATTGTCATTTGTCTCTAGGTATTTTTTATTTCCTCTTTGATTTCTTCAGTGATCTTTTGGTTATTTAGTGAAGTATTGTTTAGCCTCCATGTGTTTGTGTTTTTTACATTTTTTTCCCTGTAATTGATTTCTAATCTGATAACATTGTGGTCAGAAAAGATGCTTGATGTGATTTCAGTTTTCTTAAGTTTACTGAGGCTTGATTTGTGACCCAAGATGTGATCTATCCTGGAGAGTATTCCATGCGCACTTGAGAAGAAAGTGTAATCTGCTGTTTTTGGATGGAATGTCCTATAAATATCAATTAAATCTATCTGCTCTATTGTGTCATTTAAAGCTTCTGTTTCCTTATTTATTTTCATTTTGGATGCTCTGTCCATTGGTGTAAGTGAGGTGTTAAAGTCCCCCACTATTCTTGTGTTACTGTTGATTTTCCTCTTTTATAGTGGTTAGCAGTTGCCTTATGTATTGAGGTGCTCCTATGTTGGGTGCATATATATTTATAATTGTTATATCTTCTTCTTGGATTGATCCTTTGATCATTATTTAGTGTTCCTCCTTGGCTCTTGTACCATTCTTTATTTTAAAGTCTATTTTATCGGATATGAGTATTGCTACTCCAGCTTTCTTTTGATTTCCATTTGCATGGAATATCTTTTTCCATCCCCTCACTTTCAGTCTGTGTGTGTCCCTAGGTCTGAAGTGGCTCTCTTGTAGACAGCATATATATGGATCTTGTTTTTGTATCCATTCAGCAAGCCTGTGTCTTTTGGTTGAAGCATTTAATCCATTCACGTTTCAGATAATTATTGATATGTATGTTCCTATGACCATTTTCTTAATTGTTTTGGGGTTGTTTTTGTAGGTCCTTTTCTTCTCTTGTGTTTCCCACTTAGAGAAGTTCCTTTAGCATTTGTTGTAGAGCTGGTTTGGTGGTGCTGAATTCTGTTAGCTTTTGCTTGTCTGTAAAGCTTTTAATTTCTCCATTGAATCTGAATGAGATTCTTGCTGGGTAGAGTAATCTTGGTTGTAGGTTCTTCCCTTTCATCACTTTAAGTATATCATGACAATCCCTTCTGACATGTAGAGTTTCTGCTGAGAAATCAGCTCTTATCCTTATGGGAGTTCGCTTTTATGTTTGTTGTTTTTCCCTTGCTGCTTTCAATAATTTTTCTTTGTCTTTAATTTTTGCCAGTTTGATTACTATGTGTCTTGGCGTGTTTCTCCTTGGGTTTATCCTGTATGGGACTCTTGGTACTTCCTGGACTTGGGTGGCTATTTCGTTTCCCACAGTTAGGGAAGTTTTTGACTATAATCTCTTCAAATCTTTTCTCTGGTCCTTTCTCTCTCTCTTGTCCTTCTTGGACCCCTATAATGCAAATGTTGTTGCATTTAATGTTGTCCCAGAGGTCTCTTAGGCTGTCTTCATTTCTTTTCATTCTTTTTTCTTTATTCTGTTCTGCAGCAGTGAATTTCACCATTCTGTCTTTCAGGTCACTTATCCGTTCTTCTGCTTCAGTTATTCTGCTATTGATTCCTTCTAGTGTAGTTTCCATTTCAGTTTTCATATTGTTCATCTCTGTTTGTTCTTTAATTCTTCTAGGTGTTTGTTAAACATTTCTTGCATCTTCTCGATCTTTGCCTCCATTCTTTTTCCGAGGTCCTGGATCATCTTCACTATCATTATTCTGAATTCTTTTTCTGGAAGGTTGCCTATCTCCACTTCATTTAGTTGTTTTTCTGGGGTTTTATCTTGTTCCTTCATCTGATACTTAGCCCTCTGCCTTTTCATCTTGTCTATCTTTCTGTGAATGTGGTTTTTGTTCCACAGGCTGCAGGATTATAGTTCTTCTTGTTTCTACTGTCTACCCTCTGGTGGATGAGGCTATCTAAGAGGCTTGTGCAAGTTTCCTGATGGGAGGGACTGGTGGTGGGTAGAGCTGACTGTTGCTCTGGTGGGCAGAGCTCAGTAAAACTTTAATCTGCTTGACTGCTGATGGGTGGGGCTGGGTTCCCTCCCTGTTAGTTTTCTGGCCTGAGGCAACCCAACACTGGAGCCTACCTGGGCTCTTTGGTGGAGCTAATGGCAGACTCTGGGAGGGCTCACGCCAAAGAGCACTTCCCAGAACCTCTGCTGCCAGCGTCTCTGTCCCCACGGTGAGCCATAGCCACCCCACACCTCTGCAGGAGACCCTCCAACACTAGCAGGTAGGTCTGGTTCAGTCTCCCCTGGGGTCACTGCTCCTTCCCCTGGGTCCCGACACACACACTACTTTTTGTGTGCCCTCCAAGAGTGGAGTCTCTGTTTCCCGCAGTCCTGTCAAAGTCCTGCAATCCAATCTCACTAGGCTTCAAAGTCTGATTCTCTAGGAATTCCTCCTCCTATTGCCGGACCACAAGTTGGGAAATCTGATGTTGGGCTCAGAACCTTCACTCTGGTGTATGGACTTCTGTGGTATAAGTGTTCTCCAGTCTGTAAGTCACCCACACAGCAGTTATGGGATTTGATTTTACTGTGATTGCGCCCCTCATACCATCTCACTGTGGCTTCTCCTTTGTCTTTGGATGTGGAGTATCTTTTTTTGTGAGCTCCAGTGCCTCCTGTCGATGATTGTCCAGCAGCTAGTTGTGATTCTGGTGTTCTCACAAGAGGGAGTGAGAGCATATTCTTCTACCTAATATAATGTTATATTTCAGTTATACATCAATAAAAGTTTTAACATTTGGGGAAATTATAGCACCATATAGAAGTACATAAAAAATAAATGGAGTAATTTATAAATACTTCTTTGCAAATAATTACATCTCCATTGTTCTTTCCTATATTTATTATTCCTTTTGTGTTTTGTTTTAATTAATGGATTTTATTTTTCAGAGCAGTTTTAAGTTTGCAGAAAAGTTGACCAAAAAGTACAGGGAGTTCCCATAATACTCCCCTGCTCCCTCTTCCCCTATTATTAACATCTTACATTACTGTGGTACACTTGGTACAATTAATAAACCAATATGGATGCAATATGATTAACTTAAGTTCATAGTTAACTTAGGGTTCACTCTTTGTTTTCTGCAGTTCTACAGGTGTTGACAAAGACACAATGTCATGCATGCACCATTACAGTATCATACAGAATAGTTTCACTGCCCTAAAAACCCCCTATGTTCCACCTATTTACCTCTCCCTCCTTCCCTCTCCCAGAACCCCTGACAACCATTGATTATTTTACTATCTCTAATCTACAATTTTGTCTTTTGCAGAATGTGATATAGTTGAAATTATACATTATGTAGGTATTTCAGATTGGTTTCTTTTAATTTGTTTTATGCAGTTAAGATTCTTCCATGCCTTTCAATGGCTTGGTAGCTCATTGCATTTTATTTATTATTTCACTGTACAGATATGTCATAGTGTTCATCCACTTACCTGTTAAAGGACAATTAATTAGTTGTTTCCAATATTTGGAAGGTTTCTCATTCCTTTTTTCTGTCTTTCAGTGTGAATTGCATTAGTAAATAGGAAAGATGACAGTGGGCATCACTGTCATATTGTCCTTGAATTTAAAAGAATGCCTATACTTCATTCAAGTATTACGGTGGCTTTGTGCTTACAAAAGTTCATCATTCTCCTGGATTCTTAAAACTGCATATGGTTTTAAAATATATTTGTTGTAAAAAGTCAAGAAGGGAGATTCTTCCAAGAATCAGTTTTATCTTTATTCAAATCTGCTTTAAATATGTCAATAAGGTTTTATACTTTTTTAAATATCTACATAGTTAACTTTTTAAACAATATACATTTTCACCTATTTGAAATTTATGTTTTCTTGAACCATTTTACATATTTGTTTTAAAAAACTTTAAATGCTTGGAAGAATTAATATCATTAAAATGGCCATACAGGGCTTCCCTGGTGGCGCAGTGGTTGACAGTCCACCTGCCGATGCAGGGGACACGGGTTCGTGCCCCGGTTAGGGAGGATCCCACATGCCGCGGAGCGGCTGGGCCCGTGAGCCATGGCTGCTGAGCCTGCGCGTCCGGAGCCTGTGCTCCGCAACGGGAGAGGTCACAACAGTGAGAGGCCCGCGTACTGCAAAAAAACAAAAAACAAAAATGGCCATACAACCCAAAGCAGTCTACAGATTTAATGCAATACCTATCAAAATATCCATGACATCTGGAAAAATTGTATAGATGATCTTATTAGCAAAGCAGAAATAGAGGCACAGATGTAGAGAACAAACGTATGGATACCAAGGGGGAAAGGGGGGGTGGGATGAATTGTGAGTTTGGGATTGACATATATACACTACTATGTATAGAATAGATAACTGATGAGAACCTACTGTATAACACAGGGAACTCTACTCAGTGCTCTGTGGTGACCTAAATGGGAAGGAAATCCAAAAAAGAGGGGATATATGTATACATAAAACTGATTCACTTTGCTGTACAGAGAAACTAATACAACACTGTAAAGCAACGATATTCCAATAAAAATTAATTTAAAAAAATACCCTTGACATTTTCCACAGAACTAGGACAAATAATTCTAAAATTTATATGGAACCATAAAAGACCCAGAATTATCAAAGCAGTCCTGAGGAAAAAGAACAAAGCAGGAGGCATAACCCTCCCAGACTTCAGACAATGCTACAAATCTTCAGTAATCAAAACGTGTAGTATTGGCATAAAAACAGACATATGGATCAATGGAACCAAGTAGAGAGCCCAGAAACAAACCCACACACCTGTGGACAATTAATCTTTGACAAAGGAGGCAAGAATATACAATGAGGAAAAGATAGTCTCTTCAGCAAGTGGTGTTGGAAAGTTGGACAGCTGCATGTAAATCAATGAAGCTAGAACATACCCTCACACCATATACAAAAATTAACTCAAAATGGCTTGAAGACTTAAATATAAGTAAGACACCGTAAAACTCCTAGACGAGAACATAGGTAAAACATTCTCTGACATAAATCATACCAGTATTCTTAGGTCAGTCTCCCAAGGTGATAGAAATAAAAGCAAAAATAAACAAATAGGGGGACTTCTGCAGTGGTCCAGTGGTTAAGACTCCATGCTTCCACTGCAGGGGGTGCAGGTTCAATCCCTGGTCAGGGAACTAAGATCCCATATGCCGCACGACATGGCCAAAAAATAGAATAAAATAAACTTTTTTAAAAAGAGTAGGAAATTTCAGCATATGTAGTTGACATTAAAAAAAAAAAGGGGGGACCTAATCAAACTTATAACCTTTTGAATAGCAAAAGAAACCTAAACAACATGGAAAGACAACCTACGGACTGGGAGAAAATATTTGCAAATGATGAAACCAATAAGGGCTTAATTTCCAAAATATACAAACAGCTCCTATAATTCAATAACAAAAAACCAAACAACCCAACCAAAAAATGGCAGAAGAACTAAATAGACATTTCTCCAAAGAAGAGATACAGATGGCCAATAGGCACATGAATAAATGCTCATCATTGTCAATTATTAGGGAAATGCAAATCAAAACAACAATGAGGTACCACCTCACACTAGTCAGAATGGCCATCATCAAAAAGTCTACAAATAATGAATGTTGGGGAGGGTGTGGAGAAAAGAGAACCCTCCTACACTGTTGGTGGTAATGCAAATTGGGGCAGGCACTATGGAAAACAGTATGGAGGTTCCTCAAAACACTAAAAATAGAGTTGTCATATGATCCAGCAATCTCACTTCTCGGTATATACCCAGACAAACTATAATTTGAAAAGATACATGCACCCCAATGCTCATAGTAGCACTATTTACAATAGCCAAGACATGGAAGCAACCTAAATTTCCATTGACAGATGAATGGATAAAGAAGATGTGGTATATATATACAATGGAATAGTACTCAGGCATTAAAAAAAAATGAAATAATGCCTTTTTCAGCAACATGGATGGACCTAGAGATTATCATACTAAGTGAAGTCAGACAGAGAAAGACAAATATTATGTGAAATCACTTATATGTGGAATCTAAAATACAACACAAATGAACATATCTACAAAACAAAAACAGACTCACAGATATAGAGAACAGACTTGTGGTTGCCAAGGGGGAATGTGAGTGGGAGAGGGAAGGATTGGGAGTTTGGGGTTAGCAGATGCAAACTATTATATACAGGTTGAATAAACAACAAGATCCTATTGTATGGCACAGGGAACTATATCAATATCCTGTGATAAACCATAATGCAAAAGAATATGAAAAAGAATAAATATATGTATAACTGAGTCACTTTGCTGTACAGCAGAAGTTAAACACAACATTGTAAATCAACTCTACTTCAATAATTCTTTTTAATTTAAATGTTTATCAGAGCAAGGTGATATATAATCAATTCATATTTTCTATCATGACTTTGAAACTTTCTAGTTTTTTTTTTTTTTTTTTTTTTTTT
>NW_006798629.1:2706367-2722320 GCF_000442215.2 Lipotes vexillifer | reverse complement strand
TTTTGCGGTACGCGGGCCTCTCACTGTTGTGGCCTCTCCCGTTGCGGAGCACAGGCTCCAGACGCGCAGGCCCAGCGGCCATGGCTCACAGGCCCAGCCGCTCCACGGCACGTGGGATCCTCCCGGACCAGGGCACGAACCCGTGTCCCCTGCATTGGCAGGCGGACTCTCAACCACTGCGCCACCAGGGAAGCCCAAACTTTCTAGTTTTTATTGTTAGTAAAATTCAATTTGTGTGTCTGTATATGTATATATATGTGTGTGTGTGTTTGTATTCATACATTATATTCTTAATTTTTCTAGTTACTTTCTCAAGTATTTCCATTAACTCTATGGGTTTTTTTTTTCCTTTAATTCTTACACTGTGATGTTTTATCAGGTTAGGGACCTAAGATTACATTTCCTCTATAGAAAATACTTTTGGAAGCTTCCAGCTTCCAAAATGAGCTGTGTAACACACCTTTTACTTTGTTGAGTGTGCTTTGTTTTTCCATGTATTTAATTTTTTCTCATTAGATCTGTAGTAGATTACAATGAATTAAAATCCCCTCCTTTTCCTTTTATTTCACATAATTTTGCTGCTGTTATTTTGTGCATACTTCAGTGTTTTATTTGTGCATGTGTTAGTGCATTAGTGTTACACACTCATTATCATTTATACCTTATATGGTCATGATTATCTTTCATTTACAATATCTTTTCTTTGCATTTTACTGTGCCAGTTTTGCTACCCTTTTATACCTTTGGTTTATTTGTTTCCAGCACATATCTCAGAGCAACCGATCACTGGGACTATACTCACCATAGTAGTCACATCTCAGCTGGGCATGGCATTCTTGCATCACATCCTTTCCCTGAGAATATTTAAATACTACTCTATAACCTTCTGACTTTGATAGTATGATAGAGAAGTAAAAGCTATACAAATTTTAACTCCTTTGGTCTTTAATTTTAAGATGGGAAGGGGATAAGAATTTTATACTCTGAAAGATATGAAACAGCCAGAATGTGTCTTGTAGAGTATTTTTCCTTTTGTTCACCTAAGATAGAGTAAGACACTACTGTCTCCTACTTCAGTTATTTTTTTAACATTTGTATTTCTCATGTATACTATTGATTATCAATATATTCTCTTATTCTGACTTTTCATTAAGGAGCTCCTATTTTCTCTCATATTTATCTTTTAGTTAATTTCTTATGTTTCACCACATTATACTCCACTAGTCCAACTTTCTGAATCATTGTTTCTGCTGTGTATTGTTTTTAGAGATGATGTGAATTGGTTAGCAAGAGAATTCCTGCCTTTTCTTCCATATCCTCTTCTATCATTGCAAATAGATAACTACCTTCTTCTGAAATTCTACACAAAATCCATTTCAAGTATTATTATCTGAGTATTCAGAAAATTATCTTAGGAAATTTGAGGGAAAAAGTCAATTACCTGGTCTCAGTCATAAGTGAGTTCTACACTACAACTGAGATAGGAAAAGGGGAAATGGAAAAATTTTTAAAGGACATCATTGTAGGGTTCATAATCTTAATTTAATTCAATTAAATTTAATTCAGTGGGTATATCATTGAAAGATAGGCACACTCTCAGTGTTGAAAGTCAAACCTAAGTCCTAACCACTTCTGGATGTTACCTACAGACTAGATATTGGAATGATTTATCCCATATCATCATGCCACACTGGTTTTGTACACTTAAGTTTGGGGCCAGAGTTTTGAAAGACCTCCCATCAACTCCTGCCTGGAGAAGAGAGCAGCCTGGAGCCACGAGGTCTGGCGGAGGGGGGGCGTTTGCTAACAAAGCAAAGGTGACTAACACTGTTAGGTTTGGGGTTGTATCTGTTTGCTAGGACTACCACGACAAATTACCCCCAACTGGGTGGCTTAATCAACAGAAATATTCTTTCACATTCCTGAAGGCTAGAAGGCCAAGATCAAGGTAATGGCAGGGTTCATTCCTTTTGAGGGCTGTGAGGGGCAATCTGTTCCATGTCTCTGCCCTAACTTCTGATAGTTTGCTAGAAATCTTTGGCATCCCTTGGCTTGTAGATGTATGACCCTGATCTTTGCTCCGTTTCATGTTCTCCCTGTGTGTGTGTCTGTCTCTATGTCCAAATTTCCCCTTTTTGTAAGGACACCGGTCATATTGGATTAGGGTCCACACTATTGACCTCAACTTAACTTGATCATCTGCAAAGAGACTATTTCCAGGTAAGGTCACAGTACTGGGGGTTAAGATTTCAACATCCTTTTGTTGAATATAAATCAACCTACAACAGAAGGGGACATCAGATTAGCAAAGTTAAGTAAGGGTTTCAGTTTTGATCAGTAGCAACCTTCCCATACTGTGTTTAGTCAGTTGTCACCAAGTTAGGGACTAAATCAAGTTAGCTAGTGCAGAGGATTTTAATCCTGCTTCTTCAGTAGGAAGTGTATAGAAATCCCTTCTGTGATTTTAAATATTCTTCAATATTTTTATTTAGGCTAATGAAAACATTTTCCTTCTAGATTAAATGATCTCCTATGCTTTTCTGAGAAATTAGGAGAGGAGGCCTACTGGTGTTTTTCCCTAACTCAGCCATCTTCCTAGACATTATTCATTGGAGATTATTGTCAGGAAGAACAGTTCTCCGCCAATGTAAATCAAATTAAAACCGCAAACACATGGTATAATTTCTAATTTCAAAAATCCAATAGGAATGCTTAGGACAACATCAATGGTGATTATATAATGATTTTCATTGACTCATCTAACATTTTATTATGCCTTGCATTCAGTAAGGCACACACACACACACACATTCAATTGGTAGTAGCCAATCCAAATTAAGTGGAAAAGGTCTGTATTCACCTGTAGCCTTCAGGACAATTAAAGGTAATAATAATGGAAACCCTCAAAGGTACTCATTTTCTTTTATACTTTTATTTTGGCATGGATACTTTCATGCAAATACTTTCTTCTATGCCTGTATTTCCACAGTTTCATCACATTAGACTCCAGTATTTAGGACTTAGGTTTTAGTGGTTGTGCAAGGAAATGGTTGTAAAGTAATAAGTGAATAAATGAATGAATACAAGATCAGTTTTACTGAAGAATACGGTTTTCAGCCAACATCATCAGTTCCCATTATTCCCTGTGATAGCACTAGTTTCTAGGGCCCTGTATCATTAAAATACTCCTGATTAAATAAATTGAACTGATACTTATAAAAATACTAGTTTTGATTTAGGTTAAATTTATAAATCTTTCTACTAAGTTAACACATACTATATTATATGAAATATTATACCATCAAATTTGTATTCTGCCATCACATTTACTCTATATTAAAATATTTATTATTGGCCTGAAATCATAGGAACCTTTACCTCCACCATGGTTAAGTGAAGTGTATCATATCATTTACTGGGTTTCCAAAGCTCTAGGACCTAGAAGATAATTGGATGCTGGAAAAAGCAGTCTTAGTTCCAAGGTTTTCCCTCTACTGTGCAGAAAGATTGGCAGTCCCAATTCCACCACCCAGAGGCCACACTGAGTCTGGAATTTCAAATGCAGTCAGAGTGGCTCTGTCTCTGGTGGTTGGAAATGATCATTGACATTCAGACAGATAGTCATCATTTTAGCATTTCTTTTCTTTAGTGTTTACCTTCAATATGACTGTCATTGCTGAAATGATCTAGGAAAACAATAAGGATGAGGATAAAGAATGACAATGCAGCAGCAAGAATAAGGGCTGAGCAGTCAGAGCATGACTTTACATAATGTATGAAAGGTTATAATGCAGTTATCTTCCAGAATTATTTTCTGTACATACCTAATTGACTGCCATGTCATTAAGTAGAAGTCTCATTTATTTTATTGTTTTTTTCTTAAGCTGCTACATGAATTCAATATTTCATATTCATCATATAACGTAGAGATACTTTCATTTGTCATGGATAGTACAAGGAATGAAAGAGGGGTAAAGATTCAGAGGCAAAGAAAAGAAAGGAAAAAAACTCAGGAGTCAGAGAATTCTAACTGTGTGATCCGATACAGAAAAGTGTGTGGAGGTGGCTAGGAGGTAAACTCTAGAACCCAATCTGAGACAAAACTTCCTCCTGTGCTTTCTGGGAATCGAAATCCTACCCGTCAGACTTATATTATTGAAATGGAATAAATGCCTTGTGTAAACAGGTTAGAAGTGGCTCCTAGGGGTGATGAATGTGAAGCAGAGGATGGTGTGCAGAACCTTGGTCAGGGTCCATTGCCCTCAGATGATGTCATGGCTGTGAAATACAATTTATTGTGATACTGTTTCAATTGATTAAGGAGTCTACAGTGAGCTCAGAGCTCCCTCTAGTCCATTACACTTGTCCGTTACACTGCCTAGGAGTCATGAAATTGAAGTGCTAGAGATGTCATGTTGGTGTGAGCATCAAAGGTTTCTGTGGGTTATATTAATGTTGCACAGACAGACACACCCCTTTGGGGTGGTGGTGACAAAGCTATAGCAGTGAAGGAAGAAGCCTTTCCATATGCATATCTTCTATTCTAAGGTCATCTCTGTATGTCTCCGACTCCTAGGCACTGGTGCTCATGGACACTAGGGTTGAATATCCCTGAAGAGACCTTCTTGGGGTGAGAATGCCTCACTTGTCCCCAAATAATACAGCCTAGACAACAAGACACCAACCTGGTGATTTCAGGTGTCCATCAAATATGCAGTAGAGGACACTCAAGCATGGTCAATAGCTTCTTGGCATCATGTAGACTTCTTGGCTGGACTGAACATAGATATTCCATTTCTGGGAATTCAAATGTTATTTTTTCAGATGGGTTCACTGGTGGTTCTACCACAGTTGCTATAGAAATACTCAAACCAGAGTTCCACATGAGGATATATTTATCAAGTAAACCCAGCAGGAGACCTGCAGTGGAAGCCCTCATAGAGGTAGGATTTGAACATGGTGGGCAGCCAGGTAGACATACTAATTAATGCCCCTTCTTTTATCACAGGCTGTACTTAGTTGGTACAACTACACTGCATGCAAACCTACAGAAATGGTTCCAGGTTGAGGAACAATGGGATAGCAGAAATAGACTAGACCAGTTCCTTTCCACTAGTAGATTGGGTGGATTTCCCTGTGGTGAGGGTAGTGTCTCTTGAACCATGCAACCTGCCTCACCACAAATTTCACCTCAGCACCCTCCCGTATTTGCCATCACTTGCAATGGACCTACTTTAGAGATGCCAAGAGCAAGGAGGAATGAACACATAGACTCATGGGTATTTTCTCTCTCTTCCTTGGACAGGGACCTGCCACATCTTCATGCTCCTGCAACTGAACCACCATCTCTGGCTGCCCTTCAGAGGAGGTGAGACGAGGTCCCTATTCTGGCTACTGCCTAACTTCTCAAATGCCTATCAGTTCAGAAAATGCAGAGGTTAATAATAATAGCAGTAAGATAGTACTGTAAAATAATAAAAACAATAATAAATGTTACTAAAAGTTTATTATATTCCAAGAATGTGCCAGGTGCTTTACATATATTATCTTTCTTATTCCCACAAAAATTCCGTGAAGTAGATACTACTGTAATCTCAGGAATATGAGATGGATAGGCTGAAATCACTTCCCTGAGGTCACATATCTAGTAAGTAGTAGAAGAAAATTGAAATTCAGTTCTGTCAGATACCAAAGCCCACACTCTTAAACATGTTCAGGAAATACATACACACACACACACACACACACACACACACACACACATTTTACATATACATATAATATACAGAAGAGAAAGATTATTCTCTGAAGAGCAATTTTGCAAGGCACTCTAATTACCTACTGAATATCCATTCTCCCCTTCTTTCTTACTAACCAAAAGCCTGATCTAGGGAGTATGTCAGATTTGTCCAACTAAAAATCTTGGTTTCCCAGCCGTTTTTGAAACTATGGGTGATCCTATGACTCAGTTCTGGCCAATGACACATAACGGAATGTACTGCAAATTTCTTTCGGGCTAGCACATGGATTTGATGCTTGGAGGTGCAGAGCTATTCAGAGAGCAGGAGGAGGGTATTCACACAATAAAAGTGGTAGAGTGGGAAAATGGAAGAAACATGAGACCCTGATGGCATCATAGTCCTACTGAATAATTTCTGGACTTTGTGTGAAGAAAACAAAACCAACCTTATTTGTTTACACCATTGTCTGATGGATTTTCTTCTGCTTTTAGCAGAGTACATTCCTAACCAATATAAATATTAATGAACACTAGTTTCATATCTCATAGCTCAAATTTTAGAATTAAAAACTCTTGTTTCCTAAGTCGTGTTGTAGTCGGGTCATCCTTGGTAGTGGGCACTTCTAGACTGCAGCATTACCCGTCCCAAACTACAAAACTTTTCTATATGCCTCTCACCATGGTTAAAACAGCAACACAATTATGAACGAAAAAACATCATGTCGCAGGCTCATGACAGCTTTGGTGGTGCAACCCAATTAGTTAAACTAAATTACCAGAGACTGGTGGGGAAGAAATATTGTGATAGCTCCTGCTGCTCTCCAGCCAATTTGAACTTTTTCCTAGAATTATTTTAGATGTTATTATCACCCAAACACCTGCTGCTATGTAGGCAGGAAAACAAGCCCAAAACAAATGAGGAAGCAAAACTTACTAAGTTAAAAACAAATGAGCACAATCCCTAAGTATAGGATACAAATCATAGCCTTCAAATTTGAGGGCCAGTTCTCCTGGTTACTAACCAGTCTCTAAGCTACTGTAAATGCCCAAACTGAAAAAAGGAGAAAAAAATCATCCAGGTAATTTCCATGTTGGTTCCTCTTCTTTTTGCTCTATGCTTTCTGTAGAATGGAAAAAAATATTTCAAAGGGTACATTCTTATCTCCTTTCCTCTTTTTGCAGCAAACTCAGCTGCAACTTTATTTACAGTAGTATTTTTGCCCAAAACATCTTTAAACTTCTCAAAAACCACACACATACAAAATAGTAGGTAGTAAGGGAAAACTGTTGATATTAAATATAACTTTATATGATTTGAACATGGAAAATTGTTGGGGTCTTTTTGAGCCCTGTTGACTCAGTGGACAGGGGCGGGGAGTCGGGAGAACTACTCAGAGCTTCTAAGCTGAATAATTTAAGACTGGTTCTTAGAATAAACACTACATTTCTAGAGCCTTTCTTTATTCCTAAGACTGCCCATGAAAAGGGTTCCTCTTCACTTCCTTCTTAATTGAGTTTGGGAGAAAGGAACCAAAGGAGAAAGAAATCAAGATCCATGGTCGGATGACCCAACTACAACATGATTTAGGAAACAAGAGTTTTTAATTCTAAAATTTGAGCTATGAGATATGAAACTAGTGTTCATTAATATTTATATTGGTTAGGAAGGTACTCTGCTAAAAGCAGAAGAAAATCCATCAGACAATGGTGTAAACAAATAAGGTTGGTTTTGTTTTCTCCACACAAAGTCCAGGGCTGTTTCTTTATGACAGCCCTTTGTATAGAGATAATTTTATTCATGACTGTTCCAAAGCAGAGTTGATGCCTGGTTATCATGCAAAAGGCCATCAGAACAGGGAACCAAACGATCTTCTCGAGGGTCACACACAGCTGTTCTGGGAAACTGTATTGCATAACGTGTACAATTGGGAAAGAGAAAGTCAGTGGAACACAGGGAGGTGGTGATGGAATCATATGAATGAGAGAGATGGGGAAAGGTTTTTAGCAGTTGCCATAGTAGGAAAAAACTTCAAGGACAGAGAGATCAAAAGAGGATAGTTATAGAAAGCTTTCTGTATTGGATGAAAGTGCTTGTGCTGTCCCTTGAAAACCTGCAGTGATGATAGACATGATCCTTTAAAGTTTCCAGTAATGAACAGTAATTCTTTGAATGTAACGTGAATCCTTAGGTGACCAGGATTACACTGGTTTTATATTGGGGACCACCAGACAGGTTGTACGAATGCAGAGCTGGCCTATGCTGAAACAAAGCACTAACAAAAATCCAAGCCCCGGAGTGCCCCACCAAGCACATCAACTCAACTCCTAGAAAAATAGTGTCAAACAGTGTCAAAGAACAGATGCCAAACATTTACAGTGATGGTTTTTGGAATGTCATTGCAAACCCAGACAGACAATTTGGGAAAGAATACCATTTTAAATTGTGTGTTCTTGGTAGAAAACCAGATGTAGGCAGCATTATATGAATTTTCTAAATTTATGGGAGTCTAAAAATTTGCTTATGAAGTTACCTCCTGAAAATTGGTTTTTAACCTAGACTTGATGATCTTTCTCTTTCTTCAGAAATTAGTCTTTTTGTCCTAGAAGAATTGAGGGGGCAAAGGCAGATATCCTGAGACTGGATCCAGCCTTTTGCCCTTCCTATCATACTGAGACCTGATATTTTGAACTTTACTTTTACTCCAGACATTGTAGTTAAGGAGACTTTTGAATTGCTGGTCCTGTCTGCTGTCTTCAGAAACTGAAGAAAAAGATTTCGAAGCATGGTTAAAAGATGTGGTAGGGCCATAACAGCCCCATGATCCCTGCTTCCTTCATGCCTTTATGTAAGTTTCCCCCCTTGAGTGTGGATTGAACGTAGTGACTCACTACGGCAAGAACCACGGGATGTCATTTTCGAAGGTAGGTTATGAAGACTGTGGCCTCTGTCTTGCTAACTTGCTGTGAAGGAATCCAGCTGCCATGCTGTGAACTGCTCTCTGCTGAGACCTACATGGCGAGGAGCTGACGGCTCCAGTCAGCATCCAGAGGAGACCAGGGCCTGCCAGGAGACATGTGAGAAAAGCTGGAAGCAGTGTCTCCCTCAGTTGAGCCATGAGGTGACTGCAGCCTTGGCTGACACTTGACTGCAGCTTAAAAACAGTCACTGAGTTGGAGGCACTCAGCTAAGCTACACCTGGTTTCCAGCCCATGGAAGCTGTGAGTTAAATACATGCTGTTTCAAGTGGCTAAATTTGGGGGTAAGTTGTCATGCAGCAATAGATAACTAATACCACTATCATGAATATAAATCCTCAAAGGCTGAGAAGTGCTACAGACTAGATAACAATACAGTTGACCCTTCAACAACGTGGGAGGGAGGGGTGTTGAACCTCCACGCAGTTGAAAATTCACATATAATTTATAGTCAACCTTCTGCCCTCTGTACACATGGATCCTCCATAACACAGTTTCGCATCCACAGATTCAAGCAACTGCAGATTGTATAATACTGGAGTATTTACTATTTAAAAAAACTCTCACATAAGTGAACCCATGCAAGTTCAAACCTGTGTTGTTCAAGGGTCAGCTGTACACAGAATTCAAATTTCAGTGTTAGTTATGGACTCAGGTCTACCCACTAGGACTTCTAGTTTATTGGCAAGTTTTCTCTCCACCCTGGAGGATGTACCCTACAAAGTAGCAAATAGAGATTCACGTCAAGCAGCCAAGGGGAGGTGTCTTGTGTTTGGTTCCTACTGAACTTCTATGGCGAGCTCTCCACCAGGACTGTGGATCATGCTTACAGAACCAGAGAATCATAGTTCAAGTCCAGGCCCAGGTGATTTATGACCAGTGGTGTAGGGTAGCTGGCTACAACTGGCCTGGGAGGACCTATGGTGCACATTTCTTCCCACTCCCACATCAGTGTCATGAAGTAGATAGTTGGAGATTGGGTATGGTGGCAGTATTTATACCAAGAAAATTTTAAAATGCTACAAATCAAGGTTTTCTCCAAAAAGTCATCTATTAAACATTTACCAGCAAACCACTGTTTGTAACCAAGAGCCACTAATCCTCACAGACCCAAGGAGCCACCTGAATTCCATTTCTAGTGAAGTTAATCAAGGCTGAGGGAGAGAAGAAGGTGATCACAGCTGTCCTCAGGGAGGAAGACAAAATAGAAAGTTGAGCTGGGGCTGGAAACGTCACTGCAGACTTGGGAAGCCTAAATTGATGCAAGATGCCTCAATCTCTTGAATTTGGATTCGTATAAGCAAGATCCTGGTAGCTACTCTTATCACCATTTAGAAGATATGGATACTAAGAAGTAGAGGCTTTTTTTTTTTTTTTTTTTTTTTCTCTTTCAGCCACCTTTTTATTTACAGTTTGTGTTTAATGCAAATCAATTCCATAACAAGAGAAGTTACTATGAATCAAAGCATAAATACACAAACACAACATACAATCCAAAACAGATGTACAGCATTCAGGTATGAAACAAAAGAGAATGTTCACTCACACACACAGTAGCTTGAGATCTGTTGGTTATGGTTGTTCCAGTGTAGATTTCTAAAGATGGGAAAAAAATGACTTTGGTTATCAAGACTATTGTGGCCATATTAGATTTCGGAACATCTAAGCATCAGTGTGTGACCATGCGAACAAAAGACTTTAGGGAGTGTCTATTTTTAAAAAGGTTTCTGTGCATCAAGGCAGTTGTGAAAAGATTTACTTTCCAAAATCAAGCCCACTTTAGGCTTAGGACCAGGTTCTAACTATCTAAAAATACTGAATGATAACATAAAGTGTTCCAAATGTGGCTATTCTGATTCAGTTTTAAAAAAAAGTATTTACAGAAAAGAGTATAAAAGTTTTTCTGAATTTAACGTAAGCAAACTTCCAGTCTTCCCTTGCCAAATACATTTGATTTATAGTTTAGCTCCTTCACATATTTGCCTTTTTAATTTCAAGATTTGTCAATCTTACCTTCAAAACGATCATTTTTTAAACTGTAAAAAGTATTCAACATATGCAGAAATAAAAAGCATTTTGAAATTAGTTGAGATCAATGTAATTCTACTCTTTGTTATCTGTTTAGCTAAATGAATCTACTGCTCTTTTTGAATAAGAATAGTTGATAAGTATATAAGCAAAATGTACTCATTATGCTTGGATGTGGGGTAGATTCCACTCCATCATTGCCCTGGTACATATCAATGACTATATAAAAATTCAAATGCAATGTCAAACCCAAAGCCCAAGGGAAAGAAAGAGTTCAGTTCCCAAGAGAACAGCGATAGCTTAACATAAAATTTTCTCTAGAGTACCTCAGCATCAAATTAGTACTGCTGAAACAACACATTGAGGATTTACAGTAACACCTGGAAGTTCCTTCTAATGTACATATAAATAGAATCACAGAAGCTTCGTTTTACCTCATTGTTTTATGGCCTTATAAATTTAATGAACAAATGAAAACTGAATCTCTGTTCCACATCCCATTTTCTTTATCTCTAGGTAAGATAAAATTTATTCTCACTTTCAAGGTAGAGTTTTATGTGTCCATACTTCTTAAGCCACATTTAAGGAAATCATCTCTTAACTAATTTTGGATGTTGTCTCTCTTCATCTTGTACAGGAAACTCCAGCAGATTTAATATTGGCATTCATCATCTAGTCAAACCCTTCACATGCTCTTCAAACCAATCAAGTTTGGGATCCTCAACAGTTTCTGTCAATAAAATAAGGTGTGGAACTAGCAGATTCATTCAATGAATACCTGTTTTTTTTTGTTTGTTTTTTGTTTGTTTTTTTCCCTTGTCACACTGGATGTCTGGATGCCATCTGAATTGGGTTTAGAGGATGGGAAGTATAGATGTTTCTTGGTCTGAGTCTCTTAACAGTAGAGATGTAGAAGGGAGACCGAGATCACCAAGAGACTGGCTGTTGACTGCAGAGCACCATCACTTGCCTTGGTGGTGGCATTTGCTGGGTTGGGGGCAGCTGAGGTATGCTGGGAGGAATTACTTGAAGGTGTTACAACAGTTGTTTGATTTGAATAAACCTGCGTAGGTAAGAGCAGTGCCAGAAGCAGCAGCCCCAGTCCTAGCCTGGCCACCATTGCTCTGCTCATGTCCGCTCCGTCGGTGCGCAGCGCGTCTCACTGGATGCGGGGTGCGTGAAGGATCGCTGGCTCCCGGCGGACGCAGGCAAGGTCGAAGTAGAGGTATTAAGTAGTGTTCCAGGGCCACAGAATTAGTAAGGGCAGAGCCTACACCTGAAGCCTGGTCTGTGTGGCACAGCAGCAATATTAACAAGATGCTCTACTTGCCCTCACTCTGCTTTGCTTCTGGCCCTCTGGCATTTTAAATCACAATAAAAACTGTCGGATCAATGGAAAATGAGAAGTGGTTACAATGAAAGACTCATTATGGAAACCTGGAACATGTCTGGGGACAATACCAAAATTAAAGAATTCCATTCAAGATGTTTTATAAGAACAGAGCATAAAGCCCACTGTACAGAAACGGCTTTGCAAGATGAGCCAACACAGCATGTCCAATGGCTTTAGTTTTCCATGTTCTCAAAACGAGAATGTGGCAATGTGCGGAACTCTCTCTGAAGTCATCGGAATCTGGACCACATTTTCTAAGGTTCATAGTTCCATCATTTGGAGCCCTCACTAGTGAATTTCACGAGCTACACAAACATAAAACTAATTTTTTAAAATTCAAAGTTAAGAAAAAAATTCAGAACCATATAACAGACAAACATTAAGTAAGACCTGAAAATCATACTAGCTTGAAGACAAAATAAAATGGAATCAGATATTATTTGGCCTTTTTGGTTGCATTAGAACTATAAATTAAGCAGAATTCTCTAATCCCAACCTTAATGACAAGAGAAACATGCATATATATGAACATGAATCAAGATTTCCATGGACAGCTACTGAGAAAGTGTGCTGCCTGAGTGACTTGAAGAGATAAAAGCTAAAGGTAGGATATCTAGGGGCTATATTTGTACAGAAAACACTAGAGATACCATAAGCAGTTTTTCTGATATACAACATTTTTAAAAGGAGATTATAGAAAAAAGAGTATTTGCTAAAATACAGAAAATCAGATATCATAGGAAGATACAAAAAACAAAATTAAAAAATTAATCCAATCAGATAAAACATAGAAGAATGCTTTGCTTTCCATTGGGCCACCAGTAGCCCCAATAAGAGGCCAGAAAATTAGTCTGTGTGCAAGCCCATTCCAGGAACTAGATAATCCATACATCTTTAATATCCTTTCACGAGAGCATTCTTGGCTGAACACCTCATTAGGTTTTTACTCCTTGCTAGATTCTGCCCTGTAGAACAGCCTTAGATGCTTGTGAAGCAAAGTGTCAAAAGCTTACATCATGGGGGTCTTTTGAGCACACTGACGTAGGGATTTTATACCATTAGAGAGCACATATTAAAAGATATGATACCTTTGCCAGACATTATTTAAAACAATAGCATCTTATAATGTTTACTTCTAAAAGGAGTAGTGATTACCAAAGGCACAAAAGGGCTTCAGGGGGTACTGCTATGTTGTTTTTTGATCTAGGTGGCTTACATGGGTATTTTCCAAATTGTGAGACTACATCAAGCTATATACTTATGATTTGTGCATTTTCCTGTGTGCACATCATACTTCAATAAACATGTTACTAAAAGCAAACAAATGACAGCTACTTGAAATCACTATCCTACCCATTTTGGGAAGACTGATATTCAAATATTTATGAAGCACTAAATAAGATCAGGGGACTATTCCAGGTGCTATGTGACAGGGCTTCTTTTCCTCCAGGAGCTTTCTATTCAATAAAAGAGAAATAGGGCTTCCCTGGTGGCGCAGTGGTTGAGAGTCCGCCTGCCGATGCAGGGAACACGGGTCCGTGCCCCGGTCCGGGAAGATCCCATATGCCGCAGAGCGGCTGGGCCCGTGAGCCATGGCCGCTGAGCCTGCGCGTCTGGAGCCTGTGCTCCACAACGGGAGAGGCCACAGCAGTGAGAGGCCCGCGTACCGAAAAAAAAAAAAAAAAAAGCAATAACCCACCATTAATCCATGCAGTGTCAATAAATAACATGGAATAATAAGCAACAAGTTTTAAAGAAGTGATGTAGTTGCAGCATCTGGGTTATAGAAGTTGGAAGAATGAAAGATCACTTTTGGTGGTGAAAACCATGTTATGAAATATTCTATTGCCTCCCTCCCCACCCAGTGTCCTGAAACTAAAGAGCAGACTAGTTCTATTTCCAGTCCCAATATTTACAGATTGTGTAAGACCATGGGTGAGTTATTCAGAGTTATTCAGAGTATTGGTTTTGTTTTCCTAGCCCTTCTCTCCTCTTCAAATCGAAATCATTATGGAGAAGTGGGTGGACCCTTTCTTTCCTGATTTAAACTTGAGGTTATAGTGGAAGCAACCAGTCTTAGTGCCCAATCCCCTGCCATTGTCATTTGGTCCAAGAATGGGCACATGGCTCAGATACTCAGAGTTATCACCTATGTCTCTTGGGAGAAAAACTCTGAGATAAAGAGCAGCCATGAGCCGTGTTCCCCCATATGCAAACGCCAATGTGAAAGAATGAAGTTGATATGCAGAAAGATGCAGGGGGAGTAAAGAGCCAGCAGGAGAATGGGGCCCAGCAACACTACTCTCCCTTGTTCCAGAAAACTCTGGGACTCAGCGTTGTCCCCCCTGCCCTTTACATAGTTTGGGGTATTTACGCCAATTAATTTCCAATTTTGCCTACACTAGTTCAACTGGGTTTTGGTCATCTGCAATCAAAAGAGCCATGACTAAAACATTCCCCTTACTGAAATCTGTTTTCTGATGGCAAAACTGAGAATACAAATACATAATGCAGAAGTTTGTAATAAAGGTGAAATACTTTACTATGTGTAAAGACAATTGTTCAATATTAATTCCTTATCAATGTCCCATCAGTGTGAGAATTTACATCACCCATTCAAGGATTCTCCAAACTAGGATCGACCTACATTGCCTCTGACTTTATACAGCAACTGGATAATCCATAAACCATACTCCTAGCACCCAATAAAGGCAAAGTGTAGACTGATCTCACATATTTCCTATGACCCTCCTTTCTTTTTCCCTAATCGGCTCTCATTCCAAACCCATTCTCCTCTGGTTCACCAGATTGTTCCCTGTTCCAAATCTGACACGACTTCTGATCTGTTATAGGATTTCATGCTTGTTCTCCACAGCATTTTACTTTCCGATATCCCAAAGTTTTTACTTGATCCACCTCAAATGCCACCCCTCTTCCCAGAGGCATATTAAGCATATAGTACTTAATTTGGCCCCTTGAATTTCAACCCCTGTCAAAAGCTATGTGGTCAACACATCTCCTCTTTCCAAGGAAAGAGTACCAACAGCCTCAAATGACCTCCAAAATACCACAAGATTTAACAATTATAGCTAAAATTCATTGAGCACTTATGTGAGAGGTTCTATGCTAAAGCTTCATGTTTTTTTTTAATGCTGAATCCTCCCCCACCAGGAGGAGTTTTTAAATTAATTAATTAAATTAATTTAATTAATTAATTAAATTAATTTAATTAATTAATTAAATTTATTTATTTTTGTCTGTGTTAGGTCTTAGGTTGCTGTGCGTGGGCTTTCTCTAGTTGCGGCGAGTGAGGGCTACTCTTCTTTGCGGTGCGCAGGCTTGTCATTGCAGTGGCTTCTCTTGTGGAGCACGGGCTCTAGGCACGCCAGGCTTCGGCAGTCGCGGCACGTGGGCTCAGTAGTTGTGGCACACGGGATTAGTTGCTCCACGGCATGTGGGATCTTCCTGGACCAGGGCTCGAACCCATGTCCCCTGCATTGGCAGGCGGATTCTTAACCACTGCACCACCAGGGAAGCCCTAAACTTCACGTTTATGTTATTTCATTTAATCCTCATTGCAACACTATAATGCAGGTCCCATGATTGATATGGCTACGATGGCCCTAGACAATGGTAAGGTCATCTGGATAACCTAGAGGATAATGAAAATACCTTGTCACTGACTCAGAAACCATGCCATTGATAAAGTGGTTATTACTATTAACCATGGAAGGAAATGTTATAGGGAAGGCATTTTAATGAGCTCAGACACCTCTGTTTATCCTCAATTTAAAAAAGACAGCATGGTCCTGCTGA
>NW_006798629.1:2690736-2706354 GCF_000442215.2 Lipotes vexillifer | reverse complement strand
CTGCTGAAAGAACATGGACTCAGGGAGGCTGGACCTGAGTCGTGACTCCATAAATTACCAGAGTTTGATGCTGACAAAGTCACAACATTGTGACTTTGAAATATAATGATTTCTTTTGTTGATGGAGTAGAATAAGAGAAAAATAAGAATGAAAAATAAAACCAAAACATAAAACAGAATTAATAAGTCCAAACATACGTGTATTGTCAAAAGACTCAGATTGTGGAGAAGGGCAGTGCAAAATAAATAAATCAATATCTGTAAAGTGCTTAGAGCAGTACCTTCCACATACACCAAGCACTCAATCAACGCTACCTATTGTTATTAATTTTTTAGCTGTACAAAAACTTTTCAATTTTTAATTGAAAGTTGGGGCTTCTAACTTATAAGGAAGTCTCAGTATGCATTACCTGAATTAATTAAATATAAATTTGATAGAATGTTAATCATAAGTGTAGACCTGTGCTACATTTGGTTTATTACTTTGACTTTTATCCAGTCATTAGCATGAATGATATTTGTGAGTATTCAAATAATTTCTCAAGAAAAAGACATTATATTTCCTCCATAACTTGTAGCTTAATGAAATTTCTAATATGTGAGAAATCATTTCAATTGCCAGAAAAGCCATTCTGAGTAGGCTTATTTTAAAATCATTGTCAATGGCTCAAGACACTGTGAAGAGTTTGTATTTTACTCTTATATGTAGATCACTTTGCTTAGTAAAGAGATTTCCAAAGAAAGTTGCCTATCAGTCTAATTATTTTAAATCAAATATCATCCTCTTGACTTACATTATAATTTTAGAAACATGCAACCATTTCTAATGGGCTCATTAATTGACTATGACTACTATTCGTTAGATTTAAGATTCTCTACATAGTGATTGAGCAGTAAGCAAACATTTGCCTGCCCAGAAAAATCTGCATGTTAAAGGAAATCTGTATACATTCATTTTAAATGTGGGTCTTCCTAAAGATAACTATCCCTTAATAATTCAAGTTTGAGTTTTCATGTAATTTTTTTTCTTGGTAGCACACATTTATGCCCTATTTTTGGCTTTGTTTTCCATTGCCAGGTTGGTAATCGCTCACACAGCAGGGGCCCAATGTAGGGATATTTTCCCACCACACAGAAGTACAGCCACTGAAGTAAACTATTTCACATCCAAGGGAGGCTGAGAGGACTTTCAATCACACAAGCTGTTAATTTCCCAAAGGGGATTTAGTCGGGGCAGTGAAGTTCATGGATTTGGAGTAAACTTAGTGAAGCTTTAACAGTCATCAAGACCTCACCTTGGGCATCTTATTTTAAGGCTAGAAGCAAAGCCAAGAAAAGGCTGTGTTAGGGCAAATAGAGTCAATTCTATAAAGAAGGTCCTGATAGAATTGCCATTTTGTAGCCCTAGCATATTCTTAACTTCTTTACACTTGAAATTATGGAGAAAAATCCAAAAATTTTTGTTTATGTGAATTACATCCATCAATATTTACAGTATTAGAAATTAAAAGAGAAATATTTTAAATATTTATTAATCGATTTTAAAATACATTTATTACATTATGTTATGGCAAAAATAACATATTTTGTGAAAAATAACTATATTTTCCCAAACAAAAAGATGAAGAAGAGTAGCATCATCTTACATTTTTGCAAATCCCTTTAATGTCCAGCTTAATAAAAGACAGCTGGATACTTACATCAGCTTCTACGTTCAGCCAAATACTATGTGCTTTTTGATTGAAGTATATGAAGAAAATCAGGCCTCACCAAAATATGTAATTGGAAAAAGAGAAGTATTTTAATAGCTTTTTTAGATATTTGTGTACTTTCTTCTTTGATGCTATGTCAGAACTGAGCAAGTTGCAATAAGGAATCTGAAAAAATCTCAGTGAACTTTGCATATTCTGTGACATTAAAATCCATTGGTCTTTCTTGCACTCTGAATGGATCTTTTAAACATGAATCATTTGTAACATGAGATGGTCATTTGGAAAATACTGGTTCTCTGAGTTATGCAGATCTCCAAAATATTAACACATTCTATTATAGAATATCAGAAAATAATACTAGTTAGTATCACCACTGATTTCATCAGAAAAAACATTGGGAAAATGTCAAGTTCATGTATCACATGCAAGTTCTCTAAAATTCTGATTTTCATATGAAAATTTGAGTGACAGCTCACTTCACTTACTTCTGAAAAAATATTTGCCAAACACCCAAGTCTGAATAACTAAATAGTTTGTTTGTCAATAGATCTTTCAAGAAAAAATGGAACTCCCAATTTCCATGAAAACAGCTTTAAACTGAAAATACACAAGTGCTTTATGCTTACTTCCCATGATGTCACTCTGAATATTTTTAAAGTGTACTCTAGGGTGATTTAATAAGATTAACAATTTTACTAGTTCATAATGGATATTCTCAAGTAAAACTGACATTTGTGAGTGTGCAGCAATGAAGCATACAATGACTGCTAACTAATACAGTTTGGTGGAACTGCCTTGATTTGTACTTAGGCATCAGCAGTTTTACATATAACAGCTTCGGCACCATCAGCACAAATGTCAACACAATGCAAAAGGCAAATATAGTCTTATATTATTATAAAAATAGCTTTAACCTCACAGACTTCCTGAAAGTCTTTTGAGTACCCCAGGGGCCATATTTTGAGAACTGCTGTTCTAGAGAATTCCAGTCCTATTTACTGGGACCAGTTTTAAAAAGCCTGATGTCTTTGGTTTCAGCTTTCCTTTCAGGATCTAACTCAGGACCAGAATACTGGGGTTCCTAGTTGCCTGATGATATGAGGATACTCAAATATTCTCAAATTAGAGAAAAAAAACAAAAACTTAGCTCATTTTTAAAAACAAAACAACTGAGTCATTATATCATCTAAAACTTTTTAGTCCCATTAGTGCTCTACCAACAAATTTTACGTCACTCGGTATAAAACTCTATAAACACTGAAATAATTAAATGAGAACAAAAATTAAAATGACACCATAATTTAGGAAATCTTCAGTGTAATAAACCAGGTATCTTGCTCTATCATTTTGAACTTGCCTAAACACGTCCACTGTTTATGCATAAAATTTTATGTAGATATACATTATCTGTTCTGAAAACCCTCTTAATTTACAGACAACAAAAACTGAAGCTCAAGGAATTTCCTTTTAAATCTTAGAAACTTCGAATTTAAACATTCTTTCAGATCACCAAGTTCAACCTTCCTTCTAAGTGAATTTCATCCATCTTAGATGAATTTGCAGGCTTGCTTTCAACCCTACCAGTGACAGCTCACTGCCTCAGGAGGCATTACTGCATTTCAGACTGGCCATCATCAGCAATTCAGGTGTTTTTCTTTAGATTGAGACAAACAATTTTTTAGACATACTTCATAATGTAACGCAATATTTCTCTTTCCGAAGACCATGTTAGCTTTTCCAGCAGTCAAAACATAACGTTAGTTTATGGTGGCCAGGTGGATTGTGAAACCCAGAAGTCTTACATGAGTTGTTATCAAGTCTATTTAAGCCCATCTTTGGATTGTACTCTTGATATTTTTCTCTAGTGGTTAGGTTTTTTTTTTTTTTAACATCTTTATTGGGGTATAATTGCTTTACAATGGTGTGAAAGTTTCTGCTTTATAACAAAGTGAATCAGTTATACATATACATATGTCCCCATATATCTTCCTTCTTGAGTCTCACTCCCTCCCACCCTCCCTATCCCACAGCTCTATGTGGTCACAAACCACAGAGCTGATCTCCCTGTGCTATGCGGCTGCTTCCCACTAGCTACCTACTTTACATTTTGCAGTGTATATATGTCCATGCCACTCTCACTTTGTCCGTGCTTACCCTTCCCCCTCCCCATATCCTCAAATCCATTCTCTAGTAGGTCTGTGTCTTTATTCCTGTCTTGCCCCTAGGTTCTTCATGACCTTTTTTTTTAGATTCCATATATATGTGTTAGAATATGATATTTGTTTTTCTCTTTCTGACTTACTTCACTCTGTATGACAGACTCTAGGTCCATCCACCTCACTACAGATAAGTCAATTTTGGTTCTTTTTATGGATGAGTAATATTCCGTTGTATATATGTGCCACTTCTTCTTTATCCATTCATTTGTTCATAGACACTTAGGTTGCTTCCATGTCCTGGCTATTGTAAATAGAGCTGCAATGAACATTTTGGTACATGACTCTTTATGAATTATGGTTTTCTCAGGGTATATGCCCAGTAGTGGGATTGCTGGGTCATATGGTAGTTCGATTTTTAGTTTTTTATGGAACCCTCATACTGTTCTCCATAGTGGGTGTATCAATTTACATTCCCACCAACAGTGCAAGAGGGTTCCATTTTCTCCACCCGCTTTCCAGCATTTATTGTTTGTAGATTTTTTGATGATGGCCATTCTGACTGGTGTAAGATGATATCTCATTGTAGTTTTGATTTGCATTTTTCTAATGATTAATGATCTTGAGCATTCTTTCATGTGTTTGTTGACAATCTGTATATCATCTTTGCAGAAATGTCTGCTTAGGTCTTCTGCCCAGTTTTGGATTAGGCTGTTTGTTTTTTTTTGAAATTGAGCTGCATGGGCTGCTTGTGAATTTTGCAGATTAATCCTTTGTCAGTTGTTTCATTTGCAAATATTTTCTCCCATTCTGAAGGGGGTCTTTTTGTATTGTTTATGGTTTCCTTTGCTGTGCAAAAGCTTTGAAGTTTCATTAGGTCTCATTTGTTTATTTTTGTTATTTCCATTTCTCTAGGAGGTGGGTTAAAAAGGATCTTGCTGTGATATATGACAAAGAGTGTTCTGCCTATGTTTTCCTCTAAGAGTTTGATAGTGTTTGATAACATAGTGTTAGTAATATAGTAATATATATAATATAATAATATAGTGTTAGTGTATAGTGTATAGTGTTAGTGTTAGTTAGTGTTAGTTAGTGTTAGTGTATAGTGTATAGTGTATAGTGTTAGTGTTAGTGTTAGTTAGTGTTAGTGTATAGTGTATAGTGTATAGTGTATAGTAATATAGTGTTTCCTCTAAGAGTTTGATAGCCTTACATTTAGGTCTTTAATCCATTTTGAGTTTATTTTTGTGTATGGTGTTAGAGAGTGTTCTAATTTCATTCTTTTACATGTAGCTGTCCAATTTTCCCAGAACCAATTATTGAAGAGGCTGTCTTTTCTCCACTGTATATTCTTGCCTCCTTTATCAAAGATAAGGTGACCATATGTGCATGGGTTTCTTTCTGGGTTTCTATACTGTTCCACTGATCTATATTTCTGTTTTTGTGCCAGTACCATACTGTCTTGATTACTGTAGCTTTGTAGTATAGTCTGAAGTCAGGGAGCCTGATTCCTCCAGCTCCATTTTTCTTTCTCAAGATTGCTTTGGCTACTCGGGGTCTTTTGTGTTTCCATACAAATTGTGAAATTTTTTGTTCTAGTTCTGTGAAAAATGCCAGTGGTAGTTTGATAGGGATTGCTTTGAATCTGTAGACTGCTTTGGGTAGTACAGCCATTTTCATAATGTTGATTCTTCCAATCCAAGAACATGGTATATCTCTCCATCTATTTGTATCATCTTTAATTTCCTTCATCAGTGTCTTATAATTTTCTGCATACAAGTCTTTTGTCTCCTTAGGTAGGTTTATTCCTAGATATTTTATTCTTTTTGTTGCCATGGTAAATGGGAGTGTTTTCTTAACTTCTCTTTCAGATTTTTCATCATTAGTATATAGGAATGCCAGAGATTTCTGTGCATTAATTTTGTATCCTGCTACTTTACCAAATTCATTGATTATCTCTAGTAGTTTTCTGGTAGCATCTTTAGGATTCTCTATGTATAGTACCATGTCACCTTCAAACAGTTACCTTTTTACTTCTTCTTTCCAATTTGGATTCCTTTTATTTCTTTTTCTTCTCTGATTGCTGTGGCTAAAACTTCCAAGACTATGTTGAATAATAGTGGTGTGAGTGGGCAACCTTGTTTTATTCCTGATCTTAGTGGAAATGGTTTCAGTTTTTCACCATTGAGGACAATGTTGGCTGTGGGTTTGTCATATATGGCCTTTATTATGTTGAGGAAAGTTCCCTCTCTGCCTATTTTCTGGAGGGATTTTATTATAAATGGTGTTGAATTTTGTCAAAAGCTTTCTCTGTATCTATTAAGATGATCATATGGTTTTTCTCTTTCAATTTGTTAATATGGTGTATCACACTGATTGATTTGCGTATACTGAAGAATCCTTGCATTCCTGGGATAAACCCCACTTGATCATTGTGTATGAGCCTTTTAATGTGCTGTTGGATTCTGTTTGCTAGCATTCTGTTCAGGATTTTTGCATCTATGTTCATCAGTGAAATTGGCTTGTAGTTTTCTTTCCTTGTGACAACTTTGCCTGGTTTTGGTATCAGGGTGATGTTGGCCTAGTAGGATGAGTTTGTGAGTGCTCCTCCCTCTTCTATATTTTGGAAGAGTTTGAGAAGCATAGGTGTTAGCTCTTCTCTAAATGTTTGATAGAATTCACCTGTGAAGCCATCTGGTCCTGGGCTTTTGTTTGTTCGAGATTTTTAATCAGAGTTTCAATTTCAGTGTTTGTGATTGGTCTGTTCATAATTTCTGTTTCTTCCTGGTTCAGTCTTGGAAGGTTGTATCTTTCTAAGAATTTGTCCATTTCTTTCAGGTTGCCCATTTTATTGGCATAGAGTTACCTGTAGTAATCTCTCATGATCCTTTGTATTTCTGCAGTGTCTGTTGTTACTTCTCCCTTTTCATTTCTTATTCTATTGATTTGAGTCTTCTCCCTTTTTTTCTTGATGAGTCTGGCTAATGGTTTGTAAATTTTTTTTATCTTCTCAAGGAACCAGCTTTTAGTTTTATTGATCTTTGCTATCGTTTCCTTCATTTCTTTTTCATTTATTTCTGATCTGATCTCTATGATTTCTTTCCTTCTGCTAACTTTGGGCTTGTTTTGTTCTTCTTACTCTAATTGCTTTAGGTGTAAGGTTAGGTTGTTTATTTGAGATGTTTCTTGTTTCTTAAGGTAAGATTGTATTGCTGTAAACTTCCCTCTTAGAACTGTTTTTGCTGCATCCCAAAGGTATTGGGTCTTCGTGTCATTTGTTTCTAGGTAGTTTTTGATTTCCTCTCTGATTTCTTCAGTGATCTCTTGGTTATTAAGTAGTGTATTGTTTAGCCTCCATGTGTTTGCATTTTTTACAGATTTTTTCCTGTAATTGATATCTAGTCTCATAGCATAGTGGCCGGAAAAGATACTTGATATGATATTAATTTTCTTAACCTTACCAAGGCTTGATTTGTGACCCAAGATATGATCTATCCTGGAGAATATACCATGAGCACTTGAGAAGAAAGTGTATTCTGTTGTTCTTGGATGGAATGTCCTATAAATATCAATTAAGTCCATCTTGTTTAATGCATCATTTAAAGCTTGTGTTTCCTTATTTATTTTCATTTTGGGTGATCTTTCCATTCGTGAAAGTGGGGTGTTAAAGTCCCCTACTATGATTGTGTTACTGTCGATTTCCCCTTTTATGGCTGTTAGTATTTGCCTTATGTATTGAGGTGCTCCTATGTTGGGTGCATAAATATTTAAAATTGTTATATCTTCTTGGATTGATCCCTTGATCGTTATGTAGTGTCCTTCTTTGTCTCTCATAATAGTCTTTGTTTTAAAGTCTATTTTGTCTGATATGAGAATTGCTACTTCAGCTTTCTGTTGATTTCCACTGGCATGGAATATCTTTTTCCATCCCTTCATTTTCAGTTTGTATGTGTCCCTAGGTCTGGAGTGGGTCTCTTGTAGACAGCATATATACTGGTCTTGTTTTTGTATCCATTCAGCCAGTCTATGGGTTTTCATTGGAGCACTTAATCCATTTACATTTAAGGTAATTATCGATATGTATGTTCCTAATACCATTTTCTTAATTGTTTGGGGTTTGTTATTATAGGTCTTTTCCTTCTCTTGTGTTTCCTGCCGAGAGAAATTCCTTTAGCATTTGTTGTAAAGCTGGTTTGGTGGTGCTGAATTCTCTTAGCTTTTGCTTGTCTGTAAAGGTTTTAATTTCTCCATCAAATCTGAATGAGATCTTTGCTGGGTAATCTTGGTTGTAGGTTTTTCTCCTTCATCCCTTTAAATATGTCCTGCCACTCCCTTCTGGCTTGCAGAGTTTCTGCTGATAGATCAGCTGTTAACTTTATGGGGATTCCCTTCTGTGTTATTTGTTGTCTTTCCCTTGCTGCTTTTAATATTTTTTCTTCGTATTTAATTTTTGACAGTTTGATTAATATGTGTCTTGGCATGTTCCTCCTTGGATTTATCCTGTATGGGACTCGCTGTGCTTCCTGGACTTGATTAACTATTTCCTTTGCCATATTAGGGAAGTTTTCAACTATAATCTCTTCAAATATTTTCTCAGTCCCTTTCTTTTTTTCTTCTTCTTTTGGGACCCCTATAATTCGAATGTTGCTGCATTTAATGTTGTCCCAGAAGTCTCTGAGAATGTCCTCAATTCTTGTCATTCTTTTTCTTTATTCTGCTCTGCAGTAGTTATTTCCACTATTTTATCTTCCAGGTCACTTATCCATCCTTCTGCCTCAGTCATTTTGCTATTGACCCTTTATGGAGAATTTTTAATTTCATTTATTGTGTTGTTCATCATTGTTTGTTTGCTCTTTAGTTCTCCTGGGTCCTTGTTAAATGTTTCTTGTATTTTATCCATTCTATTTCCAAGATTTTGGATCATCTTTACTATCATTATTCTGAATTCTTTTTCAGGTAGACTGCCTATTTCCTCTTCATTTGTTAGGTCTGGCGGGTTTTTGCCTTTCTCCTTCATCTGCTGTGTGTTTCTCTGTCTTCTCATTTTGCTTACCTTACTGTGTTTGGGGTCTCCTTTTCACAGGCTGCAAGTTCGTAGTTCCCATTGTTTTTGGTGTCTGTCCCCAGTGGGTAAGTTTGGTTCACTGGGTTGTGCAGGCTTCCTGGTGGAGGGGACTAGTGCCTGTGTTCTGGTGGATGAGGCTGGATCTTGTCTTTCTGGTGGTTAGGTCCACATCTAGTGGTGTGTTTTGGGGTGTCTGTGGCCTTATTATGATTTTAGGTAACCTCTCTGCTAATGGATGGCGTTGTTTTCCTGTCTTGCTAGTTGTTTGGCATAGGGTGCTCAGCACTGTAGCTTTCTGGTCATTGACTGGACCTGGGTCTTGGCGTTGAGATGGAGATCTCTGAGAGATTTTCACTGTTTGATATTGTGTGGAGCTGGGAGGACTCCTGTGTACCAGTGCCCTGAACTTGGCATAGCCAAGTCTGGCTGGAGCACCAAAAGCCTGTCATCCACTTGGCTCAGCATAAAAGGGAGAAAAAAAAGAAGGAAAGCAAGCAAGCAAGCAAGCAAGAAGATCATAAAATTAAATTAAATTAAATTAAAAAGTTATTAAAATAAAAAATAATTATTAAAAAAATTTTACGTAATTAAAAAAAAGGAAGAGAGAGCAGCCAAACCAAACAACAAATCTACCAATGATAACAAGTGCTAAAAAGTATACTAAAATATAAAACAATGGACAGCCCGAAACCTAGGACAAATGGTAAAAGCAAAGCTATACAGAGAAAATCATACACAGAAGCATACACATACACGCTCACAAAAAGAGAAAAAGGGAAAAAAATACTATATATATATTGTTGCTCCCAAAGTCTACCTCCTCAATTTGGGATGATTCGTTTTCTATTCAGGTATTCCACAGATGCTGGGTACATGAAGTTAATTGTGGAGATTTAATCCACTGCTCCTGAGGCTGCTGGGAGAAATTTCCCTTTCTCTTCTTTGTTCGCACAGATCCTGGGGTTCAGCTTTGTATTCGGAACTGCTTCTGCGCGTAGGTCGCCTGAGGGTGACTGTTCTTCCCTCAGACAGGACAGTGTTAAAGGAGCAGCTGCTTCGGGGCCTCTGGCTCACTCAGGTGTGGGGAGGGAGGGGCACAGAGTGCGGGGCAAGCCTGCGGCGGCAGAGGCCGGCGTGACGTTGCAGCACCCTGAGGCACGCCATGCGTTCTACAGGGGAAGTTGTCCCTGGATCCCGGGACCCTGGCAGTGGCGGGCTGCACAGGCTCCCGGGAAGGGAGGTGTGGAGAGTGACCTGTGCTTGCACACAGGCTTCTCGGTGGCTGCAGCAGCAGCCTTAGCGTCTCATGCCCATCTCTGGGGTCTGCGCTTTTAGCCGCGGCTCGCGCCCGTCTCTGGAGCTCCTTTAAGCAGCGCTCTTAATCCCCTCTCCTCGCGCACCAGGAAACAAAGAGGCAAGAAAAATCTCTTGCCTCTTCGTTTGCTCCAGAATTTTTCCGAGACTCTCTCCCAGCTAGCTGTGGTGCAGTAGCCCCTTCAGGCTGTGTTCACGCCACCAACCCCCATCCTCTCCCTGGGGTCTGACCTCCGAAGCCCAAGCCTCAACTCCCAGTCCCGCCCGCCCCGGCGGTGAGCAGACAAGCCTCCCGGGCTGGTGAGTGCCGGTCGGCCCCGATCCTCTGTGCGGGAATCTCCCCGCTTTGCCCTCCGCACCCCCGTTGCTGCGCTCTCCTCCGCAGCTCCAAAGCTTCCCCCCTCTGCCTCCCGCAGTCTCCGCCCGCGAAGGGGCTTCTAGTGTGCGGAAACCTTTCCTCCTTCGCAGCTCCCTCCCACTGGTGCAGGTCCCGTCCCTATTCTATTGTCTCTGTTTTTTCCTTTTTCTTTTGCCCTACCCAGGTACGTGGGGAGTTTCTTGCCTTTTGGGAGGTCTGAGGTCTTCTGCCAGCGTTCAGTAGGTGTTCTGTAGGAGTTGTTCCATGTGTAGATGTATTTCTGGTGTATCTGTGGGAAGGAAGGTGATCTCCACGTCTTACTCTTCCTCCATCTTGAAGCTCCTCATAGTGGTTAGGTTTTAAAATTAAATTTTGTATGGATCACTTTGATCCATAGTCCAACTTCCCATGATCAATTTCAATTTAGATGTATTCAAAAGTGATATTACTTACAGGCAGTTTGTGTCATCATCAGTTTTTGTGTAGGGGTTAATCATGTCTTCATCTAATTTTGTTTCTAACAGAAGAATAACAGAGAGGAGGACAGAGGGCTATGGCATGACTTTAGAGCTACTCATTTATTCAATCACATTTGTTTTATAGTGTCCAGTCCTACATTTAGGTCTTTAATCCATTTGTAGTTTATTTTTGTGTATGGTGTTAAGTAATTTTCTAATTTCATTCTTTTTTAGGTAGCTGTCCCATTTTCCCAGCACCACTTATTGAAGTGTCTTTTCTCCATTGTATGTTCTTGTCGCCTTTGTCATAAATTAGGTGACCATATGTGTGTAGGTTTACCTCTGGGCTTTCTATCCTGTTCCATTGATCTATATTTCTGTTTTTGTGCTAGTACCATACTGTCTTGATTACTGTAGCTTTGTAGTATAGTCTGAAGTCAGGGAGCCTGATTCCTCCAGCCCCGTTTTTGTTTCTCAAGATTGCTTTGGCTATTTGGGGTCTTTTGTGTTTCCATACAAACTGTAAAATTTTTGCTCCAATTCTCTGAAGAATGCCATTGGTAGTTTGGTAGGGGTTGCATTGAATCTGTATACTACTCTGCTTTGAGTAGTATAGTTATTTTCACAATATTGATTCTTCCAATCCACGAACATGGTATATCTCTCCATCTGTTTGTGTCATCTTTAATTTCTTTCATCAGTGTCTTAAATTTTCTGAGTACAGGTGTTTTACCTCCTTGGGTAGGTTTATTCCTAGGTATTTTATTCTTTTTGTTGAGATGGTAAATGGGATTATTTCCTTAATTTCTCTTTCTGATCTTTTGTTGTTAGTGTATAGGAATGCCAGAGATTTCTGTGCATTAATTTTGCATCCTGCAAATTTACCAAATTCATTGATTAGTTCTAGTAGTTTTCTGGTGGCATCTTTAGGGTTTTCTATATATAGTATCATGTCATCTGCAAACAGTGACAGTTTTACTTCTTCTTTTCAAATTTGTATTCTTTTTATTTCTTTTTCTTCTCTGATTACCATGGCTAGGACTTCCAAAGCCATGTTGAATAAGAGTGGTGAGAGTAGAAATCCTCATCTTGTTCCTGATCTTAGTGGAAATGCTTTCAATTTTTGACCATTGAGTATGATGTTTGCTATGGGTTTGTCATATGTGGCCTTTATTATGTTGAGGTAGGTTCCCTCTATGCCCATTTTCTGGAGTTTTTAATCATAAATGGGTGTTGAATTTTGTCAAAAGCTTTTTCTGCCTCTATTGAGGTGATCATAAGGTTTTTATTCCTTAATATGTTAATATGGTGTATAACATTGCTTGATTTGTGTATATTGAAGAGTCTTTGCATTCCTAAGATAATCCCACTTGATCATGGTGTATTATCCTTTTAATATGTTGTTGGATTCTGTTTGCTAGTATTTTGTTCAGGATTTTTGTATCTATGTTCATCAGTGATATTGGTCTGTAATTTTTTTTTTTTTTGTAGTATCTTTGTCTGGTTTTGCTATCAGGGTGATGGTGGCCTCATAGAATGAGTTTGGGAGTGTTCCTTCCTATGGAATTTTCTGGAAGAGATTGAGAAGGATCGGTGTTAGCTCTTCTCTTAATGTTTGATAGAATTAGCCTGTGAAGCCATCTGGTCCTGGACTTTTTTTTGTTGGAAGATTTTTAATTACAGTTTCAATTTCATTACTTGTGATAGGTCTGTACATATTTTCTAATTCTTCCTGGTTCATTTTGGAAAACTGTACCTTTCCAAGAATTTGTCCTTTTCTTCTTGGTTTTCCATTTTATTGGTGTCTAGTTGTTTGTAGTAGTCTCTTATAATCCTTTGTATTTCTGCGGTGTCAGTTTGGGATTTCTCCTTTTTCATTTCTAATTTTATTGATTTGCGACCTCTCCCTTTTTTTCTTGTTGAGTCTGGCTAAGGGTTTATCAATTTTGTTTATCTTCTCAAAGAACCAACTTTTAGTTTTATTGATCTTTGCTACTGTTTTCTTCGTTTCTAGTTCATTTATTTGTGCTCTCATCTTTATGATTTCTTTCCTACTGACTTTGGGTTTTCTTTGCTCTTCTCTCTCTAGTTGCCTTAGGTGTAGGATTAGATTGTTTATTTGAGCTTTTTCTTGTTTCTTGAGGTGAGATTGAATTGCTATAAACTTCCCTCTCAGAACTGCTTTTGTTGCGTCCCATAGGTTTTGAGTCATTGTGTTTTCATTGTCATTTGTTTCTATGTAATTTTTATTTCTTCTTTGATTTCTTCAGTGATCTCTTGGTTATTAAGTAGTGTATTGTTTAACTTCCATGTGTTTGTAATTTTTACAGTCTTTTTCCTGTAACTGATTTCCAATCCCATAGCATTGTAGTCAGAAAAGATGCTTGATACAACTTCAGTTTTCTTAAATTTTCCAAGGCTTGATTTGTGATGCAAGATGTGATCTATCCTGGAGAATGTTCTCTGTGCACTTGAGAAGAAAGTGTATTCTGCCACTTTTGGATGGAATGTTCTATAAATATGAATTAAATATATCTGGTCTATTGTGTCATTTAAAGTCTTGTGTTTCCTTATTTATTTTGTTTGATCTGTCTATTGGTGTAAGTGGGGTGTTAAAGTCCCCTATTATTATTATGTTACTGTCAATTTCCCCTTTCATGGTTGTTAGCATTTGCCCTATGTATTGAGATGCTCCTATGTTGGGTGCATAAACATTTATCATTGTTATATCTTCTTCTTGGATTGATCCCTTGATCATTATGTAGTGTCCTTCCTTATCTTTTGTAACAGTCTTTATTTTAAAGTCTATTTTATCTGATATAAGAATTGCTACTCCAGCTTTCTTTCGTTGCCCATTTGCATGGAATATCTTTTTCCATCCCTTCACTTTCAGTCTGTATGTGTCCCTAGGTCTGAAGTGGGTCTCTTGTAGACAGCATATATATGGGTCTTGTTTTTGTATCCATTCAGCCAGTCTGTGCCTTTTGGTTGGGGCATTTAATCCACTTACACCCAAGTTTATTATTGATATGTATGTACCTATTACCATTTTCTTAATTGTTTTGGGTTCTTGTGGGTCTTTTTCTTCTCTTGTGTTTCCCGCCTAGAGAATTTTCTTTAGCATTTGTTGTAAAGTTGGTTTGGTGGTGCTGAATTCTCTTAGCTTTTGCTTGCCTGAAAAGCTTTTGATTTTTCTGTCGAATCTGAATGAGATCCTTGCTGGGTAGAGTAACCTTTGTTGTAGGTTTTTCTCCTCCATCACTTTAAGTATATCCTGCCACTCCCTTCTGGCTTGTAGAGTTTCTGCTGAAAACTCAGCTGATAACCTTAGGGAGATTCCTTTATATGTTAATTTTTGTTTATTCCCTGCTGCTTTTAATTTTTTCTTTGAATTTAATTTTTGTTAGTTTGATTAGTATGTGTCTTGGTGTGTTTCTCTTAGGGTTTATCCTGTATGGGACTCTCTGTTCTTCCTGGACTTGGGTGACTATTTCCTTTCCCATGTTAGGGAAGTTTTCCACTATAATCTCTTCAAATATTTTCTTAGACACTCTTTTTTTCTCTTCTTCTTCTGGGACCCTTATAATTCAAATGTTGGTGTGTTTAGTGTTGCCCCAGAGGTCTCTGAGATTGTCTTCAGTTCTTTTCATTTTTTTTCTTTATTCTGCTCCTCAGCAGTTATTTCCACCATTCTGTCTTCCAGCTCACTTTTCGTTCTTCTGCTTCTGTTATTCTGTTATTGATTCCTTCTCGTGTATTTTTCATTTCAGTTATTGTATTGTTCATCTCTGTTTGTTTGTTCTTTAGTTCTTCTAGATCTTTGTTAAACATCTCTTGTATTTTCTCAATCTGTGCCTCCATTGTATTTCCGAGATTCTGGATCAACTTCACCATCATCACTCTGAATTCTTTTTCAGGTAGATTGCCTATTTC
Source organism: Lipotes vexillifer (assembly GCF_000442215.2). Taxonomy (NCBI): domain Eukaryota; kingdom Metazoa; phylum Chordata; class Mammalia; order Artiodactyla; family Lipotidae; genus Lipotes; species Lipotes vexillifer. Next base: position 2,691,358 of record NW_006798629.1, on the reverse strand, counting down.
CTCTTCATTTATTTGGTCTTGTAGGTTTTTACCTTGCTTGTTTATCTGTGACATATTTTTTTGCTGTCTTTTTTTTTTTTTTTTGATGGGTGGGATTGTGTTCCTGTCTTACTGGTTGTTTGGCCTGAGGCTTCCAGCACTGGAGTTTGTAGGCTGTTGGGTAGATCCGGGTTTTGGTGCCGAGATGTGGGCCTCCAGGAGACCTCACTCCAGGAAATATTCCCTGGGGTCTGAGGTTCTCTGTTAGTCCAGTGGTTCGGACTCAGAGCTCCCACTGCAGAAGCTTCGGCCCAACCCACAGCTCATATACCAAGATGCCAGGAGCTGCTGTGGGGTGGCAAAAAATGAAAAAAGAAAAAGAAACAGAGAACAATGACAAAGAGTAAAAAATAAAATTAGACTAGGAAACTAACAGATATGTTATACAGAATATAAAAATAAAAATACAGATGAAACAGCAACTGGAAGGTGAAACAGAACCACAATTGTAAAAAAGAGGAGGAAAAAAAATGCAGAAAAGGCCTTGACTGTGGGGGGCAGGTCTTAGGGGCGGTGTTTAGGCAGTGGGCAGTGCCTCTGCTTAGGACCCACACGGCTGGAAAAGGCCCTGTGAGGGGTGGGT
>NW_006798629.1:2682733-2690690 GCF_000442215.2 Lipotes vexillifer | reverse complement strand
GGGGTGGGTGGGTGGGGGCTTAGGCTCAATGGAACAGAAGGGGCCAGGCATGCCTCTAGTCTCAGCAGGCTTCCCGGGCTGAGTGGGCTGGGCATATGCCCTCCGTGCCTCTCCTGCTCCTCTGGTCCTGGAGGGCTTTCCCCCACCTCTGCCTGCCTCTCCTGCTCTCCCCCAGCCTCCTACCTATGCCCCCAGGGTCAGTGCAGATTGGAGGGTGCGTTGGAGGGTGGGGGGCCTGGCCTGGGAGCGGAAAAACACTCTTTGACATAAACCACAGCAAGATCTTTTTGACCCACCTCCTAGAGTAATGAAAATAAAAACAAAAATAAACAAATGGGACCTAATTAACCTTAAAGCTTTTGCACAGCAAAGGAAACCATAAACAAGACAAAAAGACGACCCTCAGAATGGGAGAAAATATTTGCAAATGAAACAATGGACAAAGGATTAATCTCCAAAATATACAAACAGCTCATGGAGCTCAACATCAAAAAAACAAACAACCCAATTAAAAAACGGACAGAAGACCTAAATAGACATTTCACTAAAGAAGACATGCAGATGGCCAAGAGGCACATGAAAAGCTGCTCAACATCACTAATTATTAGAGAAATGCAAATCAAAACTACAGTGAGGTATCACCTCACACTACTCAGAATGGCCATTATCAAAAAATCTAGAAACAATAAATGCTGGAGAGGGTGTGGTGAAAAGGGAACCCTCCTGCGCTGTTGCTGGGAATGTAAATTGATACAGCCACTATGGAGAACAGTATGGAGGTTCCTTAAAAAACTAAAAATCGAACTACCATATGATCCAGCAATCCCACTACTGGGAATATACCCTGAGAAAACAGTAATTCAAAAAGAGGCACGCACCACAATGTTCATTGCAGCACTATTTACAATACCCAGGACATAGAAGCAACTTAAATGTCCAGTGACAGACAAATTGATCAAGAAGGTGTGGCACATATGTACAACAGAATATTACTCAGCCATAAAAAGAAACGAAATTGAGTTATTTGTAGTGAGGTGGATGGACCTAGAGTCTGTCATACAGAGTGAAGGAAGTCAGAAAGAAAAAAACAAATACCATATGCTAATGCATATATATGGAATCTAAAAAAAAAAAAAAAAATGGTACTGATGAACCTAGTGGCAGGGCAGGAATAAAAACACAGACATAGAGAATGGTCTTGAGGACACAGGGTGGAGAGGGGGAAGCTGGGGTGAAGTGAGAGAAGCACTGACATATATACATCACCAAATGTAAAATAGATAGCTAGTGGGAAGCAGCAGCCTAGCCCAGGGAGATCAGCTCTGCACTTTGTGATGACCTAGAAGGGTGGGATAGGGTGGGTGGGAGGGAAGCTGAAGAGGGAGAGGATAGGGCATATATGAATGCATACGGCTGATTCACGTTGTTGTACAAAAGAAACTAACACAGCATTGTGAAGCAATTATACTCCGATAAAGATGTATTAAAAAACAAATCACTGTTGTTAAGATTTCACAGTATTGTTGTAGGACCTTAGCTAACTACCTAAAGGAGAAACAAAGGAAAGAGACAGAAAGTCTATTAAAGCAATAATAGCTGAAAACTTCCCAAACATGGGGAAAGAAATGGGCATCCACATTCACGAGGCCCAAAAGACCCCAGATAGTTTGAGCCCAAAATGGAGTACACTAAGAAACATAATTAAGTTGTCAGAAGTGAAAGACAATTATGAAAGCAGCAAGAGAAAAGTGACTCATTACATATAAGGGACTCCTCATATGACTATGGATTTCTTAACAGAAACTTTGCAGGCCAGGAGAGACTGGGATTATATAGTCAAAATATTAAAAGAGAAAAAGGCTATCAACCAAGAATACTATGCCCAATAAAACTTCTTCAGAAATAAAGGAGAAATAAAGACTTTCCTGAACAAAGAAAAGCTGAGGGAGTTCATCACCACTAGACCTGTCTTCCAAGAAATGCTAAAGGCTGATCTTCAAGTGGAAATAAAAGGATGCTAATTAACATCATAAAACATGAATGATAAAACACATTAGGAATGGTAAACATATAGGCAAACTCAGATTCTCTAATATTGAATGGTTTTATGGAAATCACTTTCAACTCTAGTTGAGAAGTTAAAAAACAAACATGTTAAAGTTAACTATAACTACAATAATTTTGGTATTGGATACACAACACAAAAAAGATGTAAACTGTAACATCAATAATCTAGTATGTGAGGGAAGAGGAAGTAAAAGTAAAATGTTTCTGTATGCTATCAAAGTTAAGTTGTTACCACCTTAAAATAGAATGTTATATATAAATATAAGCTATATTACCTAAGCCTCATGGTAACCACAAAGGAAAAACCTGTAGTAAATATACAAAAGATTATGATAAAGGATTCAAAGCATACCACTGCAGAAGGTAATCAAATCACAAAATAAGACAGCAAGAGAGGAAGCAAGGGAAAAAGTCAGAAAACAAATACTAAAATGACAATAGTTAAGTCCTTACTTATCAAAATTAATTTAAACATAAATGGATTATGTTATCCAATAAAAAGACGTAGAATTTCTGAATGGATAAAAAGAACAAGATCCAACAATAAGCTGCCTATAAGGAACTCACTCTAGCTTTAAGGAAACTCATAGACTGAAAGTGAAGGGATGAAAAAAGAGAATTCAAGCAAATAGTAATCAAAAGAAAGCAGAGACAGCTATGCTTCATCTTTAGACTTTAAGCTAAAAATGGTTGAAAGGGACAAAAAAAGGTCTTACATAATGATAGGTCAAACCATCAAGAAGAAATAACAATTATAAATATTTATACACCCAACATTGCAGCATGTAAATATATAAAACAAATATCAACAAAACTAAAAGGAAAAACAAACAGCAATACGATAATAGTTGGGGACTTTAATATCACACTCTCAACAATGGACAGAGCATCCAGACAGAGAATCAATAAGGAAACAGTGGATTTAAACTACAGACCAAATGAACATAAAAGACATATATAGAACATTCTATCCAATATCAGCAGAATACACATTTTCCCTGAGTATACACAGAACATTTGCTAGGATAGATTAAATATAAAGCAACAAAATAAGTCTGAACATATTCAAGGAGATGGAAATTAAATAAAGTATCTGTTCTGAAAATAATGGTAAAAAACTAGAAATAAATAACAGGAGAAGAGTCAGAAAATTCACAAATACATGGATTTAAGGAAATTAAACAGTACATTCCTGAACAACCAATGGATCAAAGAAAAAAATCAATAGTAAATTTTTAAGAAATACCTTGACAAACAAAAATGAAAACACAATATACCAAAACTTATGGGATGTATCAAAGGCAATACTAAGAGGAAAGTTTGTAGTAAGAAATCCATACATCAAAAAAGAAAATCTCAAATGAACAACCTAATTTTTCACCTCATGGAACTAGAAAAAAAGAACAAACTAAGCCCAAAGTTAGCAGAAGAAAGGAAATAATAAAGATTAGAGCAGAAATAAATAAAATAGAAAACAGGAAAATAATAGAAAAGATTTAAAAAACTACAAGTTGTTTCTTTGAGAAGATTATTTTAAATGACAAATCTTTACCTAATCTATTCAAGGAAAAGAGAGAGGAGAAAATATTTGCAAAGCACATATCAGATAAGGGTTTAATATCCATATTATAAAAGGAATATATGCAACTCAATATCAAAAGAAGTTCATTTTAAAAATGGGTAAAGGGGTGGGATAGGGAGTGTGAGAGGGAGACACAAGAGGGAGGGGATATGGGGATATATGTATATGTATAGCTGATTCACTTTGTTATACAGCAGAAACTAACACACGATTGTAAAGCAATTATACTCCAATAAAGACGTTAAAAAAAAAGGAACACTGGGCTAGGTGCCAACTTAATGAAAAAATTGATTCTGTTAATTTAAGAATTTAATAAATATATGAGTCATATATAAAATAAATAAAAATAAAAATGGGTAAAGGACCTAAAACAACATTGTTCCAAAGAAGATTTTCAAAATGCCAAAAGGTACATGAAAAGGTACTCAACAACATTAATCATCAGAGAGATGCAAATAAAAACCACAATGAGATATCACCTCACACCTGTTAGAATGGCTGTCATTCAAAAGACAAGAGATAAGTGCTGGCTAAGTGTATAAAAGGGAACTCTTGTGCACTGTGAGTAGGAATGTAAACTGGTAGAGCCACTACAGAAAACAATATGGAGGTTTCTCAAAATAATGAAAATAGAACTACCACATGATCCAGCAATCCCACTTCTTAGTATATATTCAGTGGAAATGAAATCACTACCTTGAAGAATTATCTGCACCCCCATGTTCATTGCAGCATTACTTACAGTAGCCAAGACATGGAAACAACTTAAGGGTCCATCAACGGATGAGTGGATAAAGAAGATACGTTTTAGGGGTGTGTGTGTGTGTGTGTGTGTGTGTGTAAAATGGAATTGTATTTGGTTATAAAAAGAAGAAATCCTGCCATTTGCAACAACATGGATGAACCTTGAGAGTTTTATGCTAAGTGAAACAAGACAGAGAAAGAAACATACTGTATGAATTCACTTATATGTGGAATCTAAAAATACAAACTCATAGAAACAGAGAGCAGACTGGTGGTTGCCAGGGCTGGGGAGTAGGGATGGGGCAGAAATTGGTGAAGGTGGTCAAAGGGTACAAACTTCCTGTTATGAGATGAATAAGTTCTGGGGATGTAAGGTACAGCCTGGTGACTATAGTTAAGAATACTATATTGTATACTTGAAAATGCTAGGGAGTAGATGTTAAAAGTTCTCACTACACACATACAAATGTAAATATGTGAGGTGATGATATATAAACTAAATTTACTGTGTTAATCATTTCACAATATACACATATTTCAGGCTTCCCTGGTGGCGCAGTGGTTAAGAATCTGCCTGCCAATTCAGGGGACATGGGTTCAAGCCTTGGTCCAGGAAGATCCCACATGCCGCGGAGCAACTAAGCCCGTGCGCCACAACTACTGAGCCTGCACTCTAGAGCCCGCGAGCCACAACTACTGAAGCCTGCTCACCTAGAGCTCGTGCTCTACAACAAGAGAAGCCACCTCAATGAGAAGCCCGTGCACTGCAATGAAGAGTAGTCCCTGCTCACCGCAACTAGAGAAAGCCTGCACGCAGCAGCAAAGAGCCAACACAGCCAAAAATAAATAAGTTTAAAAAAACCAATATGCACATATTTCAAATCATTATGTTGCACATCTTAAACTTACACAATGTTTTATGTCAGTTAGCTCTCAGTGAAGCTTGGGGGAAAAAAATGAGAAGCCCAGCTTAACTCAAGTGTCCTTTATATTATGTATAATGGTGTCATTTTATAATATAAAGTGAACAATAATTGCACAGAATAGGGAAACTTCCCAATTATAGCTATATTTGTTGGCATGTGTTGTTTGTAATTCCACAGGCTGAGATGCATGAAGATGACATAGATGCCATTAGTAGCCATTTGAAAATCACTCCATTTTTTCCCCCCAAAGTATGAATTCTGTACTTGGGATTGATGGCTGTCATTTTTCACAGTAAAACAGACACTGCTATTTCTTAGAATTTATATTACTCCACCCATAACCCACCTTCATAATGTATTCCCTTTTCATCCTTTGTGCACTAGCTTCTCTGTAACTGAGCCCTGAATTTGAATAAATGGTTTTCCTCCTGATGAATATCATTCACATATTTATTCATTTACTCATGACTCCATTCCTTCATGCATCTATCCATTCATTCATCGAGTGCTTACTATATGCTTGTTTCTAGGGACTCCAAGAATAATACAGAAAGCCACTGAAGATTAAATTTGTTTTTAAGAAAAGGGAGAGCCAACATTTTTTTCAAGTACTTAAATAAAAGACTGAAAGAAAAACTATACCAAGATGTTACTAGTAGTTATCTCAAGTAGTATTTTTATTAACTCTTCTGTTCTATCCAGATTTCTCCAAAACATGTTTAATTTTACAATCAGTAAAACATAATGAATTAAAATTTTTCTACTTTAAAAAGTATATCAATTTTTCAAGTAAGTGATATATTAAATAGTATGAGATGAAAGTCATATATATGGGTAAATGTATCTCTACAGTACCTAGTACAGTAAGCTGCAAAACCAGTCATATAACAGTTCAATAAGTTTATTGATCATCCAGAAAATTAGGTATGTTTTATCTCTTTCATATTAACAACATAATATACTTTCATTTTCTCCCTGTAGTTTATGATGACCAAATGTCCAATATTGTTCTCTTTTCATCTCTACTAAGAATACATGATTCCATATTCCCATATAGGAACCACTTTTCAGATCATGTGATTTTATCTGGGCTTCAAAGAATATGTCCCACCAGGGGATTAATTTGTGGTGCTTTCGCAGGAACCTGATTGCAGTTCCCAGGGAGAGAGGTGGGAGGTGGAAACGAAAGGCAGATGAAGAAGAATATGTCACTTCCACCAAGTTCTTGAGTCTTAATTTCAGATTCCATTGAGGAGTGAAAACTGACAGTGCATCTCTGAGTAGGATTATGAAGAGATGCTAGAGCATTCTCCCCAGAGACCAGAGTCAAAGGGCTATCAGGATGATTAAGAACATGCTGATATGTGAGATCATGTGATCTTTATTTCTATAGTTTTCACAGGCAAAACTGAGAAAGACTTGAAGATGTCACCAGAAGAATCAGTAAATATCATGCTGTAAACTATACTCTCTTTTTCTACCATCTTATTTTTCACCTACTTTCTCTTTGGCTGCATTTTGTTGGATTAATAAATGTTTGGATACTTCCTTTTTTCCCCTCGTCTGGAGAAAAATAGAGGTTACTCTTAAATTGTTTAACATACTTATTTGGGTCTCCATTTTCCTAAATTTGAAGCTATCCAAGATTTCTTTCTTCCTCCTGAAAATGACATTGACCTTAACACCCTTTAACTTTCCACAGAACAATGCGCCCACATTGTCATTGCTACCTAGAATATAACTCTTTTCCTTTTTATTCACACACAATATTTGTTCTGCATTATTTTTACATCCAATAGTTAATGATAACTATAAAAACTTCACACTAAATTTCTGTGTACAAATATTTAATATCTTGTATCTCATTCCCCTCAGGGTTTAATTTTCAACTTCCTGGAGAAAACTATTTAATATTTTTACAGTAAAAGGCTATGGCTGGAAAACACTCGTAGTCACTGTATGTCTGAAATTTTGTTTTACCCTCTTCTCCCTCTTTCATGATAATCTAGCTAGATATAAAAATATGTCATCAGTTATTTTCCCTCACTACTTGGAAGATATTCCATTCTTGTTTTTGGCATCTCCCGTTAATGGAAGTTGGCTGTGTCATTATTTGATATTCTAAATAGTCTTTTCTCTATGGTACTTTTAAGAATGTATTTTTTATTCCTGATATTCTGCCATTTCACTACCAAGCATCAGGTGTGGAGTTTTAATTTTAGTCAGTATTGAGAATGCCCTTCCATTCTCAATACTCATATCTGGGGCTTCCCTGGTGGCTCAGTGGTTAAGAATCTGCCTGCCAATGCAGGGTACACGGGTTCGAGCTCTGGTCCGGGAAGATCCCACATGCTGCGGAGCAACTAGTCCCGTGCAGCACAACTACTGAGCCTGCGCTCTAGAGCCCACGAGCCACAATTATGGAGCCCGCGTGCCTAGAGCCCATGCTCTGCAACAAGAGAAGCCACCACAATGAGAAGCCCAGGCACCACAATGAAGAATAGCCCCCGGGCTTCCCTGGTGGCGCAGTGGTTGAGAGTCCGCCTGCCGATGCAGGGGAAACGGGGTCGTGCCCCGGTCCGGGAAGATCCCACATGCCGCGGAGCGGCTGGGCCTTTGAGCCACGGCCAACGGGCAT
>NW_006798629.1:2645218-2682065 GCF_000442215.2 Lipotes vexillifer | reverse complement strand
AAAAGAATAGCCCCCGCTCACCACAACTAGAGAAAGCCTGCGTGCAGCAATGAAGACCCAATGCAGCCAAAAATAAATTAATTAAATTAATTTTTTAAAAAACCTCCTATCTGTCTTTCATTCTGCCATTAGTGTTTCAAATCTTATTTCCTCACCTCAACCTTCTCTTCATTTTCTTCCTCCAGAAATATTAGTAGGCATATATTGAAAGTTCTCAATTTATTCTCCATAGCTCCCAAGGTGTAAGATTCAAAGCTCTGGGAATTCCCTGGCAGTCCAGTGGTTCGGCATGGCACGGCCAAAAGAAAAAAAGATTCAGAGCTCTCAGGGAGATCAGAATGAGGCTCACCTCATCCTCACATCAGGTGGGTCATCACCTGAAACTACACCTTTGTTCAGCTTACCCCTGCCCTGTCCTGTTCCCCCCACTCTCTTTCTCCTGGAAACACTTTCTACTAAAATCACCTGCACACAGTCCTCACCCTGGTGTCTGCTTCTGGGGACTTAATCTAAGACATACTATGCATAACACTTGGGGCTGGATGCGAAGAATATTTGTAGCAGTGAGCAAATGAGACACAGACACTGCCACTTGGAGCTCATGGTCTAATGAAGAAGATGGGACATTGAACTGAGTTAATGTAGGAGCACAAACAGTGCCTTGGGAAAAGAACTTAATCTTTTAGGGTGGCAGTTGTCAGAGGTGGCTTACCAAATGAAATGGCATTGAAACTGAGACCAAAAGCTAAACAGGAGTTATGCATGCAAAGGGCAATGTGGAATATGGGACAGGAACGTCAAGGGCAAAGGCCAGAGGGGAGACAGTGAACAGCTGGATCATCTAGTGAAGAAGTCTATATGGAGCCTGTGTATTGCCATATTGTCCTATAAATCCCAGAAAGATCTACAGGCAGGACTTAATTTAATGAGACTTTCTGGGATGGTCATTCTTGCATTCAACAAACACATTTGTGTACTTCTGTTTCAGTGCTTCGTGTAGTTTACAATAGAACAAGAGAGCCCTGGCAAGAACTACCTTATCAAGTACCTATGGGGAGCAATAAATCAAGACTGTTAAAAGTTCAAAATCACAAAGGATGGCTTTGAGCTACAGTGGTCTAGCTAGGGCTCAGTTATTCAGCTCAAGACAGGAAGGGTGTTGGCTGGTAGAGAGGTGAAGACTAACATTCCAGTTGGTAAGAGGCAGAAGAGGGAACTACACATCCTCAAAGGTGTGGAAGAACAGATCCCAATAAAAGTTCATCACCTCCCTACAGGCATGGTCCCTGGCTCATCTAGGCAGCTAATCACGCTTTCCTCTATACAAACACTAACGTACACACTTTTCTGCAAACCCTTTCCTTAACTCTTTGACTTCTTCAATAGATTATGAGCTCTTCACAAAGGAAGTGGTACTTATGTTTAATATGCCCAATGCTTAGCATATAGCACATGTTCAAAAATGTCTATTGGATGGAGGAATTAAAGAATAAATGAAAGATTATTTCTTTTAGCTTCTGTTCTTTTCAATATGAGCAGGATAGCTTATATCCAAAATCTCTAATGTGTGTTTTACACATGCACACCTCAATTCAGACTAGTCATATCTCAAGTGCTCAATAACTATATGTAGATAATCAATACTCCACTGGACTATGCAGTTCTATACACTACCTCAAAATATGAAGCTAACATTTTTCCAATACAAGATTTTTTCCAACACGAGACTCCTGAGAAACAAGAGATTCTCAGACACATTATTTACATCAGGATTTCTCAACAGTGACACACTGACATTTTGGCTAGATACTTCTTTGTTTTGGGTGGGGGGCTTTCCTGTGCCTTGTGGGATGTTTGGCAGCATCTTTGGCCTCTACTCACTAACAACCCTCTCCTCAAGTGCGACATCAAAAACATCTCTTGGCATTGTCAAATGTCACCTGGGGGTAAAAATGCTCCATTTGAAAACCACTGAATTAGATTATCCTTTTCAGCTCTGGGAACCAGGAGTCTGGGGGCTCCGGCAATCTAGCGGAAAGGTAGGTCTCAAGAAGACGCACATCCATGAGAACTATCATCCCCCAGAGGAAACCCTGCACCACAAAGGGCTCGTTCTGGAATCTCTGGTTGCTGAGTCTTTGCTGATCTGTCAAGAACACCCACACTTTCCCACCTCTGGCCATGGCAGGACATGGCATTTGGTTTGACTGGTGTTTGTTCAAAAAGTACACCAGAGAGAGAATTTTCTTGGCATTTTCTGTCACATTTCATATGGCAGTCCAACATTTCCAGCTTGTAAGCAATAGGGATTGATTCTGGGTAAATAGAAAAATAATTTACTGGGAGGTTAACAGGAAGGTTACCTAATAACCTTCTAAAATGCTTTGAGAAATGATCTGCATCCATACTATAAGTTCATTAAGAAGCTGAATATTATTAACCTTTTAAGTTAAAGACTGGGAGTTAAAACCTCCCCTTAATAACATGCCACAACTAGATACATCAACGTGATTTATCACTATTATATCAATAATTCTAGTTCTATTTATTGTATCTCAACTGAAAAATTTCAAAATATACTTATCCTGCAGTTCTAAAACTAAAACCAACTAAAACACCAAAACACTCTACCCCTTGAGAAACAAAATGAATAAAAATTTATTTGCCTCTTTCATCACCCCAACTATAATAAATCACCTATTGCCATTTTAGTCATTATACTTCCAAGCTTTCTATTGCCCACACACAACCAAATGTTTTATAACTGCACAATCTCTATTCAACAGTGACGAGTTCAACTCACATCAAAACAGATAATGGCTATCCACAACTATAAAGGACAAACTTGAACACTAAATCTCATGTCAGTACTTATTTTTATTGACTCAACAAACTTGCTAGGTCTCTTACCACACTCATTTATGCCCACGAAACAACTTTCAAGAAACTTAGTTATAGCAGTTCCTTTATGAGCAAGAGTTGTAATCACCGGCTTCCACCATAAAACAAAAGCATCTCTGGCCCACTTTACCACAAGGAACAACAATTCCCCTTATCCCCATGCCAGTAATTATTGAAACTATTAGCTTACTTATTCAATCAATAGTCCTGGCCATATGGCTAACAGCTAATATTACAGATGGTCACCTATTAATCCATCTAATCAGAGGAGCAACCCTGGCCCTAATAAGCGTTAGTATTACCACAGCCCTCATTGCATTTATTATTCTTATTCTACTCAGCATTCTTAAAGTTGCAGTAGTCCTTATTCAAGCTTTCATGTTCACCTTATTAATAAGTCACTTCTCACACAACACACAATGACCCAAAAAACCCATGCATATCATGTAATAGTAAATCCCAGCCCCAGCAGGAAGACTGAAAAAGCAGACTCAGAAAACGGTTAAGAACCAAGGGACTCTCCTCTCAGTCCAATACTTTATTACACAAAAAGTCTGATTAGGATACTGTTATTGTGGCCACAACCACGGGACACTCTTGCTGCCCCCGGACACTTGACCCTAATGTTGTCACTATGAGTATTTTCCAATTTCACTGTGATTTTGCATCAGTCTCCCACTGCAATCTCTAATAGGTTTTATCCACACTTGGTAGCCCTTGCATACAGAATGTAGGAAATGTTGAGTGTGGTCAGATAGCCCTGATCCATCCTCACACCACACTTGATCCATTTTCACTGCCTCTGTGAGCCTCTTTCCTGGAGGTTTGCTCTCCAAGCTGCTATAATTGCTTCCTTCTCAAAATCCATATCAGATATGCAGTGATTCTTGGTGCTTAGAAGCTCTCAACCAGTGGCAGCTAACTATAACTAATTCTATCAGTGGGGAGGAATTCAATTGGTTTCACCAGAACCACTGCACTTTCTTCCTTTGACCCTCTCCCTTTTCCTTATCCTCTCAGGGTTGCTTCTTATGGCCCTTGGGAGTATCCCTACCCCACCAGAAAGATTTCTCTCTCTCTGGGTCCTATTGGCCTGTACCTACTTGCTAAGTTGTTCCCTGCAGTTACTAAATGATAACAAACCAGGATCATGGCTAAGGTGATTCATTATGATGACATTGCAGTGCTGTAGTTCATTCATCCATTTATTCACTCAACAAATATTTATTCAGTGCTCACCATGTGTTAAGTTCACTGCCAAACACTGCAGATGCAAAGTAACAAAAACCAGCCCCTGTATCTGGGGAGCATACAGTCTAGTAAGGGAGACAGACATTAAACAAGTGATAATGGAAGGAAATATTGAATCACAACCTGGACAAATCTATGAAGGAGAGCTTATATCATGTGAAGTCCTATATTTGGAAGGTTATTGTCATGCTCTAGTAGACAGGAAGTCAGTGAAGCTTTCTCTAGGGAGCAACCCCTGGGGAGAGCTGAGAGATGAGCAGAAGGGAAGTAGTAAGACAATAAGAAGGAGCATTCAAGAAAAGAAAAGAAAAAAGCAGTGGCAGGAAGAAATGTGGGATGTGGGGAATTCAAGGGAATAAAAAAGGCCAGCAGGGCTGAGGCAGAAGGAGTGAGGGACAGCGTATGTGTTTACCTCCTGAATCTCCAGCTTTACTAAGTCAAATGTAAGGCAAGGCAAGAGTTTTGTGTGTGTGTGTGTGTGTGTGTGTGTGTGTGTGTGCGTGTGCACGTGTGCACTTTTTTTTTTGAAGTATAGTTGATTTACAGTGTTGTATTAGTTTCAGGTATATAGTAAAATGGTTCCATTTTATAAATATAACATAATATATATTCTTTTTCAGATTCTTTGCCATTATAGGTTATTGTAAGATACTGAATATAGTTTCCTGTGCTATACAGTAGGACCTTGCTGTTTTTCTACTCTATATATACTAGTGTGTATCTGTTAATCCCCAACTCCTAATTTATCCCTCTCCCCTTTCCCCTTTGATAACAATAAGTTTGTTTTCTATGTCTGTGAGTCTATTGTAAATAAGTTCATTTGTATCATTGTTTTAGATTCCACATATAAGTTATATCATATGATATTTGTCTTTCTCTGTCTGACTTATTTCGCTTAGTATGATAATCTCTAGATCCATACATGTTGCTGCAAATGGCATTTTTTCATTCTTTTTTTATGGCTGAGTAATATGCCAGTGTGTGTGTGTGTGTGTGTGTGTGTGTGTACACACATACCACATCTTCTTTATCCATTCATCTGTCAGTGGACATTTAGGTTGCTTTCATGTCTTGGCTATTGTAAATAGTGCTGCTATGAATATTGGGGTGCATGTATCTTTTCAAGGCAAGAGTTTTGATTAACCAAGGAAAGAAGTCATTTGGCTGGTTACAAGGAAAGCATTGAGGCCAACTTGAGGCAGTGATCAGATGAAAGACCCTCTTGCAAACTCAATAATGATTTAAATAAGACGTCCCCTAGATGGCCCAGAACTAGTTCCTTTTGTAATTTACAAAACAGCAAAAGACCTTGGTACCTCCTGCAAACACACTTTCTTCCAAGTTCAGTTGCTATGAGTAGCTGATTTGCACCAACCTCACCAGAGAAAGGGGACTCTGGGACCTTTCAATTATAGTCGGCACTGCCAGCCATACATCTGAGCCCAAGCATAAATATGATGACAGAATGATGGGTGTCTAATTGCAAATGAAGAACATTTACTTCTAAAACATTCTAAATTTTTGAGACAGGCTGAAGAGAAACTAAGTAAGCCTTTCCCTTGAACACCTGTGGCTGGTCCATGCAACCCGGTCCAGAATAATTCAAAGCAAAGTAGGTTGTGTCAGATAGGGCAGCTTCTTCACTGCTGAGAATCTGAAAGCAAGGCTGAAAGCAAGCAAGGCATAGCCAGCTTTATTTCCTCATTTACACATCCTCATTCCTACTGTTTTCTCCAGCTGGCCTGGTGGGATGTTACAGCCAGAATCATCTCCCCCTAAGCTTCTTCTGACCCAAGAAGAGTGGACTCCATGGAAACTAAAATAAGCAGCTGTTTGACTCTCATTTGCAGCAGGAAATTCCACCTTGATGAAACTAGCTTATTTCCTAATATTAAAAAAGAGAGAGAATAAGAAGAGGCAAGCTGCCACTGGAGTCTCCTGAGGCTGAAGGTCAGTGACTTTTTTAATGGCCTTACCTTGGTGCTTAGAGAAAGGTTTCTGTATTTGGAAGCACCTGCCACTCATTCTCCAACCTGGATCCACACCTTAGAAAGAGGTAAATCCTGAAAGCATCCGACAAAGAAACAATTGGAAAATTAATGTGTCACATCTCTTGCTGTCTCAATTTTGTGGATTCGAAAGCCCCACTGGGGGGAACAGACAATCAAAGGTAGAACTAGAAATAGTGAGCAGAGTAAAAAGTGAGAAAAAAGTGAAAGAGGGAGATGGAAGCAATTCAGAAGGTGGCAAGGAGATGCTGTGAGAGGAGGAGTGAGGAAAGATAGAAAGATGAAGGAGGAAAGAAAGAGACTGAGAAAGACTCAGAGGCAAACAGGGTCAAAGAGAGGCAAAAACAGAGAGGGGTGAAAAGGGAAAAAAACATGTAGAAGTAGAAAGAAAAAAGACACCTGTAGTTGGAATCTGAGAGAAAGAATATCCCTTCAACAAGAATCTATTGAGCAGCTTCTCTGTGAGGGTTCTGTGTTGGCAGGCCCTGGGACTGAAGATAAATCAATTACATAAGCCACTGCAGTGAAGAGCAGTCACGGGCAAAGTCAAGTGCTCTCTGAGAAGAGGAACATAGTAGGAATACCCGGCTAGTATCAGTGGTCTGGCACCCTTTGGGGAAAGATACAGACCTTTCCTCTTAATAAATGTGCAAAAAGAGTAGTTTAGAGTTTATAAACAATGGGCTCATAAAGCTGAATTGTATCTGATTTTCAGCCTTCTTACATATTCTCCTTTGAACTCATACTTCTTATCAGAGTTGCCACTAGCCCAGACCGTATGTAAAAAACAAGCAAAAAACAATCTCTTCAAGGCAATTTACTTCCATCTATTGAAAAGTTGTCATAATGTGCTGGCTTTCTAAGAACAAAATACTTTACTGTTATCTGCCAAAAAACTACCTGAATAAAACATATACATCCTTCATGTGGACCATGTCAATGGGGACTCATGGTATGTGTGTTCTTGGGCAGTGCCCAGTCTATACAACCGTACTCAACAGCCCTACCTTGAATGCTAATATACACCTCTTCCTTAGGCCAGGGCCTCAGGGTTAAAATAATCCAAGCGTTTCTGCATCATTTGTTTTCAGGGCTTCCAAACTAGAAGTCTACAGGTTGGTATGCACCAGACCTATGTTTGCTTTTATCTGAAACTTTGAGAAATCAGAGTAGTTAAGATAAGAATCCAAATTCTCAGCTTCTCTTGAAAAATTATTTCTGATAATAAGCTTTGTTCCCTCATTGCAATAACCTTCAGGAGCAGGGTAGCCCTGTCCCTTGAGCCAAGGCATACCCTCTGAGGACAATTTTCCTCCCATTCTCCACTAATCCTTGTCAACCTCTGGAACACTGAGGTCAAAGGGTCAGTGTCACTGATCACAATGCTTCCACTGTTGTCTTGTTTATATTTGATCAGCTTCTCATATTTATATATCTTGCCTGGCAACTGAATTTTCAAACTTTGATCTAAAGCTGTGTTGTCAACTGGACAGCAACATGTAAAAGAATGAAATGAGAACACTCCCTAACACCATACACAAAAATAAATTCAAAATGGATTAAAGACCTAAATGTAAGGCCGGACAGTATCAAACTCTTAGAGGAAAACATAGACAGAACACTCTATGACATAAATCACAGCAAGATTCTTTTTGACCCATCTCCTAGAGAAATGGAAATAAAAACAAAAATAAACAAATGGGACCTAATGAAACTTAAAACCTTTTGCACAGCAAAGGAAACCATAAACACGATGAAAAGACAACCCTCAGAATGGGAGAAAATATTTGCAAATGAAGCAACTGACAAAGGATTAATCTCCAAAATTTACCAGCAGCTCATGCAGCTCAATATCCAAAAAACAAACAACCCAATCCAAAAATGGGCAGAAGACCTCAACAGACATTTCTCCAAAGAAGATATACAGATTGCAAAAACACATGAAAGGATACTCAACATCACTAATCATTAGAGAAATTCAAATCAAAACTACAATGAGGTATCACCTCACACCAGTCAGAATGGCCATCATCAAAAAATCTACAAACAATAAATGCTGGAGAGGGTGTGGGAAAAGGGAACCCTCTTGCACTGTTGGTGGGAATGTAAATTGATACAGCCACTATGGAGAACAGTATGAAGGTTCCTCACAAAACCAAAAATAGAACTACCATATGACCCAGCAATCCCACTACTGGGCATGTTCCCTGAGAAAACCATAATTCAAAAAGAGTCATGTACCACAATGTTCACTGCAGCACTGTTTACAATAGCCAGGACATGGAAGCAACCTAAGTGTCCATTGACAGATGAATGGATAAAGAAGATGTGGCACATATATATGATGGAATATTACTCAGCCATAAAAAGAAATGAAATTGAGTTATTTGTAGTGAGGTGGATGGACCTAGAGACTGTCATACAGAGTGAAGTAAGTTGGAAGGGGAAAAACAAATACTGTATGCTAACACATATATATGGAATCTAAAAAAAAGTGGTTCTGAAGAACCTAGGGGCAGGACAGGAATAAAGATGCAGACGTAGAGAATGAACTTGAGAACATGGGGAGGGGGAAGGGTAAGCTGGGATGAAGTGAGAGAGTAGCATGGACATATATACACTACCAAATGTAAAATAGCTAATGGGAAGCAGCCACATAGCACAGGGAGATCAGCTCAGTGCTTTGTGTCCACCTAGAGGGGTGGGATAGGGAGGGTGGGAGGGAGGGAGACACAATAGGGAAGAGATATGGGAACATATGTATATGTACAACTGATTCACTTTGTTATAAAGCAGAAACTAACACACCATTGTAAAGCAATTGCACTCCAATAAAGATGTTTAAAATAAATAAATAAAGCTGTGTTGTCCAATATGGTAGCCACTAGCCACATGTACCTATTGAAATTTTAAATTAAAATAAAATTTAAATTTCAGTTCCTCAGTTTTACCAGCCACAGTTCAGATGCTCAGTAGCTATTGGAGGAGGTCATCAAGAGGACATGACCACAGGTTGACCTGAGAGCTGGACCCAAACAATCGGAGGCTCCTGACCCCCTCCCTTGTCCTTGGAAAATACATTCTGCCAACCGTTCCCACAGAGGGAGCTGTTCCAAGGATGAAGCCTTGAGAGAGTAAGGTGCTGCTGAGACCATCTGGATGGTATATGCAACTGAACCCAGTTAAGGCCTCTGTGTAAACTTTTAAGGTGTAAGCAAGCAGGTAGGGAGATCTACTTGTCTTGTGATGCCCAAGAGAAGCCTCAGATGTAAGTTTCCTTGCTTATTAATGTGGACTGTTCCCCTCTTTCTTCAGTCTCTGCTTGCCCTCCGTGTACGGGGCGGGTTCATATCCAGGAAGCTCCTTGGTTGAGAACTAACAGTAGTTACCTGTAGCTGCGGTTACCTATTGAACAGCACAGAAATAAAACACTTCCATCATTACAGAAAGTTGTGTTGGATGTGGCTAATCTAGAGAAGTATGAAGGGCTGAGAGCAGCATTCCCCCCAGATTTTGTCCCAAATTTGCACACAAGACCCAAGACACAACATGATCATATATAACTTTGGAAAACATTGTATTAGGATCTTACGGCTACTGTAACAAATTACTACAAACTTCATGGGTTAAAACAACATATATTTATTATTTTACAGTTCTCGTGGCCAGAAGTCCAAAGTGGGTTTCTCTGGGTTAAAATCAAAGTGTCAGTGGGGCTGTGTTCCTTTAGGAGGATCTAGGGTAGAGTCATTTTCTTGTCTTTTCTAGCTTCTAGTAGTCACCCCCTTCCATCTTCGAGGCCAGCAACAGCTAGTCAAGTCTTTCTCTGACTCTGAAACTGACTCTTCTGATTCCATCTTCTACTTTTAAAGACACTTTGATTACATTAGCCCCACTCAGATAATCCAGGATAATCTTCCCATCTCAAGGTCAGCTGATTAGCAGCCTTAATTCCATCTGTAAACTTAATTCTCCCTTGCCATGTAACAACATATTAACAGGTTCTGGGCATTAGAACATGGACATACTTGGAGACAACTGTTCTGCCTACCATGGTGTGTTAAATAAAATTAAGCAGGGATCTTTACAGAAGGATATCAATGAACTTTTAGTATCCAAAGAACAAAGTGAATTGGTAGAGGACTACATGATACAGTGTTTGTTAAATCTACTTCATTACAGAACTTTTTTATGAAGAACATTTATTAAACGTTTCAAGGAACAGAATTGAAAAATACAACTGTTGGAAGTCAAAAAGAATGACCCAGTAAGAAATAATCCTTCCAATTAAAACCATGATAATAGGAGAACTCTAAATAGCATATGCAAATTGTTTTGCAGGTACTTACAGAGTCCTGTTGAGACCTTGTTCCTTTAAATAGGACTCAGTGGAGGAGGTGGGAATGATCTAGACACACAGAAAGTTTATTGAGCCTATTTGGTCAAACCTATTAGGTTTGGTGTTGTATAAGCATCATGCTCTTGTCTGGGCCCCATACTCCCAACTGTTGTAGAATAGTCATGGGACATTATAGCTATAAGGAAACTTTGAGGTAATCTAATCTAAAGGCCTGGAGTATTAATTCGTCTTATGTCATACAGCTAATATGTATCTAAGGACCGACAAGTTTTCCATATTCCCAAATAAATATTCTTCCCAACCTGTAAAGCTGCATCTTACCAAAATATAGAAAACGTAGTCATCTAAGTTGTTGGTAACTAATATATGACTTTTGTCCTTTCTAGGGATTAAGAAATGAAGGCTTTCATTAGAAAGAATCACAGTATCTTGCTGTTGGCTCCTTCCCTCAGAAATCTCCCAGGAATTCACACAGAGATTTTAGATTTGGCTTCCCTGTCCATATGGACACTCTAATAATAATTTTAAAAAAAGGTGATTAGGGACTTCCCTGGTGGTCCAGGGCTGGACCCTGGACTGAGCTCCCAAAGAAGGGGGCCCGGATTCGATCCCTGGTTGGGGAACTAGATCCCACACGCATGCCACAACAAAGAAGTCCGCATGGTCCAACTAAAGATCGTTGCATGCTGCAACCAAGATCCTGTGTGCTGCAACTAAGACCTGGTGCAGCCAAAATAAATAAATAAATAATTTTAAAAATAATAAAATTAGTTAAAAAAAAAAAAAGGTGATTAGGTCTCTGACCTGACCTCCCCACTGAAGTTCTTCCAATGGACCTGCCTTTCATGAAGCAAGGAACCAAAAGTATACTACAAAAAGGATGAAATTAGACAGTTGATGATGTGGGAAGTCCATACATAAGAATATGAACAAGAGGACCATTTATTTGCAAGGACGAGAAGTAAGAATAAATGACTTTGTTCTCAGCTTCAAGTGGGAAATTAATTTCCTGTTGATGTGTCTCCACCAGGTCAAAAGATATCTGTACAATATATGCTACAAGACTGAGGCCTATCCCCATTTGGTTCCCAACAAAGATTTTATGGTGGATTTGAAACCTTTTAAAGTTGTTAACAAAGAACCTTTGTTATTTTAACAGTACATTTTTCAGACTTGTAATCTGTCTCACTGGTTGTTGATAAGCAGGCCCTTTGCAGAGGAAAAATATTAATCATAGTACTGATGTTTACACTGGAAATGAAATCAGAAATATTCAGGAAGTAATAGCCATGCAGAAGTTGAGGGAGACAGTTTTTGGTTAATTCTTACTCTTGGAAGCATACAATGACACAGAATATTCTATTTTTGAGTATTTGGGAGTAAACTGACATAGAAAAGTAATACAGACCTTGTGAAAGACCCCACACTTATTCAGATTAATTTTACAGAATTTAGAGTTCATGCAATTTGTTCACATATATGACTGCAGAGGGATTGGTCCATTTTCTAAACATGGTCTGAACTCTCCTCACTCACTAGAACCAAGCCTCATTTAGGGCCAAGTGCCTGAATTTCAGCAATAAGAGCCAAAATTCACCCCCCCAAAACACTTCAATAATTAAAACTGAGTCTTGGGAAATTATGTAGATTACTAGGTAAAGACAGACTAAATGTTGTTAATACATTGTTTAGTATGACACAGGAGACTATATGCTCAGATTTAAAACACTCTAACCTGCATCAAAACCACATTATTCATCACTGGAACTTAACCAAACCACAGTCAAAAAGACAAAGCATAAAAGGAAAGGAAGGGGCTTCCCTGGTGGCACAGTGGTTGAGAGTCCGCCTGCCGATGCAGGGGACACGGGTTCGTGCCCCAGTCTGGGAAGATCCCACGTGCTGCAGAGCGGCTGGGCCCGTGAGCCATGGCCACTGAGCCTGCGGGCCCGGAGCCTATGCTCTGCAACGGGAGAGGCCACAATAGTGAGAGGCCTGCGTACCGCAAAAAAAAAAAAAGGAAGGATGGAGAAGAACCTGCCAACTCAGCAAGACTTGACAGGAGTTCAAGGATTTAGGCTAATTAATTGACCACATGGTTGATGAATTAAGACAGTATCCTTGTTCAGAACAAAGTACACTCGCTATGCAATTTGTGGGCAGTGGTGATGAGGAGAAACAGGGTAAACAACTGAGGTTGAAATAAAGTAATGAAAAGCATTAGTAAAAGAAGAAAAATTAAAGAGTAATGAGCAAGTGGGAAGTCCAGCAATTTAGATGGCCATCCCGCAGGAGAACGCATTATGGATCTAATACCTGGACTCCTTATAGAGCTGGCAAAAATTGTCTTGACTTTCAAGTCTTTTACAGAGAACTGCATATTTGAAAATGATAATGAAAATTGAAAGCTAATAGACTGAAAATATATTTACTACCCACCACACCCTAAGCCAGTGCTCTTTGGGACAACCTCTTCCTTCAGAAGCTAAAAATATTCAGATCGCCCAAGGAAAGGTTAATAATACAAATAGCCTCTAATAGGCTTACTGAAATGCTCTGACAATGGGCAGCAGAACACAGGGATGAACATCTAGCCCAGGAAGCTCAGGACACAGTAAATCTGACCTGATTTGAATATCCTTGCACTTCTTTCAGCCTCTGTAGCTCAGCCAAAATAGAAACAACTTGACCATTTCAGTTTCCCCAAAGTAAGATAGTTTTAGGGAAAATGCACCATCTTAAGCCTGGGTCCTGACTCTGTTTCTGCCAGTAACCAGTTTTGTCACCTTGCAAGAGTCATAACGTTTCTGGACTTCTGTTCTCTTACCTGGAAAATGAAAAGAGCTGCACAAGAGGTTAACTTCAACTTGTAATATTCCACTTTTTGAAGGCTGCAGCAATCATTCTTACACATGAAAATGACAAAGTAGGATGACTCAGTTCATATCACATAGCAATCAGCTCTATTGATGGCTGTGTCAACTGGTTTGACTCAAAAGTATTTCATATAAACATAGTTTCTATGCTACTGAGTACAGCTTTTTTTCCTTCTGGATCTCACTCGGCATTAGTCTCACTGATGATAGATCATTAGATTCCTTCTGCTAGTATTAAATAACCAGTTAACCCCTAAGTTTATGTGGTCTAATGGAAAGAGCATGGCATTGTGGAGCAGAGGCCCTGAAATCTAATTCCTGCCTTATTGCTATTGGATTTCCTGGACATTGGGAAAGTCACTTAACTCTGGAAAGTAACCATAATTGATTTGTCTTCTTCATAATATTATCAGGGTCAAAACATATGAAAGAGAGAGCAATTTGAAACTGCTGTATTTGGTAAACTTGAATCTCAGGCCACAAAGTGAGATTTGCCAAGCTATAACTTTATTTCTACAAATGAATTTAATTTCTATTTTGAGCTCTCATCCTACTAGGTGTAAGAAATTAACCTCTGTCAATTCAGGTCCTTTCATATTTCTGCTGTGTTTGTGCCCATAGTCCGAGAAGGGCTATGTAGTGCCAAAGCATTGGAGAGGTCTTCATTTGTCACTTGTTCTCACTGACATCTGCCATGACTGCTCCCTGCCTGCCCCCAACTGATCTCTGGTCAACAATCCCTCCAGGTCACTCACTCCTCTTCATAACTTCAAAGCCACTCCAAGGCAAAATGAGTAAAGGAGAAAGAAAAAAGACAGCTAGAGAGGTTAAAAAACAAACAAACAAAAAAACATTTTAAGATGTGTTATGGAAGCCAAGGGAAGAGAAAATACCAAGAAAAATGGTGGCCAAAGGCTTTAAGTGACTCAGAGAAGTCTATAATAAAGGAAGACCAAAATGAAGCCATAGATAACTTTTGCAAGAAGTTTCCATTGAGTTATAGAAATACAATCCTAACTGAAAAGGTAGAGAAGGAATACTAATAGTGAATGTGACAAGTTCTTTTTTCAGTTTTTTTCTAAAAAGAAAAAAAATTTGATTAAAATTATCTTCACTTTGGAAAAGGATGACAGTGGTACTCAAAATTTTAATTTAGAAGGCAATAATTTGCATACATGAAAGGAGAAGACTTTTTGTACTGGCCAGTGAGACCTGACCACAGGAGTGATTAAAATCCAGCCTTACCAAATTTTATCTCCCTAAGTATGATAAAATATTTAAGCCCATAAAAATTAGGCCACCACTTCACTGAAATAGTCTTAGGAGAAAATAGCCCATGAATATCAAATCACTTCTGCTGTACAACCTGAGACTGAGATGCCAGTGAGGAATGAAACAGGCAATATTTCACATGGATGATGGAGAGAAGGTAAGTGCAATTGTTCTTGTTGTCATAACTTTTTACTTTGCACGATTTCATAAGACCAACCTGATTCCTTGTAAATTTTTTTAACATCTTTATTGGAGTATAACTGCTTTACAATGGTGTGTTAGTTTCTGCTGTTGATTTCTTATAACTTAAAGAGTACCAAATAAAATCAAGTTGATTACATAGGAGTGATCATTATCAGAGCATTTAATGCCTGACACATCCATCTGGGATGCCCAGATTAAGAGAATATTCTATACTCCTAGGCCTGTAAAATGGAGAAGGAAAGAGCAGGTATCACCATGACTTTCTTCTCTTTCCATCATGCCCCACTAATCCCAATAAATATTCATTTTTTAAGGTTTAAACATTTAATGTCAAGAATATTCATTTGTAAAGTGGAGTGGTAACTTTAACTTTTCATCTAATTTTTCTGCTTAGCTCAGATAAGTCATCCAAAATAGTGGGGGGGGGGGGAAGAGCTTTGGCAATTCATGTCAAGTTGGCTCAGTCTTATACTCACAGGGTAAGTAGGATGCAAAAATGCTTGCATATCGTCTAGACTCAATGATTTATTTTCATATTCTCAAAGAACCAGCTTTTAGTTTTATTGATCTTTGCTATCGTTTCCCTCATTTCTTTTTCATTTACTTCTGATCTGATCTTTATGATTTCTTTCCTTCTGTTAACTTTGGGGTTGTTTTGTTCTTCTTACTCTAATTGCTTTAGGTGTAAGGTTAAGTTGTTTCTTTGAAATGCTTCTTGTTTCTTAAGGTAGGATTGTATTGCTATAAACTTCCTTCTTAGAACCGATTTTGCTGCATCCCAAAGGTTTTGGGTTGTCGTGTTTTCATTGTCATTTGTTTCTAGGTATTTTTTGATTTCCTCTTTGATTTCCTCAGTGATCTCTTGGTTATTAAGTAGTGTATTGTTTAGCCTCCATGTGTTTGCATTTTTTACAGATTTTTTCCAGTAATTGATAGCGTTGTGGCTATCAACACTATGTGGCTCATAGCGTTGTGGTCAGAAAAGATACTTGATACGATTTCAGTTTTCTTAAATTTACCAAGGCTTGATTTGTGACCCAAGGTATGATCTATCCTGAAGAATGTTTCATAAGAACTTGAGAAGAATGTGTATTCTGTTGTTTTTGGATGGAATGTCCTATAAATATCAATTAACTCCATCTTCTTCAATGTATCAATTAAAGCTTGTGTTTCCTTATTTATTTTCATTTTGGGTGATCTGTCCATTGGTGAAAGTGGGGTGTTAAAGCCCCTACTATGATTGTGTTACTGTCAATTCCCATTTTATGGCTGTTAGTATTTGCCTTATGTACTGAGGTGCTCCTATATTAGGTGCATAAATATTTACAATTGTTATACCTTCTTCTTGGATTGATCCCTTGATCATTATGTAGTGTCCTTCTTTGTCTCTTGTAATAGTCTTTGTTTTAAAGTTTATTTTGTCTGATATGAGAATTACTACTCCAGCTTTCTTTTGGTTTCCATTTGCATGGAATATCTTTTTCCATCCCCTCACTTTCAGTCTGTATGTGTCCCTAGGTCTGAGGTGGGTCTCTTGTAGACAGCATATATATGGATCTTCTTTTTGTATCCATTCAGCCAGTCTATGTCTTTTGGTTGGAGCATTTAGTCCATTTACACTTAAGGTAATTATCAATATGTATGTTCCTATTAACATTTTCTTAACCGCTTTGGGTTTGTTATTGTAGGTCCTTTCCTTCTCTTGTGTTTCTTGCTGAGAGAAGTTCCTTTAGCATTTGTTGTTAAGCTGGTTTAGTGGTGCTGAATTCTCTCAGCTTTTGCTTGTCTGTAAAGGTTTTAATTTCTCCATCAAATCTGAATGAGATCCTTGCTGGGTAATCTTGGTTCTAGGTTTTTCTCCTTCATCACTTTAAATATGTCATGCCACTCCCTTCTGGCTTGCAGAGTTTCTGCTGAAACATCAGCAGTTAACCTTATGGGGATTCCCTTGTATGTTATTTGTGTTGCCCTTGCTGCTTTTCATACTTTTTTTTGTATTTAATTTTTGATTGGTTAATATATGTCTTGGTGTGTTTCTCCTTGGATTTATTCTGTATGGGACTCTCTGTGCTTCCTGGACTTAACTATTTCCTTTCCCATATTAGGGAAGTTTTCAACTATAATCTCTTCAAATATTTTCTCAGTCCCTTTCTTTTTCTCTTCTTCTTCTGGAATCCCTATAATTCAAATGTTGGTGTGTTTAATGTTGTCCCAGAGGCCTCTGAGACTGTCCTCTATTCTTTTCATTCTTTTTTCTTTATTTTGCTCTGCAGTAGTTATTTCCAATATTTTTATCTTGCAGGTCACGTATCCATTCTTCTGCCTCAGTTATTCTGCTATTGAACCTTTCTGCTGAATTTTTAACTTCATTTATTGTGTTGTTCATCACTGTTTGTTTGCTCTTTAGTTTTCCTAGGTCCTTGTTAAACGTTTCTTGTATTTTGTCCATTCTATTTCCAAGATTTTGGATCATCTTTACTATCATTATTCTGAATTCTTTTTCAGGTAGACTGCCTATTTCCTCTTCATTTGTTAGGTCTGGTGGGTTTTTGCCTTGCTCCTTCATCTTCTATGTGTTTCTCTGTCTTCTCTTTTTGCTTAACTTACTGTGTTTGGGGTGTCCTTTTCGCAGGCTGCAGGTTCATAGTTCCCATTGTTTTTGGTGTGCCCCCAGTGGGTAAGTTTGGTTCAGTGGGTTGTGTAGGCTTCCTGGTGGAGGGGACTAGTGCCTGTGGTCTGGTGGATGAGGCTGGATCTTGTCTTTCTTGTGGGCAGGTCCACGTCTGCTGGTGTGTTTTGGGGTGTCTGTGGTCTTATTATTTTAGGCAGCCTCTCTGCTAATGGATGGGGTTGTGTTCCTGTTTTGCTAGTTGTTTGGCATAGGGTGTCCAGCACTGTAGCTTACTGGTCGTTGAGTGAAACTGGGTATTGGTGTTGAGATGGAGATCTCTGGGAGATTTTCACCGTTTGATATTACGTGGAGCTGGGAGGTCTCTTGTGGACCAGTGTCATGAAGTTGGCTCTCCCACCACAGAGGCACAGCCCTGACACCTGGGTGGAGCACCAAGAGCCTGTCATCAACACGGCTCAGAATAAAAGGGAGAAAAAAAAGAGAAAGAAACAAAGAAGAAGATAAAATAAAATAAAGTAAAATAAAATAAAGTTATTAAAATAAAAAATAAATTATCAAAAAAATTTTAAAGAATAAAAAAAAAGAAAGAAAGAAGAGAGTACCTAAACTGAAAAACAAATCCACCAATGATAACAAGTGCTAAAAACTATACTAAAAAAAAAGAAAGAAAAAAAAAAAGAAAAAGGACAGAGAGAACCCTAGGACAAATGGTAAAAGCAAAGCTATACAGACAAAATCACATACAGAAGCATACACATACACACTCACAAAAAGAGAAAAAGGGAAAAAAAAAATATATATCGTGGCTCCTGAAGTCCTCAATTTGGGATGATTCGTCGTCTATTCAGGTATTCCACAGATGCAGGGTACATCAAGTTGATCGTGGAGATTTAATCCCCTGCTCCTGAGGCTGCTGGGAGAAATTTCCCTTTCTCTTCCTTGTTCACTCAGCTCCTGGGGTTCTGCTTTGGATTTGGACCCACCTCCGTGTGTAGGTCACCTGAGGGCATCTGTTCTTCGCTCAGACAGGACGGGGTTAAAGGAGTAGTTGCTTCGCGGGCTCTGGCTCACTCAAGCTGGGTGAAGGGAGAGGTATGGAGTTCGGGGCGAGCCTGCAGCGGCAGAGGCCAGCAGGACATTGCACCAGCCTGTGGCGCGCCATGCGTTCTCCTGGGGAAGTTGTCCCTGGATCACGGTACACTGGCAGTGGCGGGCTGCACAGGCTCCCGGGAGGGTCAGTTTGGATAGTGACCTATGCTTTCACACAGGCTTCTTGGTAGCTGCAGCAGCAGCCTTAGCATCTCATGCCCGTCTCTGGGGTCCGTGCTGTTAGCTGCAGCTCATGCCCATCTCTGGAACTCCTTTAAGCAGCGCTCTTAATTCCCTCTCCTTGCTCACCTGAAAACACAGAGGCAAGAAAAAGTCTCTTGCCTCTTTGGCAGCTTCAGACTTTTTCCTGGACTCCCTCCCAGCTAACCATGGCGCACTAGCCCCCTTCAGGCTGTGTTCACGCAGCCAACCCCAGTCCTCTCCCTGCACTCCGACCGAAGCCCGAGCCTCAGCTCCCAGCCCCCGCCCGCCCCGGTGCGTGAGCAGACAAGCCTCTCGGGCTGGTGAGTGCTGGTCGGCATTGTTCCTCTGTGCGGGAATCTCCCCGCTTTGCCCTCTGCATCCCTGTTGCTGCGCTCTCCTCCGCGGCTCCGAAGCTCCCCCTCTGCCACCCGCAGTCTCGGCCCGCGAAGGGGCTTCTAGTGTGTGGAAACCTTTCCTCCTTTGCAGCTCCCTCCCACTGGTGCAGGTCCCGTCCCTATTCTTTTGTCTCTGTTTTTTCTTTTTTCTTTTGCCCTACCCAGGTACGTGGGGAGTTTTTTGCCTTTTGCGAGATCCGACGTCTTCTGCCAGCATTCAGCGGGTGTTCTGTAGGAGTTGTTCCACGTGTAGATGTATTTCTGATGTATTTTTGGGGAGGAAGGTGATCTCCACGTCTTACTCTTTTGCCCTCTTGAAGCTCCCCCCTGCAATGCATTATTTTCAGATGGATGAAATGAGGCTCAGGGAGATTGTGTGTCTTACCCAAGATATCACAGTGATTAGAGCCAGGAATAGAACTCAAATTGTCTAACATCAAGACCAATAGTCAACAAATATTTATTAAGTTCTTAGTCTACGCTAGACAATGTCCTAGCCTCTGAGGATTAAGAGCTGAAACATATCACCTGGGATATGGAAAACAAATTGATGCCTGACACAGCCACTTATAATAGCAGCACAAATATGAAATACTTAGGTATAAATCTAGCAAAATACGTTCAAGATCTATGTGCTGAAAATGGTAAAACGTTGATCAAAGGAACCGTCAACAACCTTATTAAATGGAGTTTTATACGATGCTTGTGGATTAGAAGGCTCAGTAGTGGTAAGATGTCAGTTCTCCCCAATGGGCCTATAGATTCATTACAATCCCAATCGAAATCTTCATAATATTTTTGTAGATGTTGATAAGCTGATTGTAAAATGTATATGGAGAGGTAAAGGAACTAGAATAGTCACAGTAATTTTTAAAAAAGCTGAAAGTTGGAAGATTCACACAGCCTGACTTCAAGTCTCACTATAAAGCTGTGGAACTGGCCAAACCATACAGAGATCAACAGAGCAGAATAGACAGTCCAGAAACATACCCTCAAAAATATGGCCAATTGATTTTTGACAGATGCAGCAATTCTATGGAGAAAGAATAGCTTTTTTAGTACACGATGCTGAAGCAATTCAATATCTACTTATAAAAAAAGGAAACTTGATCCATGCATTATACTATACATAAAAATTAACTCAAAATAGGCCCAAGGCCTAGACATAAAAGCTAAAGCTCTAAAACTTCTAGAAGAAAACAGGATAAAATCTTTGTGACCTTGGGTTAAGCTAATCATTTGTAGATAAGACACCAAAGGACAATCTGAAAAACAAACAAAAGAAAACAATAACAAACAGAAATATAGATCAGTGGAACAGGACAGAGAGCCCAGAGATAAACCCAGGCACATATGGTCACTTTATCTTTGATAAAGGAGGCAAGAATATTAATGGAGAAAAGACAGCCTCTTCAATAAGTGGTATTGGGAAAACTGGACAGCTACATGTAAAAGAATGAAATTAGAACATTCCCTAACACCATACACAAAAATAAACTCAAAATGGATTAAAGACCTAAATGTAAGGCCAGACACTATCAAACTCTTAGAGGAAAACATAGGTAGAATCTATGACATAAATCACAGAAAGATCCTTTTTGACCTACCTCCTAGAGAAGTGGAAATAAAAACAAAAATAAACAAATGGGACCTAATGAAACTTAAAAGCTTTTGCACAGCAAAGGAAACCATAAACAAGATGAAAAGACAACCCTCAGAATGGGAGAAAATATTTGCAAATGAAGCAACTGACAAAGGGTTAATCTCCAAAATTTACAAGCAGCTCATGCAGCTAAATATCAAAAAAACAAACAACCCAATCCAAAAATGGGCAGAAGACCTAAACAGACACTTCTCCAAAGAAGATATACAGCTTCCCAACAAACACATGAAAGAATGCTCAACATCATTAATCATTAGAGAAATGCAAATCAAAACTACAATGAGATACCATCTCACAGCAGTCAGAATGGCCATCATCAAAAAATCTACAAACAGTAAATGCTGGAGAGGGTGTGGAGAAAAGGGAACCCTCTTGCACTGTTGGTGGGAATGTATATTGATACAGCCACTATGGAGAACAGTGTAGAGATTCCTTAAAAACTAAAAATAGAACTAGCATACGACCCAGTGATCCCATTACTGGGCATATACCCTGAGAAAACCATAATTCAAAAAGAGTCACATACCACAATGTTCATTGCAGGTCTATTTACAATAGGCAGAACATGGAAGCAACCTAAGTGTCCATCAACAGATGAATGGATAAAGAAGATGTGGCACATATATACAATGGAATAGTACTCAGCCATAAAAAGAAAGGAAATTGAGTTATTTGTAGTGAGGTGGATGGACCTAGAGTCTGTCATACAGAGTGAAGTAAGTCAGAAAGAGAAAAACAAATACCATATGCTAACACAGATATATGGAATCTAAAAAAAAAAAAGGTCATGAAGAACCTAGGGGCAAGACGGAATAAAGACACAGGCCTATTAGAGAATGGACTAGAGGACACGGGGAGGGGGAAGGGTAAGCTGGGACAAAGTGAGAGAGTGGTATGGACATATATACACTGCAAAATGTTAAACAGATAGCTAGTGGGAAGTAGCTGCATAGAACAGGGAGATCAGCTTGGTGCTTTGTGACCACCTAGAGGGGTGGGATAGGGAGGGTGGGAGGGAGGGAGACATAAGAGGGAAGAGATATGGGGATATATGTATAGTATAGCTGATTTACTTTGTTATGAAGCAGAAACTAACACACCATTGTAAAGCAATTATACTCCAATAACAATGTTAAAAAAAAACTTCTAGAAGAAAACAGGATAAAATCTTTGTGAGCTTGGGTTAATCTAATCATTCATAGATAAGACACCAAAGGACAATCTGAAAAACAAACAACCTAATTAACCATGAGCAAATACCAAACTCTGGAGAACATACAGAGAAACTAGATCACCCGTACATTACTGGTACAAGTGCAAAATGACACTGCACTCTGGAAAACCATTTGGTAGTTTCTTTTGAAACTAAACATGCATTTACCATATTACCCAGTAATCATATTGCTCAGCATTCGCAGGGAAATGAAATTTATGTTCACACAAAAACCTATACATTAAAATCCACAGCAGTTTTATTCATAAGAGGCAAAAGCTGGAAACAATCTGAATGTTCTTCAGTGGGTGAATGGTTAAAACAGCAGTTCTTCCATACAACAGAATACTACTCTGCAATAAAAATGAATACATGCAGCCACTTTGGTGGACCACAAAGGAATTATGCTGAGTGAAAAAAGACAATCTCTAAAGGTTACATACTCTATGATTCCATTTATATTACCTCTTGATACACACTACAACTCTGTGGAACTCAAGAGAATTACGCTGAGCGATTAAAAAAAAAAAAAAAGAAGCCAATCTTTCTTCACCAGGCTCTCAGGCAGGAAACCAAAACTCCTTCTCGCTGGAATCCGAGCAGCCCATGAGGCAGAATAAAAGATTATGATACTAAGAGTTTCCCAACAAACTTCCAACCGGATCACTCTACACTGCAGTTCTCAGTCTACAAGCTCTACATATGTCCTCAGAGCTTCTAAAGCAGCTTTTTCATCCTTGACTCTTAAACAAGAATTGGCAAACAAGGATTACCAAACATCTGAGGAAAGTCTATAACCCAAAAGACAGAGACTACAACAAATAAATAGAAAAAAAGAACAAACTGAAAAAGAAAAAAACAAAAAACCTAGATTGCTAGGAGAAGAAAACTTCTTACATATACATACACCAATATACTCAGAGATCACAGAATACACTGCACACATGGAATGAGAACAAGATGCTATCAAAAAGGAGCATTCAGGGAATAAGAAAGGAACTTCAGAGAAGAAAAACATGATAACAGAAATAAAGAAGTCAAGAGAAGGGTTGGAAGATAATGCCAAAGATGTGTGCGTGTGTGCATGCATGTGTATGTGTATGTGTCTCTGTGTGTGTGACAGAATGACAGAGATAGAGAGAGAGAGAGGAAAAAGGACAAAGAAATATAAAAGATGGGAGAAAAGAGAAAAAACTGAAAGGATCAATCCATCCAACACGTCCAGGAAAAGAGATTAGAGAAAATGAGGGGCAGGAAGCCTTCAATAAAATCATGCAAGCAGAAGATATATATATATATCTTCCATTATAGGTTTTTACACGATATTGAGTATAGCTCCCTGTGCTATACAGTAGGACCTTGTTTTGTATCTATTTTATGTATAGTAGTGTGTATCTGCTAAATCCCAAACTCCTAACTCATCCCTACCCACACTTTCCCCTTTGGTAACCATATGTTTGTTTTCTATGTCTGTGTGTCTATTTCTGGATAAACATATTTTTATTGCAGCAG
This sequence comes from Lipotes vexillifer, assembly GCF_000442215.2. Taxonomy (NCBI): domain Eukaryota; kingdom Metazoa; phylum Chordata; class Mammalia; order Artiodactyla; family Lipotidae; genus Lipotes; species Lipotes vexillifer. The sequence continues at coordinate 2,658,484 of NW_006798629.1, read as the reverse complement.
TTTCATAATATACTCTCAAGGGAAAAAAAAGCCTATGGCAAGAATTTGTGAGAAATAACCACGTCACAGAAAACAGGATGTGAAAAGATGTCTTTTGAGCATATTAAGGTGACAAAACACACCTTATCACTTCTTGAAAATGCACTGTCACTGTTATCAGTATTGGGTAGGAAGGGCAGGGAGAATCACAACTTCTTTCTTCTTCTCATCAATCTTATACTTTCATTTTATTTTTTAAAAGAGTGTGTCTGTTTCAGGTTTTAATCACAATTTAATTTAAAGGAACTGAACAAGTTATAACAGTGAAATCCAATGACTGATTGTGGCATTTTATTTTACAGCAAAGGCCTATTTTTAAGGAAGAAAAAGCACTACACAGCTTTCAGCTTGAAAATATGTCAGGCTGCCTACAGTTCTGTTCCCCATGGATGGCTTGTGCTGCTCTCCATTCTGAAAAAGATGTCTTTTTTTGATATTCAGGATTCTTACAATGACTCTGATGGCATCCATTGGCAGCTCTCTGTGGTTCTGAGGTGATGACATGGGAACACCACCACCAAGCAGGGGCCATCTCCACATGCCCCCCAACCCTCCAGTTCTGACAGCCTCATCAAAGGACACGGGGCCATCGCCGTGATGAAGCCTAAGAGGCCAGGGTCTCAGTAAGGCAGATGTTGAAAACGTTTTCATTTTATCACTACAGTAATATTTAAATCTGATTTTTTGGAACAAATTGTTCATATGCAGCCAAGAGTCTGTTCTGTCTTCTGCTCTGAATTCCTTTTCTTCAACAAACATTCCCAGGAAATGCATGCACAGTTTCTTACTGTTTGAAGAGGCGTCATTGAACAAAGAAAAAGTAAAACCCAAGAAAAGCCCCTAAATTGATGGATGGTCGCTTTAGAGTTTAAAGTGACAGATTCATGTCACTCTCCCTCTTCAAAATCCTTTGTCTTCTCTCTGGATGGATCTAGAGACTGTCATAAAGAGTGAAGGAAGTCAGAAAGAGAAAAATAAATATCGTATATTTATGCATATGCGGAACCTAGAAAAATGGTACAGATGAACTGGTATACAGGTCAGAAATAGAGACACAGGTGTAGAGGACAGACGTATGGATACCAAGGGAGGAAAGTGGTGTGGGGGGGTGGGGAGATGAACTGGGAGATTGGGATAGACATATATACACTAATATGTATTAAATGGATAACTAATTAAGAGCCTGCTGTGTAAAAAAATAAATAAAATTTAAAAAAATCCTTTGTCTTCTAAATTAAAAAATATATATATATATCATATGACATCACTTATATGTAGAATATTAAAAAAATGACACAATGAACTTGTTTACAAAACAGAAATAGATTCACAGACATAGAAAGCAAACTTATGGTTACCAAAGGGGAAGGGGGGGAGGGATAAATTAGGAGTTTGGGATTAACACATACACCCTACTATATATAAAATAGATAAATAACAAGGTCCTACTCTATAGCACAGAGAACTAGACTCAGGATCTTATAACGGAAAAGAATCTGAAAAAGACGTGTGTGTGTATATATATATAACAGACTCACTTGGCTGTATACCAGAAACTAACACAACATTGTAAATCAACTATACTTCAATAAAAAAATAAATTAAAATAAATCCTTTGTCTTCAGTTCAATTTTTCTCTGCCTTGTCCTCATTTTACTCCTTCCCTCTGAGGTTCTCCCCCAAGGCAAATTCCTGTAGACTGTTTCTTTTACATGTTGCATAGATACTAATACACACATATAGAAAATATTTATTCATCAAAAAATACTTGGTCTCTACGATGACATATACTGTACTAGGAATTTGAATTCCTATGTTAATCAAAAATATATATATTTCTGGGGTTTATTACCTAATGGGGATTAAAACTTGAAATTCCTATGTTATTGCTAAATCTTCCCTCCATTCATCCATACATACATCCATCACTTTGCTCTGTATACATATTCATTGCCCCTCATCCCCTCCTGTCACAAACAAATAGGACATAGAAAACAATATCATTTTAATTGATAGATTCAGGAATCAGTAATGCAAAAGCTGTCCAAATGCTAAGAATAGATACTAAAGTTCCCTGTTCACAGTCAACAAGAACAAAAGATTTAAAATCATCAAACCAATCAAAGAGTACATTTCAAGCACCAACATTGGCCATCAGAATAGATATGACTAGAATTTTAAATGTGTGCAAGAGGGCAGGCAGCAGAAGCAAGAAGAACTAGAATCCTGCAGCCTGGAATCAAAAACCACATTCACAGAAAGATAGAAAAGATGAAAAGGCAGAGGGCTATGTATCAGATAAAGGAACAAGATGAAACCCCAGAAAAACAACTAAATGAAGTGGACATAGGCAACTTTCCAGAAAAAGAATTCAGAATAATGATAGTGAAGATAATCCAGGACCTCGGAAAAAGAATGGAGATAAAGATCGAGAAGATGCAAGAAATGTTTAACAAAGACCTAGAAGAATTAAAGAACAAACAAACAGAGAAGAACAATACAATAACTGAAATGAAAACTACACTAGAAGGAATGAATAGCAGAATAACTGAGGCAAAAGAACAGATAAGTGACCTGGAAAACAGAATGGTGGAATTCACTGCTGTGGAACAGAATAAAGAAAAAAGAATGAAAAGAAATGAAGAGAGCCTGAGACCTCTGGGACAACATTAAATGCAAAAACATTCACATTATAGGGGTCCCAGAGGAGAAGAGAGAGAGAAATGACCTGAGAAAATATTTGAAGAGATTATAGTCGAAAACTTCCATAACATGGGAAAGGAAATAGCCACCCAAGTCCAGGAAGCACAGTGAGTCCATTACAGGATAAACCCAAGGAGAAACATTCCAAGACACATAGTAATCAAATTGGCAAAAATTAAAGACAAAGAAAAATTATTGAAAGCAGCAAGGGAAAAATGACAAATAACATACAAGTGAACTCCCATAAGGTTAACAGCTGATTTCTCAGCAGAAACTCTACAAGCCAAAAGGGAGTGGCATGATATACTTAAAGTGGTGAAAGGGAAGAATCTACAACCAAGATTACACTACCCAGCAAGGATCTCATTCAGATTCGATGGAGAAATTAAAAGCTTTACAGACAAGCAAAAGCTAACAGAATTCAGCACCACCAAACCAGCTCTACAACAAATGCTAAAGGAACTTCTCTAAGTGGGAAACACAAGAGAAGAAAAGGACCTACAAAAACAACCCCAAAACAATTAAGAAAACTGTCATAGGAACATACATATCGATAATTACCTGAAACGTGAATGGATTAAATGCTCTAACCAAAAGACACAGGCTTGCTGAATGGATACAAAAACAAGACCCATATATATGCTGTCTACAAGAGAGCCACTTCAGACTTAGGGACACACACAGACTGAAAGTGAGGGGATGGAAAAAGATATTCCATGCAAATGGAAATCAAAAGAAAGCTGGAGTAGCAATACTCATATCTGATAAAATAGACTTTAAAATAAAGTATGTTACAAGAGACAAGGAAGGACACTACATAATGATCAAGGGATCAATCCAAGAAGAAGATATAACAATTATAAATATATATACACCCAACATAGGAGCACCTCGATACATAAGGCAACTACTAACATCAATAAAAGAGGAAATCGACAGCAACACAATAATAGTGGGGGACTTTAACACCTCACTTACACCAATGGACAGATCACCCAAAATGAAAATAAATAAGGAAACAGAAACTTTAAATGACACAATAGATCAGATAGATTTAATTGATATTTATAGGACATTCCATCCAAAAACAGCAGATTACACTTTCTTCTCAAGTGTGCAAAGAACATTCTCCAGGATAGATCATATATTGGGTCACAAATCAAGCTTCAGTAAATTTAAGAAAATGGAAATCATACGAAGCATCTTTTCTGACCACAACGCTACAAGATAAGAAATCAATTACAGGAAAGAAAACATAAAAACACAAACAAATGGAGGCTAAAAACTACATTACTAAACAACCAAGAGATCAGTGAAGAAATCAAAGAGGAAATCAAAAAATATCTACAGACAAATGACAATGAAAACACAATGATCCAAAACCTATGGGATGCAGCAAAAACAGTTCTAAGAGGGAAATTTATACCTATACAAGCCTACTTCAAGAAACAAGAAAAATCTCAAATAAACAATCTAACCTTACACCTAAAGTAACTAGAGAAAGAAGAACAAACAAAACCCAAAGTTAGCAAAAGGAAAGAAATCATAAAGATCAGAGCAATGAAATAGATACAAAGAAAACAATAGCAAAGATCAATAAAATTAAAAGCTGTTTTTTGAGAAGATAAAGAAAATTGATAACCCATTAGCCAGACTCATCAAGAAAAAAGAGGGAAAGGCCTCAAACCAATACAATTAGAAATGAAAAAGGAGAAGTTAAAACAGACACCACAGAAACACAAAACATCCTAAGAGACTACTACAAGAAACTGTATGCCAATAAAATGGACAACCTGGAAGAAATGGACAAATTCTTAGAAAGGTATAACCTTCCAAGACTGAACCAGGAAGAAATAGAAAATATGAACAGACCAATCACAAGTAATGAAATTGAAACTGTGATTAAAATGTTCCAACAAACAAAAGTCCAGGACCAGATGGCTTCACAAGTGAATTCTATCAAACATTTAGAGGAGAGCTAACACCCATCTTTCTCAAACTCTTCCAAAAAACTGCAGAGGAAAGAGCACTCCCAAACTCATTCTATGAAGCCACCATCACCCTGATACCAAAACCAGACAAAGATATTACAAAAAAAAACAAATTATAGACCAATATCACTGATGAATATAGATGCAAAAATCCTCAACAAAATACTAGAAAACAGAATCCAACAGCACATTAAAAGGATCATACACCATGTTCAAGTGGGATTTATCCCAGGGATGCAAGGATTCTTCAATATATGCAAATCAATCAATGTAATACACCAAATTAACAAATTCAACAATAAAAACCATATGATCATCTCAACAGATGCAGAAAAAGCTTTTGACAAAATTCAACACCCATTTATGATAAAAACTCTCCAGAAAGTGGGCATAGAGGGAACCTACCTCAACCTAATAAAGGCCATATACGACAAAACCACAGCAAATATCATTCTCATTGGTGAAAAACTGAACGCATTTCCTCTAAGATCAGGAACAAGACAAGGATGTCCACTCTCACCACTATTATTCAACATAGTTTTGGAAGTCCTAGCCATGGCAATCAAAGAATAAAAAGAAAAAAAGGAATACAAATTGGAAAAGAAGAAGTAAAACAGTCTCTGTTTGTGGATGACATGATACTATGCATAGAGAATCCTAAAAATGCCACCAGAAAACTACTAGAGCTAATCAATGAATATGGTAAAGTTGCATGATACAAAATTAATGCACAGAAATCTCTTGCATTCCTATACACTAATGATGAAAAATCTGAAAGAGAAATTAATGAAACACTCCCATTTACCACTGCAACAAAAAGAATAAAATACCTAGAAATAAACCTACCTAGGGAGACAAAAGACCCGTATGCAGAACACTAAAAGACATTGATGAAAGAAATTAAAGATGATACCAACAGATGGAGAGATATACCATGTTCTTGGATTGGGAGAATCAATATTGTGGAAATGACTATACTACCCAAAGCAATCTAGAAATTCAATGCAATCCCTATCAAAGTACCAGTGGCATTTTTTACAGAACTAGAACAAAAAATCTTAAAATTTGTATGGAGGCACAAAAGACCCCAAATAGCCAAAGCAGTCTTGAGAAAGAAAAACGGAGCTGGAGGAATCAGGCTCCCTGACTTCAGACTATGTTACAAAGCTACAGTAATCAAGAGAATATGGTACTGGCACAAAAACAGAAACATAGATCAATGGAACAATATAGAAAGCCCAGAGACAAACCCATGCACCTATGGTCAATTAATCTATGACAAAGGAGGTAAGGATATATAATGGAGAAAAGACTGACTCTTCAATAAGTGGTGCTCGGAAAACTGGACAGCTACATGTAAGAGAATGAAATTAGAACACTCCCTAACACCATACACAAAAATATACTCAAAATGGGTTTGACATCTAAATGTAAAACTGGACACTATCAAACTCTTAGAGGAAAACAAAGGAAGAACACTCTTTGACATAAATCACAGCAAAATCTTCTTTGATCCATCTCCTAGAGTAATGGAAATAAAAACAAAAATAAACAAATTGGACTTAATGAAACTTAAAAGCTTTTGCACAGCAAAGGAAACCATAAACATGATGAAAAGACAACCCTCAGAATGGGAGAAAATATTTTCAAACGACTCAGCGGACAAAGGATTAATCTCCAAAATATATAAACAGTTCATGCAGCTCAATATTCAAGAAACAAACAACCCAATCCAAAAAAGGGCAGAAGACCTAAACAGACATTTCTCCAAAGAAGACATACAGATGACCAAGAAGCACATGAAAAGCTGCTTAACATCACTAATTATTAGAGAAATGCAAATCAAAACTGCAGTGAGGTTTCACCTCACACCAGTTAGAATGGGCACCATCAGATAATCTACAAACAACAAATGCTGGAGAGGGTGTGGAGAAAAGGGAACCCTCTTACACTGTTGGTAGGAATGTAAATTGATACAGCCACTATGGAAAACAGTATGGAGCTTCCTTAAAAAACTAAAAATAGAACTACCGTACGACCCAATAATCCCACTACTGGGCATATACCCTGAGAATACCATAATTCAAAAAGAGTCATGTACCAAAATGTTCATTGCAGCTCTATTTACAATAGCCAGGACATGGAAGCAACCTAAGTGTCCATCAACAGATGAATGGATAAAGAAGATGTGGCACATATATACAATGGAATAGTACTCAGCCATAAAAAGGAATGAAACTCAGTTATTTATAGTGAGGTGGATGGACCTAGAGACTGTCATTCAGAGTAAAGTAAGTCAGAAGGAGAAAAACAAATACCGTATGTTAACACATATATATGGAATCTAAAAAAAAAAAAAAGTCATGAACAACCTAGGGGCAAGACAGGAATAAAGATGCAGACCTACTAGAGAATGGACTTGAGGATTCAGGGAGGGGGAAGGGTAAGCTAGGACGAAGTGAGAGAGTGGCATGGACATATATACACTACCAAACGTAAAATAGATAGTTAGTGGGAAGCAGTCGCATAGCACAGGGAGATCAGCTCGGTGCTTTGTGACCACGTAGAGGGGTCGGATAGGGAGGGTGGGAGGGAGGGAGATGCAAGAGGGAAAAGATATGGGGACATAGGTATATGTATAACTGATTCACTTTGTTATAAAGCAGTAACTAACATACCATTGTAAAGCAATTATACTCCAATAAAGATGTTAAAAAACAACAACAAAAAATTTAAAAACAGAAACTGCAGTTGAATTATATTAAATGCCTTTAGAAACAAACAAACAAAAAGACACGTGCACCCCAATATTCATTGCAGCACTATTTACAATAGCCAGGTTATGGAAGCAACCTAAATGCCCAGCAAGAGATGAATGGATAAAAAATTTGTGGTACATATATACAATGGAATATTACTCAGCCATAAAAAGGAATGAAATTGGGTCATTTGTTGAGATGTGGATGGATCTAGAGACTGTCATACAGAGTGAAGTAAGTCAGAAAAGAGAAAAAGAAATATTGTATTTAACGCATGTATGTGGAACCTAGGAAAATGGTACAGATGAACCGGTTTTCAGGGCAGAAATTGAGACACAGATGTAGAGAACAAACGTATGGACACCAAGGGGGGAAAGCTGTGGAGGGTTGGGGATGGTGGTGTGGTGAATTGGGCGATTGGAATTGACATGTATACACTGATGTGTATAAAATTGATGACTAATAAGAACCTGCTATATAAAAAAATTAATTAAATAAAATTTAAAAAAAAAGCGTGCCAAACACCTATGCAAACTCCTTAGCACCTGTGTGTCCCAAGGCCCTACCAGTTTGGGAGTGACAGAGTCACATTTATAGAAACACGGTCGTTGTCTCATTCCTCCCTTGCCTACTGTTGAGTATTTTCCTGATCCACTTAGAAGCTTCCCCAAGCACTCCTGCATGTTGCCTGGAGACGTCCCACTGGGATTGAAGAGCAAGGCCTCTCAGCCACCACTTCCAGTTCTGCTCTGGCTTCAGTTCTGGCTCCATGTGGTAGGGTCAGCAAGCCTCCAAGCTCTGGGAAGGTTGTAAAAGGTGCAATTTTGCTGATGCTGCCTCTGATGACATCTTTTATCCGTGTTGTCTGAAGTCATGCTGTGCTCACATTGTGCTTTGCTGAAGCTGCCAAATCTCCAGTATGGCGAGCGCCCTTCCCCACTGATTGCCCAGTGCCCTCAATAGAGCAGTGGATAAAACACACAGCCTCACCATTTTTACTCTCCACTAAATATACCTTGTTAGCAGTTCAGAGTGCTGCGACACACACAAAACAGATAAGAAACAAAGTCCTGGTTTATTTACATGGGAATCTCAAAAATGCTAAGCCTTTGGATAACTGTGCTGGATGGCAGGGTTAGGAAGTCAAGGCTGAGCCTCTTACCTCCCATTCCAAACCTAGATCTTTGAATCAGCATGATCAGGCATGCACACAAGAGGCCTTACAGGGGCTGTAAATCGGACTCCTTATCACTTACACAAACAGTCCTACCTCATACACCCAGTAACACAAAGAACAGAGAGAGCTACGAGAATGATGAGGGGAAGCCACCTGTGGCCAGGGCCACTGCATGGATGCCTTGCCCCAAAGATACTGCAAGAAAAAACTAATAGTAAGTATGCATAGCACATTGAGACATTCATTTTAGGTAGTTTGATTTGCCCATCTTCCTCCCATCTTGTGTTCCTCTGACCTGGAGGATTCTTCACTCTGCATGTGCTGCTGAGATGACACTTCACAGGTGTGCTTCCAGGAGGATCCAGGAGGAGGTGTGGAGCTCCCTCTACATGGACCGTTGGGTATCCCCAATCTCATGTGCATCCTTTCCATTGCTTGCTGAGACCATAGTAAAACAAAGTAATAGTAATTTTGGACTCATGGAAGAAATCCTTCCTGCTCATCTTAAATCTAGACTCATCTTTTTAAAATTGAAGTATAGTTGATTTACAACATTATGTTAGTTTTAGGTATACAGCATAGTAATTCAGGTTTTTTTGCAGATTATACTCCATAGTAGGTTATTACAAGATAATGGCTATAATTCCCTGCGCTATATAATATATTGTTGGCTGTTTATTTTACACGTAGTAGTTTGTGTCTGCTCATCCCCTACCCCTAATTTGTCCTTTCCCCCTTCCCTCTCCCCTTTGGTCACCACAAGTTTGTTTTCTATATCTGTATAGATTCACCTTCTGAGTCTGGTCTAGCTCACAGGACCTTCTTCAGAATATGGGCTATGGGCCCTTTCCAGGATAAATGCATGGAGACAAAAACTGCCAGGAAGTAGAAAATGAAGATGCTATGCCACATGTGAGCACTCCGCTCTGTAATGGATAAATCCCAGTGAACAAAGTTTCCCCAATGTGCTTAGCTCGTCCACCTCCCTTAGCAAGACCAAGAGGAGCCAGAAGTGTTTCTGTGCCCTGCCTAAAGGGGGTATGGAACAAAAGTTCATTCAATCCTCACGCCCATAAAGTACTGAGATAGGAACTTGAGGAAAGAGGCATAAACGTTTCTCCCTACACATTTCAAAAGAGTGAATGCCTGTGCCTTCCATATCATTTAGAATTTTGGAGAAACTTAACTTTCAGTGTCATTGGTAGCCTCCTCCCTCCTCTCTAAAACTCAAGGCCAATCCATGCAGGCAGTAATTGATGAAGATATTCATACAGTGTTTAAAACCACCTTCTCCCTGCCAGTGCTTCGGTGCTATGATTGTACCAATGTCCACACTCTACCTTTTCAGGAAGCGTTGTTCCCAAGAGGTCTCCTATCATCCATACAGATAAATTCCTGGTGATCCCACCCCTCCAGTGCTCCAGACAGGCCTCAACACACCTAGGGTGAGCACAACCTTGGCTCTGCTGAGAAATCAAGACCTGTCATAAACTAGCTCTTGCTGACCTTTATAGTCACCTATATTTACCTTTTTGTCCAGCTTACCAAACTATTCACATTGTCCGAGGTGTACACATGACCTATGTATCTGCCCAAAAGTTGAGTGCCATAAAACAAATAGTCAAAGTTTTGGGACCAAAAAACTTCAGGAAAGGGACTTCCCCAGTGGTCCAGTGGTTAAGACTCTGCCTTCCAGTGCAGGGGGTGTGGTTTCAATCCCCAGTCAGGGAAATAAGATCCCATGTGCCACACGGTGCAGCCAAAAAAAAAAAAGACTTCATGAAAATATAAACCAACACTGGTATATGCAACCCCTTGTCCCCTTTACTAGCAAATTAGCTCTGGTTAATTTCAGAGTTCACATAACTGTCAGCTAGGGAAATGCCTTTCATAGGTCCAGGCCCAAATTCTGGACTGCTACTTTAAAAGAATTTTATTTGGTTTTACTTTTACTATGTAATTAGTAAAGCTTAATGAAGACTTGGGTGTGTTGCCTTTGGACTGAAATATTTGCATATTGTCTTCAATGTGTCTTTAATTACTGTACTTTTAAATTTCTGAAATTATAAGGCCTTAATTGAACTTATCAAAGTGAAATTAAAAAACAGCACAAGCATTTTGATTAGCATTCTTTGCAAAGGAGTAAAAATACCCTAGAACTGAAGAATTTTCCCTAAATTGCTCAAGATGAAGTAGATTGGGTTTTGGAATACAGTGGGGAAAATTAAGTTCTAAAGAAATATCACATAAAGGGAACCAGCTCTGGTACTCTGCAAAATAATACTACCATTGTGTTTAAATAGAAAACTGAGAAAACTAATTACATTAAATGGTCTTGGATTGGATGGTCTTTAAAGTAAATTGCATCTTTTTTTTTTGCCAATGGTAATGGATATGTAAGGATATTGACAACAACATTGGAATAGCAGAGGAATTGAAAATGCTATACATTGATCAATGGGAAACTAGCTAAATTAATTATATTGCATATACACAATAAAATACCATAAAGAAAGCAAACACATATATAGTCTTTGGTTGAACCATATACCATTCTAAGTGCATTACATATACTATCTCACATAATTTCCCAACAATACTACTACTATCCCATTTTACATATGAGACAAGAAGTTAAGTAACATGCCCAAGATGACACATATACATATATACATATTTTTTCTATGTCATAATATTGACACTCAGTCCAGTAATCTGCCACTGTAACAGCTCCTTTACTTTGCAGTGAAAATTGATTTGTATATTTTGAAATTGTGAGAAATTTCACAATATGAAATTGTGCCAGTTCCAGCCTAGGCCTTAAAAGGTCTTGAGTGTTTCTGTTTGCCTTCTTGTGCTTCTGTCATATCTGAGAAGTTCATGTCTGGGCTTCCCTACTAATCCCAAGCAAGGATGAATAACATGTGGAACAGAGCCATCCAGCCAAGCTGCTCCAATCAGCCAGCCTAGATCAACTAACCCCCAGCAAACCCACAGACACATGAGTGAGTCCAGCCAAGATCAAAAAGGCTGGCCCGCCTATCCCAGCCTAGCTTACCTGACTCCCAGCTGACCTGCAGGTACATGAAAAAAATAATGCTTTTTGTTATAGGCCACTGAGGTTTCGTAGTTGTTTGCTATTTAACAATAGTTAACCAATACGGTCTAATTAATTAACTTAAATTCCATTTAGAAATTTGTTCCTTCGGAAAAGCTAAATTCTAACTCCTCTTGAAATTAAAGTTGCCAGATAGAAGCAAAACATTGGGCTTTCAAACCAAAGTGTGATGGAGTGATCAGATGCATTTTTTACTAGGAATCTTAAAGGTAGGTGAGATGTGCGGATACACAAACACACACAATCTAAGTGACTAGACAGAGATGAGAGAAAATAGAAATCAAGATACAATGACAATCCATTGATCTTTTAGTAGAACTCTGAGCAATTACACGCTAGCCAAGCCGACAGATTTATAACTTACCAGTGGCCTGGTCCCATCTTACAAATTTCCAAAGGAAGACTTTGTTCCACCCCACCAACCCTCCCACAACACTCCAGTTTAAGAAGAGACCACTCATCTCTATATTGTGTAGTCCAAGTAAACTTTCTAGGAGGCAAAGATATAGTGACAGCAACTTGACAGCTACCTTTAGCAATTTACTTTTAGCAATGTGGTCACTCGGTAAACAAAGATTCAGTATAAAGACAAATCAACATCTATATGCCACCTTTTCAAACTATTTCTATAAGCCAGTAACTCGCATTAATCAGAAAGCACTTTTCGAGCTTCTAAAATCTCATGAGAAGGCAGAGCTTCATTATGCTGATTTCTCTTCTTTCTTTTCTTGTCCAGGTTGAAATGAAACCATTCCACAGGTCTTCATGCTAAGAAATACTGGAAAACCATTTATTTAAATTAAATAAAATTATTAGTCTTTTATTTGCTAATGAGGTACCTTCAGTTATTGAGCATCTAAAACTATTGAAAAGTGGTATTCCCTTGCTTTGTTTTAAATTAATTATTGTCAACTCAGCTCTGTGCAGTTTATTAAGAAATTAAATCTTTATGAATATAAAATACATTTATAAGAATAAAAGATGAGAAAGCTATTTTTACATGCCAAGTAGCTTAGAATTTTATATTTCAATTCACTTAAAGTAATCTGAAACATTCTAAATTCTGCAGAATGTGAACATTCACTGAAACCTTCTTTAAGAGTTAGAATTACTCACTACTATAAATAAAATAGGTAACTAATGAGAACCTACTGTATAGCACAAGGAACTCTACTCAATGCACTGTGGTGACCGAAATGGGAAGGAAATCTAAAAAAGAGTAGACATATGTATCTGTATTGAATATAACTGATTCACTTTGCTGTACAGCAGAAACTGACACAACATTGTAAAGCAACTATACTCCAATTAAAAAAAAAGTTAGAATTTCTACAGTCTCATTCATTGGACATGATATGAAGATATGTATAAAATTTAATATAAACCTGTGAAAGTACCCCTTTGTCCTGAAAAATCTGTTTTTTAATCATTCATTCAAAAATAGTTATTGAGCACTATACTAGTCAGGGCCTCAGCAGG